>NC_141097.1:11935216-12332716 GCF_041138505.1 Cibotium barometz | reverse complement strand
TGGGAAGGAAGGGGGGAAAGGGGCAAGGAAAAACAACGGAAAGAAAGGGGGTAGTGTTTGATTTCTCAAAAATCAAGAGTAGGGTGTATCACTTGCCGCTGCACTCTATGCTCTGATGATGATGACGAGGGCCTCTGCTTGTACTCGATGCTTGGATGCTTGGATGATAGCTACCCAAATCTGCACCACAGCCACCACCACGAGCGCTTTGCTATGCTTAAGTTTTTGTTTTTGTTTTTTGAGTCGGGGTCAGAGACGAGCATGCTCATCTCTGAGACTCGATCAGAGAAGCGCTTTTGTCATTAGCTTCGGCTATACTTAAGAATTGCCATCAATGTCACATGATGCTTACCATGGGAGGAGTCGAGTGGCATTTTTCTTCTCGTTTTTTGTAGCCGACATAGCAAAGCAATCAAAGAGAACAACCCGTTGAGCTGCCTTGCTTTGCAAGAATGCCAACCCTCCCCTCGCCTCTCTGCTTCTTATCTAAAGCCCAGGCTACCATTTGGCTGCCTCTCTCTACTCTGCGTGCACATAATGGGCTGCCTGCACCAGCCCCGTAAACGGAACGGTATTCTCTCTGCCTACTATGAACTACTTTGCCCACCATGGTGGCTTCCATACTATCTTGCGCATAGCCTCCAAGTGCACTAGAAGTCTTGGGCAACAAAGGCAGCCATGACGAGCCACCCAATGCCATGGTGGTGACGATAGAATGTTTAAAAACAATGAAAAACGATGCTCATAACCTATGCTTTGTGCCATGGTGTGTTGAGAAACACACACAATGCTTTCTTGGTTTGCTTGTTTCCTGCCATGGCATGCTACCTCTCTAAGCAATGCAGCTTGTGTTGGCTACAAGGAGCTACCCTCAAGGAACCTTGATGGGTGAGTTTGAGATGGAGAGGGCACACCACATAACCATGATATGGCAATGGACATCTTCACATGGCTATTCCCAATAGCAAGCTTCTTCAAAACAATGATGGAGGATAAGAGAGGAGAGATAGTGGCTTGGGGGAAGATAGAATTCCTCCCAATCATGGTGATCAACAAATCTTGGATACCATCATGGCATGACAAGGTGTGAGAGCCCACACCCGATCTCGTTAGGTATCCAATTAACCAAACCCCTGGACAATGTTCTAGCTTGACATAGGAGTTGGACGAAGATATGGACATTCTTTCAGTTTATCCAAATCCCACCAACATACATTTGGCTAAGTGTCCAAATCTACATAAAATAGGAATTGCATAATAACCATCACATGTGACCTAGCCCTTTTGGGGAATTGCCTAATGCCTAATGCTAATCTCACTAGATTTGGCCCCAACCATTCAATATAGATTTGGACAATTGTCTAAATTTAACTCCATTCAACATTGGAGACTTGCCTAAGGCTAAAGCTAATTGGGGATTCATATAATACTCATATCACTAGGTTTGGCCGACCATTCAATATAGATTTGGGAAATTGTCAAACTCTAACTACAATTCATAGCTTCCTGCTATTGGTGGGGACTTTTATAATTCTCCTCTCACCCTAGTTGGAGACTTGCCTAATGGAGACTTATCTAATGCTCCTCTTGTTGGATTTAGCCAACCATTTGTTGATAAATATTTGGACAATTGTCCAAATCTATATACAATTCATAGCTCACTCCTACTGGGGTTTGCCTATTGCTCCCAGTGTCTCACTAGATTTGACTAACCATTCAATATAGATTTAGATAATTTTCTAAATCTATATACAATTCAGAGCTCACTCATATTAGGAACTTGCCTAATGCTCTTATTACAAGATTTGGCCAACCATTTAATATAGATTTTCTCACCCCAATTGGAGACTTGCCTAATGCTCATCTCACTAGATTCGCCCAACCATTTAGTATAGATTTGGACAATTGTCTAAATCTATCTACAATTCATACCTCACTCCTATTGGGGACTTCCATAATTCTCCTCTCACTAGACCTCACACCTAACTTTAACCTTATTAGGGACTTGCCTACTAATGCTCATCTCACTAGATTTGGCCAATCATTCATTAAAGATTTGGATGTCCAAACCTAACTACAGTTCAGCTCACTCCTACTAGGGACTCACCTAGATGCTCCTCTCACTAGATTTAACCAACCATTCAATATAGAATTGTCTAAATTTATATACAATTCATAGCTCACTTCTATTAGAGACTTGCCTAATGCTCTTCTCATAAGATTTTGCCAACCATTGAATACAAATTTAGACAATTGTCCAAATCTATTTAAAGTTTATATCTAACTCGTATTTGTGGGGACGTGCCTAATGCTCCTCTGGCTAGACCTCACTCCCATTAGATAATTTCCTAATGCTAACCCTGACCAAAAACTTGCCTACTACTACTCCTCTCACTATATTTGACTAACAGCTCAATGTAGATTTGGATAATTTTTCAAATATATATATAATTCATAGCTCACTCCTAATGACTTCTCAATAGATTTGACCAACCATTAAATGTAGATTTGGACAATTTTCCAAATCTACCTACAATCCATACCTTACCCCTTTTGGGCATAATGCTGCTATTACTATATTTGGCCAACAATTTAATACAGATTTAGACAACCTAAACCTATCTACAATTCATAGCTCACTCCTATTGGGGACTTCATTAATGCTCGTCTCACTAGATCGCATGTCCCTATTGGGGGCTTGCCTAATACTAACCCTTATTGGGGATTTACCTAATGCTTTTCTCTTACTATTTTCAATTCATAGCTCACCCTAATTGGTGGGGACTTACCTTATATTTATCTCACTAGATGTGCCTGACCATTTAACATAGATTTGGATAATTTTCTAAATCTATCTACAATTCATAGCTCACTCCTATATGGACTTTCATAATGCTCACTCCTATATGGACTTTCATAATGCTCCTCTCACTACGTATCACCTCTACTGGAGACTTGCCTAAGGCTAATCCTTTTTAGGGACTTGGTTAATGCTCATACCACTAGATTTGGCCAACCAATCAATATAGATTTGGACAATTCTCTAAATCTAACTCCAATTCGTAGCTCACTCCTATTGGGAACTTCCATAATGCTCCTCTCACTAGACCTCACCCCTATTGGAGACTTGGAGGCTAACCCTTATTGGGTATTTGTCTAATAATCCTCTCACTATATTTAACTAACCATTCAATATAGATTTGGACAATTTTCCAAATATATATACAATTCATAGCTCACTCCTACTATCTAATGCTCCTCTCACTAGATTTGATTAACTGTTCAATATAGATCTAGACAATTCTCCAAATCTATATATAATTAATATCTCGCTTCTATTAGGGACTTGTCTAATGCTATTCTCGATAGATTTGGCCAACCATTTAATACAAATTTGAAAAATTATCTAAATCTATCTATAATTCATAGCTCACTTCTATTGGGGACTTCCCTAATGCTCCTTTGACGAGACCTCACCTCCAGTAGAGAATTTCCTCATGTTAACCATGCCCATAAACTTGCCTAATGCTCCTCTCATTAGATTTGACCAACCACTCAATGTAGATTTAGATAATTTTCCAAATCTATGTACAACTCATAGCTCACTCCTATTAGGGACTTACCTAATGCACTTTTCAATAGTTTTAGCTAATCATTAAATGTAGATTTAGATAATTTTCAAAATCTACCAATAATCTATACCTCGCCCCTATTAGGGACTTGCCTAATGCTCCTATCACTATATTTGGTTAACCATTTAATACAAATTTGGACAATCTAAATCTATCTTCAATTCATAGCTCACTCCTATTGGGGACTTGCCTAATGCTCTTCTCACTAGAATTCACCCTATTGGAGACTTTCCTAATTCTAACCCTTATCAAGGAATCGCCTAGGGGACTTTCCTAATGCTCCTCTCACTAGATTTGGCCAACCATTAAATATAGATTTGGATAATTATCTAAATATATATATAATTCATAGCTCACTCACTCTCATATCCCTTTAAAGTATTTAACTAAGTCCAATATTTCAAATTTATCCCTTTAGAGTATCATGATTTTTATTAATAGATTATTTTTCTATGTAAATGTTAAATGATTAAAAATTATAAAGATCTATAAAATGTATGAAACTAATCAAGTTGATGACATCAAACTTTGAATAGGTTCAAAATGTCAAAGAGGAAGACATCATCCCCACTACTACTAAAAGGTCCAAGGAAAGCTTAAGGCTTGAGATTTTTTACTACATGGATTAAGTCAAGGGATGGACTTGGTACCTTAACTTCTACAATTAATAATAGAAGCCAATGAAAAATGTGCATTGTTTGTATTACAGCCCAAGAAAGAGGCATACAAAAATCTTGGTGTAGTAAAGACATTGTCTAAGAGGATTATTTGAAAAGAAGGAGTTACATGCATTTGTGTGGTTATTAGAGACTCCAATAAATCATACTTGTTGGATTCATCTTATTATGAAGATGCAAAGATGAAGACTGATGGTCATGCTCAGTCTATGTTAATAATGGGTTGGTGTATAGAGGAGGAGGAGGAGGATTAGCCTATTATAAAATAATACATAGATGTATTTTACAAGGTTCAAGCCAATCTTTCAAAGGATGATGCTAGAGATAAAACAAAAATAGTGAATCTATCATCTATTGAGATTTGGACAAACTGACCAAATTGTAGCAATGTTGGTAGCCCGGCACACTAAGTGATGGGCTTTTCTATGCTCACGACGATGAATACAAAAGACAGGATGGGCTGGAACATAACACAAGAAGAGACAAGACTACAAAGAGAACAAGAACACTTGCACTACTCTGAGAACACTCTTACAGGTCCTTCACTGTACCGCGCACACTCAGCAAAGGTCATAGTGAAGAGGGTGACACACACCTCAAGTTGAATACAAGGAAATGTGGAACACAGACTACAAAGGTATGAGAAGAGATGTCAAGGCTTGTCAAGGAATCATGTCCTTCAGGATGAGTTGAGGGACCATATATGCCTGCAAATTGATGCGATGGGCATCCTCTATCTCTAGAAGATGCCCTCGATGCGGTGGCCTTAGGTAGAATCTCATATCCCTGGGAGATTTTGTTGGAGTGATGGTGTAGTGGTGGCCTTTGGTTGTTGGAGTGACAGTACAGTGGCAGCCTTTGGTCCTTGGAGTGACAGTATAGCGGTGACCTTTGGTCCTTGGAGTGATGTATAGTGGTGGCCTTTGGTCATTGGAGTGTCAGTGCAATGCCTTGAATGTTAATGTGTGCACCACTACTTTTGGGCTGGTTCCTTTGAGTTGACCCACACTGTGGGCACCCTTGGTGCTACAGGTCGGCCCACCACTAGAGTGCTTATCGTCTTCGATGTGAGGAGAGAAGAAAAGAAATGACTGCAAATAAGCGAGCATGCTGGTGGAAAATTAAAAATGAAGTTTTTTTTGGGTAGTTTCAAATTTCACAGTGGACAAGTGAGACCTGGAAGGGCTGGTGATTCTATGACGGGTGGGTTTGGGTCTGCATCGTTGGCAAGCATCACAAGATTTGGCAAATTAAATAGAATCTTTAAACATTGTGGGCCACCATAGGCCAAGCTCGAACAAAAGGGTGCCCGAGATGTGGCTAAGATAGTGACCCACCACCAAGGCCTGAGTGAGCATCTTTGACCAGATGAGACACTTCATGAGGACTGACGCACTTGAGTAAAACACCATCATGCCTAGACTTGTAGAGTTGGCCAACTATGAATTGGAAGGGTCGGCTCTTCACCATAAGCCAATGCTTGTTATCCTGTGGAAAGAAAAGCAAGGAAAACCCCATACCAGTCTCGGGGGTAGCATCAACTTTGAAAAGGACACTATCAAGAAGGTCATCATCAATACTTGTTTGCATGCTTCCCAGTGTCAATGTGGGAGAGGTGGTCTACCATGACGTGTTACTAACTTACTTGCCTAGTCAAAGGAGATCTTAAAGTCAAATTCTTGGAAGAGAAATAACCACTACCAGACACAACCCACCACTTGGGGTTTATTGAGAAGATACTTGAGAGCATGGTGGTCTGAGATGAGATGAAGTAGGAGCCCAAGAGATAGTGCTGGAACTTTTGTGGCAAGCATAGACTATAGCCAAATAGACTATAGCCAAGCCTTCCCACTAGATTGTGGTGTAGTTTTGTTCAACGAGAGTGAGAAGGCAGGTTGCAAAATAGATTGGTCAATCCATCTTGTATTTTGCACTAGGCTGACTCAGGAATACACCCACCACAGTGATGTTAGCATAAGTATGGACATGGAAAATGTTCATCCAGTCCGGCGGAATGAGAATGGGGGCTTTGGTTAAGGTAGGAGAAGGTGGTAGAGGCTAGGTTAGACCACTAGAAGATGGTGGATGGCTTAACTAAGCAAGTCAGCAAAAGGGCCACATTGGCTTACATGTCAATGAAACGACGATGATGATAGCCGATGTGTCCGATAAAAACTTGGGTTACTTAGGGGCTGATTGGAAGAGGCAAGCATAGGATTGCAATGATTTTATCAGGGTCTAGATCCAAGCCTTCAGAAGAGATGATGTGACCTAGGAGGGGGCCTTGGACCATTAAGAAATAACACTTGAAAGGGTTGAGACGTAGCCTAGAGGAGCGACATTTGGCAAAAACCAGAGCTAATTGAGAGAGATGTTCTGGAAAGGCCTCTAGCCTATAGACAAGGTGTGTTCTTGTGAAATTAGAAAAATTGTCAATGAAAGTACGGAGAAAGATGAGGAGGTACTCCCCGAAGATGTTGGTGGCGAGCTGTTGGATGGTGGCCGGAGCGTTACACAGCCAAAAGGCATCTGATTGTAGACATAGGTACCCCATTGTGTGATAAAAGCTGTCTTGGCATGGTTGGCCGAGTGGATGGCAACTTGGTTATATCCGACTGAACCCATCCATAAAGCTATACAGGGCATGTGTGGCAATATCCTCTAAAACCTGATCCATGAATGGAAGGGGGAATCCATCCTTGATGCGGGCTTTTTTGAGAGACTTGAAGTCCACATAGACACACAGATCTTGTTGGTCTTCTTTTTGGGCAAGATAATCATGGGGAAAAGTTAGTCAGAGTGTTCCACGAGGGAGATAATTTTGGTGTCCTCCATCTTTTCCAACTCCACCTTGAGAGCCTCTGCATACTTTGGGTTGAGCTTGTAGGCCTACCCTGGAATGGGTCCAATGCCCTCTTAGAGAGGCATGGTGTGGACACCAATGTCAGTTGGAACACCTTATAAGCCCTTGTAAGACATCCTTATAAGATTGGAAGAAGGTGACTGCTTGCTCAAGGATCGTGGTGGGGTGGTCCCACAGCCAACCAGAGGCTAACAGGATTGGACGAGGCTCTTTAGCATAAAAGCATTAAAAAGTCACTTTTTTGGCCTCTAATTTATAAAACATAGAAATTACTTTTAGATTAGAGAACTGCTTTTATGAGAAGCATCATTTGAATATAGAATAGGTCATAGGAATGACCATTCTTTGGGGGGGAGAGAGACATGCCTTAAAAAAATATTTAATTTAAGCATAAATGGAAGTTTATGTGTTTTATCACTACAATTCATTAAAGAACTTCAATTGTATTAAAAAGCCATTCAATTGAATGCTTCTCAAGCTTGAGAGGGGTTGAGAAGAGAGAAACATTTGGAGATTAAAAAGAAAAGACCATAAACCACACTTTACCTCCTAGATTGCTTGATTCTTTAATCAAAGTAGAGACCCCCAACCAATCAAACCGATGAAGACTCTAAGGAAGATTGAAGAGAGAGAGAAACTCCAATCTCTCCAATTTGTAGAGGATAATAGAAAATATCATTATTTCAGTATGATACTGGCACGGTATAGTTCTCATATAATTTTACAAAGGACTAAGGATCTATTTATAGGTGAGGGAGGCCTCTAACCAAGTCCAACTAGTTTCTAGAATTTTCCAGGTTCAGTTTACCTGAATTTGGACAAGATTTGGACCTAGTTTGGCTCCCTTTTGATTTGGTTCTCCCCTCAAGTGAATAATCCTAGCACACCTGGACCCTATACCAAGTTTCCCTCTTACTTGATAGCCCGCGACCAATGCCTCAAGTCCCTAAACTCCATAGTCCTTGACACTCTCTCTCTCTATGTGTCCAAGGCTACTATAAGTGCCCGTGACCTTGACTAAAGTGCTCACACATACATCTACCACGTGGCCTACATCATCGGTGGCTCAGAGGTGGTTTTACTTTATTGGGGCAGGTTACATTGGGTTGTGGGGTCTCTCTCTCTCTCTCTCTCTCAGAAAAGATGATCCGACTCCACTTCCTTTTGGAGCCTCCATGAAGTTTGCCGATGTCGTTCCTTCTCCACTGGGTTTGCTGTAGAGCAGTCTCTCGCCATGTGTCCTGGCTTTCCACATTTGTGGCAAGTGAAGGTCCTTCCTCCTTCTCTGCCTCTTCCTCGTCCTCGTCCTCGAGAGAATCCTCCTCGGGTGAAGAATGCTTTTTCTCCTGCTGTTGAGTCGAGCCCTTTCTTCTCTTTGCCTCTGCTCTCTTGCTATAGTAGAGCTGCTTCTATCTCTTGTAGCTTCAATTTAGGTACATTCTTTAGTGTTGCTACAATGTTTTCATAATCACCTTTGTCCACACTCTTCAGAAGTACAGCTAATGCTTCATCATCTTCTACCTTTTTGCCAATAGCTGCCAAATGTTGCTTAATGCTTTTATATTTGTTCAAGTGTGTGATTAAAGTTTCACTTTCCTTCATGTCCAATTTGTAGAATTGCATTAACAGATTTATCTTTGAATTTTTTGCTTGTGTACCAAATAATTTATTGAGTTCATCCCATGCATCTTTTGCCCATTGTATCCCTGTGATGTGATGAATGATTTCATCATTTAAACTGAGTGCAATAAATCCCAATGCTTTTTCATTCCTGCTCTTCCACTCATTTTCCCCTCTCTCTAGGCATTCATCTCTCCCTTCAACTAATCCCCACAGATTTTTCCTCATCAACAAATACATGGTTTTTGTCTGCCATGTATAAAACTGTTCCCCATTAAATTTGGCTATTTCCTGTGCTGAACTCATGGTGATGTGAAGGGGGTCTTACCTCTTGATTAAATTTCAAGATTCAAGGGCAGTGTCTACCCTTTTACAACTCAATCTGGTGTTTAATAGATGATTACAACAAATTTATTAGCATAAAATCACCAAAAATTACACTAAATCAAGGGTAATCAATTTGTACGGGATGGTTGGAGTATCAAACCAACTCTGATTTGCAATCTGAAGCTATAGGGATCTGTATCAGATACCTAATGGTTAATTTAAACCCTCAATTGCACCAAAGTACAGTGATTAGCACTGATTAATCACTGATTAGCAAAATAAAGCTCTGTTTTGTGTGCAAAAAATAGAGTATGCGGGGAGTCCAGATCTGGTGCCTTACACTTCAAATGAGCTCAAATGCTTTCAAAGGCATCAATAGCAATGAGTCTAGTAGAGGATTAAGCCAAGAAACACAAGATTTGACCAAATATTGAAAGCTTAATCTCTGTTTTATCATAGTCACCTGCAGATTTGATGAAGAGCTTGGATATCACTGTAGACTTAATGAAATTGAATTCTGTCTTCACCAGCTTGTAGACATGCTTGAATACAACTTGGGCTAAGAGAAATTAGAGACCTTTGATCTGTGGAAGTAGAAATCACCAAATCAGCTCAGAAAATTAGTGCCCCTTAATCTGCAAAAATCTGTGCTTCTACGTGGCGGTTTGCTGCACCGTTTTGATAGGCTTGAAGAGCCTTGAGATGGCTAGCTTGTGCTAGAAGGGCTTGCCCTAATTGTGAGTTTGCAAGGTGAATGGAGTCCTCCACTGGCTGGGGGTGAAGGGGTGAAGTGAAAAATAACTAAAATTTAGATTATTTCTTAAGTATCTACTAATCTTGATTAATTAAATAATGGGCTCATAAACCTGATGGATTCTAGGCATGGCTCTGATACCATGTTGAAATTTGAGCATAATTATGAGCTATGGTGGATCAAACACTAGAATCAATATCATTAACAAAGTGATTAGTAAATAATTAAGACGTAATTAGTGGATAATTAGCAAATAGATTAATGTAGGCATGGGTACTCAAAAACCAATAAATTCTCATTAGGGCTATGCCTCAATTTATAGAGTTTACATCAAGCATCAAATCCCATTGATTTCTCCATGATTCACTCCCAGAATATCTCCACCTCTTGCCTGATTCTCTCCACCTCTTCTCTTTTCCCTGAATATCTCCCAGAATAACTCCACACTTCCTAAATTCTCTCATGCTACCCTTTATTCTCTCCCAATAGATTCTTCTCACCTTTTCACAGGTTCTTTCACAATTACATCTCCTCTTTTACAGCCTCTAACCAAGGGCTTGTTCCCACACATACCCTATTCACTTGTATTTTCAACATTCTCCACAGTCTCGCCCAAGTTTTCCCCTTCACCCTTGAAAGGTCCAAGCTACGATCTATGAAGAGTTTTACGAACGTCCAAGTCGAGCTCTTCCTCATTGAGTTGGGGGTTATCATTCCTACCACGACGACCTCGATCCATGATCCTATCAATACGAAAATTCTTGTTACGTCCTTTGATTTACAATTCAAATCCGACTTTAGATCCAACTGATTATGGGGTTCTTTAGATTGGTCAGCTCTCTACATAATCATGAGATAAAGATCCCTTATATGAAACTCATTATCACATAACAATTCATTCAGAACATATCATTCATATTCTTAACACAATAATGGTCCATCAGCCTGAAAATTCCATCTAAACATTCCTCCATGGAAGTTTCAGTTATGCAGGTTTTTAATTTGTCATCCCTTAATTGGATCCACTAGGTCAAGTGTTAACAGTAGAAATCTGTCAACACAATCCACTAATCTCGTAGTGATTTGCTGAAGTCATTATCGTCATTCCAGTTACGAACATCATCACAGGGACTCGTCCCATTCATCCTCATTGTGGCTTTGTTCAACTGATTGCTTTTCAACCAAAATATAGGAATCATCTTTTTTCAATCAGAATCCAAATCAACTAATCAATTCTCAACCAGAATTTTAAAATCATATCAACCACATTCGAATTCATCATCTGCTTACTTATAATTTCAAGGTCTTAGATTTACTCGTATATACTGCCAGTAAAGAGCTATAGTTATACCCTCGGTATATACGGGTAGTCACGGTCCCTGAAATTATAAGGTAAATACCATCATGACTAGGCCTCAAGCAAGTCAGGGATTTCCATACAATTGCGGTACTTCATCTGAAGACCTACTTTCAATTTTATGAATCTTCATTCTGAATATCAATTTGTATGAACTTTATCACACAATTACAACCTTTTACTGTTACTTGAGAAATTTTTTGACATTTTTGGCTTTTCAGTTGATCCACTTTAGTACATTTGCTCTGATACTAACTGAAAGATCCCTGCCCCCTCCACGCAACGGAGATTCGGGGGTGCTAGCAGCGAAAGTAGCACTTCTTGCATGGAGCAGGATCCCTCACTGGGGGCCTCGCCCACGGATATCCAGACAAGATACTAATCCCTTTGTTCTTCAAAAACCAAACTCGCAAATACTTCCCCCTACCGAAAAGCACGGGCGATTCCTCTAGGTTATTTATACTCTAACATAGTCAGGGTCATTACTGACCAAACTGATCCGACCGAACCTGTGAGTCACTTGGTCAGATCAAGGAAGAAACTTGCACTTGGATCATAGAAACCAACGCTTTTTTCCCCATCTAGAGGCACAGCCGTTGATTCTTTTTGCATAGAATAATTACTATCCGGGATTTACTTCATCTATCATACTATAATAGAATTGAGTCTCATTTTACAGATCCATCAGTCCAGCCTAACCCCATCCAGTCCCATGGGTTAGCCAACCACCCAACTGCTGTAGTGATGGGATCCAATTAGGAATTTGGTTAGGTTTTGTCCCCGATACCAGGGAAAAGAGTTCCCAGGCCCCCTAGCCGGATATTCATGCAAATTATAAACTAGTCACACCACTTACACACCCAATATGAAATTGCGTTTTTTCACAAATTCAGCTGTCTTTAAAACAATCATTTAATATGAAATTGCTTTTTTTTCACAAATTCAGCTGTCTTTAAAACAATCATTTAATGAAACCATAGTGTCACTAATCATAATCCTCCAAAATATCCGGTTGAATCCTAATTTCTAATCATTCTTTCATCGGTGTACCTATGGCATCATTGGCAACCAGAACGCTCACCACCTATCCCTCAAGGGCCTTTTCGATAGTTCCTAGCTCATAGTACCCGACAATATATTCACTTAGAAAAATCAAGATGGAATCTCCATTGAAGATCAGCAAGATCAACCAACAAATCCATATAAGAGAGCCATGGACTCATCCGTTTTGAGGACCAGCAAGGTCAATCAACCAAATCCATGCTCGATTCTAGAAAACAACTCTTACTCCTTGTTCCAATATCTTATAAAAATCAAGATGGAATCTCCATTGAAGATCAGCAAGATCAACCAACAGATCCATATAAAAGAGCCATGGACTCATCCGTTGAGGACCAGCAAGGTCAATCAACCAAATCCATGCTCGATTTTAGAAAACAACTCTTACTCCTTGTTCCAATATCTTACCCGACGCACGTGTGGGTATCTTCAGCGACCCAGAGCCCGAGCACCGTATGGTCAGCACCCTCTGGGATCCTTCGCAGGTCACCTAGCGCTTCACTCATAGGCCACTTCCTCCCTCATCCACCGTACCGAAAGCTCACCATTTCAATCGAACCGAGGCTGGTCAAGACCGACCTTGCTACGTGGTGAGACGTCCTCCGTTGACTCTCAGCTGTTGCAACTTTATCAGTGAGCTCTCCACGACCTCATTCACAAGACAATCAAAATGCTTCCCTGCATTATTGACATAAAACAGTCATTTTAAAATAGGTCATAAATACAGTTTCTATAATGAACTCTCGTCTTTCACATTGTTCCACATATGTCCACATTACTTAATCCATATCCAATTCATATGTATTCCTATTCTCATCCAACCACATCACATCTTTCCTCATTTATCCTCATCACATCTCATCCACCTCATTCATTTACATCACATATCATTCATTCACATCTATCTCAATTTACATCACATCTCATCACATTCATTTCACATCTCATCTCATTCATTCTTATCCCAATTCACATATCATTTATTCACATCTATCTCAATTTACATCACATCTCATCACATTCATTTCACATCTCATCTCATTCATTCTTATCCCAATTCACATCACATCACATCTCATCCATTCACATCCCATATCATTCATTACATCCGATTCACATGACATCACATCTCCTTCATTCACATCCTGATTCACATCACAATACATCTCATCCATTCACTCACATTGACATCACATCCTTTCGCATACACATCCATTCTTTCACATACACATCCATTCTTCCACATACACATCCACATCCATTCTTTCACATACACATCCATATCCATTCTTCCACATACACATCCACATCCATTCTTCCACATACACACCCACATCCATTTCCATTAGACATCTTATCACATTCTATTTTCATCTTATTACATCCATTCACATCTTATCGCATCCTATTTACATGTTATCACATCCATTCACATCTTATCGCATCCTATTTACATCTTATCACATCCATTTCACATGCTATTCCCATTTAGTAGCTTTTTCTAGTTTGATTCCGATAATGGGACTTTTTCTAAATTTCTACCAATTGCTTGGCCTAATTAAAGGTTCCTTTTCTTGAACGACTATTTCTATATTCCTTCTCAATTTCTTAATTGAATTATATTCAATATTCCTCTTTTGAATAAAAGAATTCATGGGATTACAGAAATCAATTCTACCCATATTTTTAATTTTGATAAATAATCATAAATTAAATTATACTAAAAATTCCTCTTCTTTCCATTTAATTTCTTGGATCTCAAATACCATGGGAATTCTTCTTTGTTGCATTTAATTATTTGCATTCCAATGTCATGGAAATTTCTCTTTTATCATCAATATTTCTCATAATAAAATACCATTAATTCAATATGCTAGGAATTTCTCTTTTTCCATCTAAATGATGGAATTCCAAATGTCATAGGAATTTCTCTTTTACCATTTAAATATTTCTCATAGATAAAATAAATTTATCTAAAATTTATCTTTGAATTTAAATAAAATATCCATTAATTTCAATATGCTAGGAATTTCTCTTTTCCCATCTAAATGATGGAATGCCAAATGTCATAGGAATTTCTCTTTTACCATTTAAATATTTCTCATAGATAATTATCTAAAATTTATCTTTGAATTTAAATAAAATACCCATTAATTTCAATATGCTAAAAATTACACTTTTCTCATTTGAATATTTGAATTCCAATATGGTGGGAATTCCTCTTTCATCATTTAAATTTATCTATGCAAAAAGATAAATTTAACTAAAATTCTTCTTTAATTCTTAAATAAAATATAAATTATTTTAGCATCCCAATTTTTATCTTACTTCATTGGAATACATGGATTTCCATTGTCACGCGGGGATTTCTCTTTTAACATAAAAATGAATTACTAGAAATTCCTCTTTTTCGTAGAAATTACTTTGAGATTAGAGAATTGCTTCATGAGAAGCATCATTTGAATATAGAATAGGTCATAGGAATGACCATTCTTTGGGGGAGAGAGAGACATGCCTTTAAAAAAACATTTAATTTAAGCATAAATGGAAATTTATGTGTTTTATCACTACAATTCATTAAAGAACTTCAATTGTATTAAAAAGCCATTCAATTGAATGCTTCTCAAGCCTGAGAGGGGTTGAGAAGAGAGAAACATTTGGAGATTTAAAAAAAAGACCACAAACCACACTTTACCTCCTAGATTGCTTGATTCTTTAATGAAAGTAGAGGCCTCGAACCAATCAATTGGTTTGGTATGTTGATGAAGACTGCAAGGAAGATTGAAGAGAGAGAGAAACTTTAATCTCTCCAATTTGTAGAGGATAATAGAAAATATCATTATTTCAGTATAATACTGGCATGGTATAGTTCTCATATACTTTTACAAAGGGCTAGGGATCTATTTATAGGTGAGGGAGGCCTCTAACCAGGTCCAACTAGTTTCTAGAATTTTCTAGGTTCAGTTTGGCTGAATTTGGACAAGATTTGGACCTAGTTTGGCTCCCTTTTGATTTGGTTTAATCTAGGAGAGAGGAGAGATAAAAATATCACAATATTTTTGAGTTTAAAACTCCACCACACATGTGAAACAGGCGCCTCCTTAAAGAGCCCCCTTCTCCTTACCAAGGTGTCAAAATTGAATCATTATACCCAAAATATCTCATTTTTTTAGTAATATTCATAGTTTTTTACTAATAAACCTTGTACTTAGTCAACTCTTCATCTTAAGTGGGCATTTACTCATTTTTGGGTATTTTTCTTTTATAAATTGGATTTATCTCCTCCCCACACTTGGATTGATCCTATTGGCCCATTGGAACCTTAATTCGACCATAATCTAAAAATTTCTGAAAATCTAGACCCTTAGGCTAAAGTCCTTGATACTTATTTCCAATTAATTCCAAATGCACATTGGAAAGTTCTTTTTAAATTTGTGTTTCAGGGGAAACCATTTTAGACACTAGGAGCATTTTTATATCCAAAAATATCTCAATTTTGGATTACCTCTCTTCTCTCTCTAGGTCAAAACAGGGTAAAGCTGAATCTTTCTTTTATTTCAAAGAGGGGAATAATTACAAGATTAGAAGGGAAGGTTCTTACACCTGTAAACCTCAAAATTTGGAGGGAGGAATCTTACATCCTACCCCACTTAAAAAACGCAAGATGTCCTCATCTCGTAGGTGGAGTATGACCTCTTTCATCTTCTTCCTCTTCTTCAATCACTTCCAGCATTACTGCCTTGGAAGTGGAGGCTTGGAAGTGGACGGCCAATTTGGGAACATCTCTCTTTGACTTCCCCTATTCTGAGGCGGACGTCTTGCATTACTTTGGATTCAAACTGCGGGTTGGTTAGAGGGTCTGCCTCTGGGATTTCGCTGATTTTGGCAGAAAGAAACGTGATTACTTTGGAAGGAAGGAGCTGGAGTCTGGAATCTTGATCCCTGATTTTTCCACCCTCAAAACCTTGTTCCAAAACGAGTAGGGAAATCCATAATGTGATGTCCAAATCCTTGACAGTTATAGCATTTCACTCCCTTGTTCAAGGGTGGAGCTTCTGAAGTTGAATTCCAAGGGATTGAGTTCCGAGAAAAGGACATTTCTTCCATTTTGGAACTTCCCATATCCTGGGCTTGACCCTTATATCTCTTAGACGGTGGAAGGTTGGAATCACCTTCTGGAGCTAAAAACCTTTTCAAAGGTTATGGTGCTGGCTTTGACGGCAGGACCTTGACATCAAAGGCCTTGGTGAAATCCTTCGCCATCCGCATTGCTTCGGCCATCGAAACTGGCTTGGCATTCTTCACTAGGATATTCAAAGGTTCGTTCAGTCCCCGAATGAACGTGGCCATCAGCTGTTCTTCATCCACCAGCGGTGGCGAGTATTTGACGAGAAGAGCGAACGCTTGGTCATATACTTCAATAGTTCTGCTCCCCTGGGTTCTCTCTAAGAATTCGTTCATCTTTGCTTCCAAAAAGCCGGGATGACAAAATCTCTTCCTTAGGTGAATTTTGAGATCATTCCATGTCTGAGTGTTTCGATCTACACGGTTTGTCTCACAGTGGTTTCTCCATGCTACTCTGGTTGTTTCTACTATCTTCAGCCTTGCAAGAGCCATTTTGCTCTTCTCATTGTACCCGGTGACATCGAAGTACTCCTCCATTGCTTCGATCCACTTCTCCATAGTCTCGCCCAAGTTCTCCCCTTCACCCTTGAAAGGTCCAGGCTACGATCTATGAAGAGTTTTACGAACATCCAAGTCGAGCTCTTCCTCATCGAGTTGGGGGTTATCATTCCTACCACGATGACCTCGATCCATGATCCTATCAATACAAAAATTCTTGTTAAGTCCTTTTATTTACAATTCAAGTCCGACTTTAGATCCAACTGATTATGGGGTTCTTTAGATTGGTCAGCTCTCTACAGAATTCTGGGATAAAGATCCCTTATATAGAACTCATTATTAGATAACAATTCAAATCCGACTTTAGATCCAACTAATTATGGGGTTCTTTAGATTGGTCAGCTCTCTACAGAATTATGGGATAAAGATCCCTTATATAGAACTCATTATCACTAGATAACAATTCATTTAGAACATATCATTCATATTCTTAACACAATAATGGTCTATCAGCCTGAAAATTCCACAGTTTCAGTTATGCAGGTTTTTAATTTATCATCCCTTAACTGGATCCACTAGGTCAAGTGTTAACAGTAGCAATCTGTCAACACAATCCACTAATCTCGTAGTGATTTGTTGAAGTCATTATCGTCATTCCAGTTACGAACATCATCACAGGGACTCATCCCATTCATCCTCATTGTGGCTTTGTTCAACTGATCGCTTTTCAACCAAAATTTAGGAATCATATTTTTTCAATCAGAATCCAAATCAATTCATCAATTCTCAACCAAAATTTTAAAATCATATCAACCACATTCGAATTCATCATCTGGATAGCATTTTTACTTATAATTTCAAGGTCTTAGATTTACTCGTATATACTTCCAGTAAAGAGCTGTAGTTATACCCTCGGTATATACGGGTAGTCACGGTCCTTGGAATTATAAGGTAAATACCATCATGACTAGGCCTCAAGCAAGTCAGGGATTTCCATACAATTGCGATACTTCATCTGAAGACCTACTTTCAATTTTATGAATCTTCATTCTTAATATCAATTTGTATGAATTTTATCACACAATTACAACCTTTTATTGTTACTTCAGAAATTTTTTGACATTTTTGGCTTTTCAGTCGATCCACTTTAGTCAATTCACTTTGATACTAGCTGAAAGATCCCTGCCCCCTCTGCACAATGGATTCGAGGGTGCTAGCAGCAGCGGAAGTAGCACTTCTTGCGCGGGGCAGGATCCCTCACTCTGGGCCTCGTCCCACGGATATCCGGACAAGATACTAATCCCTTGGTTCTTCAAAAACCAAACTCGGAAAAACTTCCCCCTACCGGAAAGCACGGGCGATTCCTCTAGGATATTTGTACTCTAACGTAGTCAGGGTCATTACTGACCAAACTGATCTGACCAAACCTGTGAGTCACTTGGTCAGATCAAGGAAGAAACTTGCACTTGGATCATAGAAACCAACGCCTTTTTCCCCATCGAGAGGCACAGCCGTTGATTCTTTTTCCATAGAACAATTACTATCCGAGATTTACTTCATCTATCCTACTATAACAGAATTGAGTCGCATTTTACGGATCCATCAATCCAGCCTACAGTCCCATGGGTTAGCCAACTGCCCAACCACTATAATGATGGGATCTAATTAGGAATTTGGTTAGGTTTTGTCCGGGGTACCAGGGAAAAGATTTTCCGGGCCCCCTAGTCGGATATTCATGCAAATTTAAAACTAGTCACACCACTTACACACCCAATATGAAATTGCTTTTTTTCACAGATTCAGCTGTCTTTAAAACATTCATTTAATGAAACCATAGTGTCACTGATCATAATCCTCCAAAATATCCGGTTGAATCCTAATTTCCAATCATTCCTTCATCGGTGTACCTATGGCATCATTGGCAACCGGAACACTCACCACTTGTCCCTAAGGGGCCTTTTCGATAGTTCCTAGCTCATAGTACCCGACAATATATTCACTTACAAAAATCAAGATGGAATCTCCGTTGAAGATCGGCAAGATCAAGCAACATATCCATATAAAAGAGCCATGGACTCATCCGTTGAGGACCAGCAAGGTCAATCAACTAGATCCATGCCCGGTTTCAGAAAACAACTCTTACTCCTTGTTCCAATATCTTACCCGACGTACATGTGGGTATCTTCGGCGACCCAGAGCCCGAGCACCATATGGTCAGCACCCTCTAGGATCCTCGCAGGTCACCTAGTGCTTCACTCATAGGCCGCTTCCTTGGTCCCTCATCCACCGTACCGAAAGCTCACCATTTCAATCGAACCGAGGCTGGTCAAGACCTCGGCCGCGACCTTGCTACGTGAGACATCCTCCATCGCCTCTGTGTCAGCAGCTGTTGCAACTTTATCAGTGAGGTCTCCACGACCTCATTCACAAGACGATCAAAATGCTTTCCCCTCATTATTGACATAAAACAGTCATTTTAAAACAGGTCATAAATACAGTTTCTATAATGAACTCTCGTCTTTCAGATTGTTCCACATATGTCCACATTACTTAATCCATATCCAATTCATATGTATTCCTATTCTCATCCAATCACATCACATATTTCCTCATTTATCCTCATCACATCTCATCCACCTCATTCATTTGCATCACATATCATTCATTTTCTCTAATCTAAAAGTAATTTTTATGCTTGTCAAATTAGAGGCCAAATAAGTGGCTTTTTAATGCTTTTATGCTACTTAATTTATGGAAAAAATTAAGAATCAAGTCCATAATTGGATATTGATCCAATTAATGGTTATTCTAATCATAGGGATATTACTAAACTTTATGCTTACAAATTATTGAGAGTTATCAGTAATAGCACAACGGAGCTATGGTAAAATTTTTGAAAAATTAACACATAAATCATTTTCATTCATAATATGAAAAGAGGACTTCCTACCATATTCTAGGATTAATCATCCTAGATTAGTTGAATGATTCTCATTATAATCATGCAAAAATTGATTTTTATGTTTATGCATAAATAGTTAATTAGGAAAAAGAGAAATTTCTAGTAATCCATTTTTATGTTAAAGGAGTAATCCCCATGACAATGGAAATCCATCTATTCCAATGAAGTAAGAGAAAAATTGGGATGCTAAAATAATGTATATTTTACTTAAAAATTAAAGAAGGATTTTAGTTAAATTTATCTTTTTGCATAGATAAATTTAAATGATGAAAGAGGAATTCCCACCATATTGGAATTCCATCATTTAGATGGGAAAAGAGAAATTCCTAGTATATTGGAATTAATGAGATTTTAATTAAATTCAAAGATGGAATTTAGATAAATTTATTTTATCTATGAGAAATATTTAAATATTAAAAGAGGAATTCCTATGACATTTGGAATTCCATCACTTAGATGGGAAAAGAGAAATTCCTAGTATATTGGAATTAATGAGTATTTTAATTAAATTCAAAGATGAAATTTAGATAAATTTATTTTATCTATGAGAAATATTTAAATGTTAAAAGAGAAATTTCTATGACATTTGAAATTCCATCATTTAGATGGGAAAAGAGAAATTCCTAGTATATTGGAATTAATGAGTATTTTAATTAAATTCAAAGATAAAATTTAGATAAATTTATTTTATCTATGAGAAATATTTAAATGTTAAAAGAAGAATTCCTATGACATTTGGAATTCCATCATTTAGATGGGAAAAGAGAAATTCCTAGCATATTGAATTAATGGGTATTTTATTTTAGATGAAATTACTTTATGAGAAATATTTGATGATAATGACATTGGAATGCAATTAATGAAATGCAAAAAGAGGAATTCCCATGGTATTTGAGATCCAAGAAATTAAATGAGAAGAAGAGGAATTTTTAGTGTAATTCAATTTATGATTAATTATCAAAAGTGAAAATATGGGTAGAATTGATTTCTGTAAATCCCATGAATTCTTTTATTCAAAAGAGGAATATTGAATATAATTCATTTGAGAAATTGAGAATGAATATGGAAATAGTCATCGAGAAAAAGAACCTTTAATTAAGCCAAGCAATTGGCAGAAATTTAGAAAAAGTCCCATTATCGAGATTAACCTAGAAAAAGCTATTAAATGGGAATAGCATGTGAATGGATGAGAGAAGGTGAAAATAGGATGCGATAAGATGTGTATGGGATGTGATAAGATGTAAACGGGATGCGATAGGATGAGAATGGATGTGATAAGATGTGTATGGAATGGATGTGGATGTGTATGTGGAATAATGCATGTGGAATAATGCGATAGGATGAGAATGGATGTGATAAGATGTGTATGGGATGTGATAGAATGTGAATGGATGTGATAAGATGTGTATGGGATGTGATATGATGTGATAAGATGAAAATAGGATGTGATAAGATGTGATGTAATGAGAATGAATGTGGATGTGTATGTGGAAGAATGGATGTGGATGTGAATGCGGAAGAATGTATGTGGATGTGTATGTGGAAGAATGGATGTGGATGTGTATGTGGAATAATGCATGTGGATGTGTATGTGGAAAAATGGATGTGGATGTGTATGCGGAAGAATGTATGTGGATGTGTATGTGGAAGAATGGATGTGGATGTGTATGTGGAAGAATGGATGCGGATGTGTATGTGGAAGAATGGATGTGGATGTGTATGTGAAAGGATGTGATATCGATGTGAGTGAATGAATGAGATGTGATGTGATGTGAATCGGGATGTGAATGAATGAGATGTGATGTCATGCGAATCGGATGTAAATGTATGATATGGGATGTGAATGGATGAGATGTGATGTGATGTGAATCGGGATAAGAATGAATGAGATGAGATGTAAATTGAGATAGATGTGAAATGAATGAGGTGTGATGGGATGTGAATATGGGTTGATGCGAGTGGATGAGATGTGATGAGAATAAATGAGGAAAGATGTGATGAGAATAAATGAGGAAAGATGTGATGAGATGGAAAATGATGTGATTGGATGAGAATGGGTATACATATGAATTGGATATGGATAAAGTAATGTGGATGGATGTGGAACAATGTGGATGGATGTGGAACAATGTAAAAGACGAGAGTTCATTATAGGAACTGTATTTATGACCTGTTTTTAAATGACTGTTTTATGTCAAAAATGCTGGGGAAGCATTTTTGACCGTCTTGTGAATGAGGTCGTGTGGTGGTGACCTAACTGATAAAGTTGCAACAGCTGACGGAGAGTCAATGGAGGATGTCTCGCGTAGCAAGGTCGGTCGAGGTCTTGACTAGCCTCAGTTTGATTTAAATGGTGAGCTTCTGGTACGGTGGATGAGGGACCAAGGAAGCAGCCTAGGTCACCTGCGATGAG
Organism: Cibotium barometz; assembly: GCF_041138505.1. Taxonomy (NCBI): domain Eukaryota; kingdom Viridiplantae; phylum Streptophyta; class Polypodiopsida; order Cyatheales; family Cibotiaceae; genus Cibotium; species Cibotium barometz. Next base: position 12,310,429 of record NC_141097.1, on the reverse strand, counting down.
CGAAGGATCCTAGAGGGTGCTAACCATACGGTGCTGGGGCTCTGGGTAACCGAAGATACCCACACGTACGTCAGGGAAGATATTGGAACAAGGAGTAAGAGTTATTTTCCTAAACCAGGCATGGATCTGGTTGATTGACCTTGCTTGTCCTCAAACGGATGAGTCCATGGCTCTTTTATATGGATCTATTGGTTGATCTTGCTGATCTTCAACGGAGATTCCATCTCTAGAATTTTATAAGTGAATATATTGTCAAGTACTATGAGCTAGGAACTATCGAAAAGGCCCCTGAGGGACAGGTGGTGAGCATTCTTGTTGTTGCCAATGATGCCATAGGTACACCGATGAAGGAATGATTAAAAATTAGGATTCAACCGGATATTTTGGAGGATTATGATTAGTGACACTATGGTTTCATTTAATGATTGTTTTAAAGATAGCTAAATCTGTGAAAAAAGGTAATTTCATATTGGGTGTGTAAGTGGTGTGACTGGCGTTAAATTTGCATGAATATCCGGCTAGGGGGCCTGGGAACTCTTTTCCCTGGTACACCGAGGACAAAACCTAACCAAATTCCTAATTGGATCCCCTCACTACAGTGGTTGGGGGCGGTTGGCTAACCCATGGGGTTGGATGTGGTAGGCTAGACTGATGGATCCGTAAAATGAGACTCAATTCTTTTATAGTACGATAGATGAAGTAAATCCCGGATAGTAATTGTTCTATGGAAAAAGAATCAACGGCTGTGCCTCTTGATGGGGGAAAAAGCGTTGGTTTATATGATCCAAGTGCAAGTTTCTTTCTTGATCTGACCAAGTGACTCGCAAGTTTGGTCGGATCAGTTTGGTCAGTAATGACCCTCGCTACGTTAGAGTACAAATATCCTGGAGGAATCGCCCGTGCTTTCCGGTAGGGGAAAGTTTTTTTGGGTTCGGTTTTTGAAGAACCAAGGGATTAGTCTCTTGACCGGATATCCGTGGGCGAGGCCCCGAGTGAAGGATCCTGGCCCGCACAAGAAGTGCTACTTCTGTTGCTAGCACCCCCAAATTCGTTGGGCGGAGGGGGCAGGGATCTTTCACTTGTGCTAGGCTACTTTGGCCTTTATGCTACTTTGGCATTATAGCTACTTTGGCTATGGATTTCAGCTTGAGTGCATCATATTGCCTCAAAGGCTGATTACATCACACTTTTTGTAGAGATAAGAGGGGTGAAAAGTATAATGGTTCTTTCTCTAGAAGAGCACGTCTTTAGCTCGGACAGCTTTGGCCTCAATGTAGTTTGCCTGCTTCTTTTGTTGATAGAAATCTTCTTCTAGGTGACCAATTTTTCCACAATAGTCACAAACAGGCTTTGGTTTATCTTTATTGTGACATTCATTCTTGGTATGACCAAGTTTTTGGAAGTTGAGATGTTGATTGATTTGTCCTTTGAAATCTCCCACCCTTTGTATACAGTGCTTGCTCACTTGAATGTGATTTGAATGATTCTTTATCTTTGAATTTGGATTCTTGTTCAAGTAGAGATGATTCTACATCTTGAAGTTTAGTGTTGGGCACATTTTTAAGTGTAGCAACAATTTATTCATAAGGTTCTTTGTCAACACTTTTTAGCAATACAGCAATAGATTCATCTTCCTCAATGACTTTCTTTAATGCACTAAGTTGTTTTTTGATACCTTTTAATTTACTGATGTGTTGTGCCATGGTCTTTGTCTCCTTCTTGTCGATCTTGTAGAACTGCATGAGAAGGTTAATCTTTGAGCTCTTTCAGTCAGTGCTGAAAATCTTGTTAAGTTCCTGCCATGCCAACTTGGCATCCTTGATGCCAGGTTGGCATGCAGTTCTACAAGATCTTCTTGTCGATCTTGTAGAACTGCATGAGAAGGTTAATCTTTGAGCTCTTTCAGTCAGTGCTGAAAATCTTGTTAAGTTCCTGCCATGCCAACTTGGCATCCTTGATGCCAGCAATGTGACTAATCACATCATCACTAAGATTTTAAGCGACGAGACCCAATGCTTTTTTTGTTTTGAAGTGGCTCAACCTCCACTTCTTCATCCTCAATAAGGTGCCAAAGCCCCTTACGCATAAGCAAGTACATGGTCTTGCTTTGCCATGTGAAAAAACCATCACCATTAAATCTTGAGACAACTTCTACATGCTCCATTATTGGAAGGGGTCTTACCTTGAGCCTTGATTTTAGTGCTCAAGCAATGTCTGCCCCTTTTACAAGTGATTGCAAATTATATGCTAGAGATAAACTCAATGCGGTTAAAAAATCACTTAAGTTGAGCAATGGAAGTGGTTAAGATGGATTTTGATACAAAAGAGAGTTTTCCATAGTGGAATAACACTCTAATTTTCCAATTTTGAATTTTGGTTGGCCCAATTTTTGCTAATGCTACACTAATGATAGTGATTAATACTTAATCTGAGTGATTAGTAGACCAAATTTTTGGAGGCTTCAATTGAGCTTGTGGAAGCTACCATTGAAGGACCTTTTTACCAAATCTTATTTCCCTTGGTTAGGATCAAAGTCATATGTGGAACATTCAGCTCAAAAACCCACCAAATCGCGCGTATCTGCTGTAAAATGCCAACTATATTTTTGGTTCGTGTGCCTCGCTTGTTGCACCAAATCACACAAGATTTAAACCATAGGCTCCTTACATGATGACTAACAAGCCCCTAAGTGATCTTAGATCAATTTGTAGTGGTGAGGGAGAATGAAGAGAAAAACCAGTCAGCAAAAGAGCGCCGAACTTGGGTTGTAGCGTGCGATTTAGTATCAATGCTTGGAACTGTGGCTTCCCGTAGAGGTGGATAATGTGTGGCTTAGAGGATTTCTCCAATGTTTGTGAGTACAAGGAGAATCAAGCAAATGAATTTTCGGCCACAAGAAGGCAGTGAAGATAAGATGATGATTAGTGAACTTAATGATGAGATTAGTACTAATTATACAGAGATTAACTAATGAAAAGTTCAAGGAGAGAGCACTGGCTCTGAAACCATGTTGAAATCCATGGATCAAGCTCTCTTACTCTAGCAAAACATCTACCTAATCAAGCCTAATCCTAATCTAATCCTACACTAATCTAAGAGGTGGATAAAAATGAACAATACTCATGGTGATGAGTGTGTGCTAATTAAGTTTAGACTCAAGTTTAGCTAGGTTACAAGATGGAAACTTTTACTCGTAAAAAGACTTGAGATGGTGTGCTTGTATTCCAATGCTTGAAACGTCCTCCTTTTATATGAGGAAAGTGTAACAAAGCTATGATAGCTCATGTGGGATAACTTGGCTAGGTGACTTGGCACTCTAGCATCACTCATTTCAACATTACAATTAGATTCAAATGACAAATTGAGTGCAGTTGTGGGTGAGATCTTGGAGAACCCCACTATGTACAGGAAAATAGTGGGTAGCTTGATTTACATGACAATAACCAGGCCAGATTTGAACTATACAATTGGATTGGAGAGTCAATTTATGCAGGTTCCTCGGAAGCCTTATTTGGATGGTGTGAGGCGCACATTGTGCTATGTGAAATCTATATTAGACTATGGTCTCTTTTTGGTATGAAGTTGCAGGTGTTTGGATACACCGATGCAGATTGGGTTGGTATTATTGTAGATAGGAAATGTACCAGTGGATTTATGTTCGCCTTTGGGAGTGGTGGTGTGACATGGAGCAGCCCCACTAACAGTTTCCTTATCAAGTAAGAAGGTAAATTATAGGGGTATTGTAATGGCACCATGTGAGAGGTAGTTTGGCTGCACAAGCAACTTGGTGATTTGGGGTTGCAGGTTGACAGACATGTTTTCATCTATTGTGACAATATTAACAGTATACAATTGGTGAGGAACCCAAGTTTTCGTGCGGGGACCAAACACATAGAGGTCCACTATCACTTCATCAGAGAGAGGGTCTTAGCAAGAGACATCGATCTCATGTATGTTAGCATGGAGAGAAGCAAGTAACTGACATCTTTACAAAAGCCCTAGGAGCAGAGAAGCTTTATAGATTCCAAACTATGCTTGGAGTCCTAGAGATGGAGTTGAGCTTGAGGAGTAGTGTTGAGATGTCAAGCTCTGACACTTATGATATGCCTAGGTGACCGTTTCTGCCACTTACATCACTGGCATGTTTGGTAGGATCCTGACATGATAAATCTTTGCCAGTGATTCTATAGTTGGACTATACCAGCTACTAGTCCACCCATTGAGTTATGGCATACTTATCATGCTAGCTCACTCACTTAGTGTGTTCACATTACGGACCTCATGTACATAGTACTTTAGTACTTATGTTGTATTTTCCTTCTTTCTTTGGTAGAGCTCTTTTTGTTGTAAAGAAGAAGAACTAACTTTCAACCTCTCATCTTGTAAGTTTTCTTGTAGGGTTTGTGTGAGTGTCTGTGTACTTGCAAGAGCTCAAGCTCTCTTCCTCCCTACATCTTTTCATATTTCAATCTCTGGGAAAGGTCCTAGGCCTCTATATTTGAGTTTCTTCCTGTGATTTTTGGTGCTATAGAGGAGGACCATATCCTCCTCCTTCATCTCCTTATCCTTGAGCTAGTCATTAAACCATTTCTTGCATCTTAGTTTTTTGACTATCATACCATACATAGCTCTTTGGCGTGTTTCATTGAGCTTCTCAAGGTCAAAAAGCCACTTGGTCACTTAGGACATTGCTAGTGAACCTTTCTTATACAAAAAATCTTAAGCTTGGCACCAAGAATTCCATAGGCATAACTACTTTAGTGCCATAGGTTAAGCTGAAGGGTGTTGAGTTAATGGCCACTTTATATGCGGTGTGATAAGCCCAAAGTATAGCCAACAACTTCTGTTCCCAGTCACACTGCCTGCGACTCGCCTCTACGGTCTTGGTCAGGATAGTGCATAGGGTCTTGTTTGTGCTTTTGGCTTGGCCATTGGCTTGGGGGTAATAGGGTGAAGATTTTCAATACGTGACCAAGAATTCTTGTAACAAGAATTGTATTACTTCATTAATTAAGTGGGTGCCATTGTCACTCACAATCTCAAGAGAGCACCCAAAGCAAGTGATTATGCACTCATAAAGAAATTTTGGCGTGGACCTCGCATCGGCCTTTTTTGTGGCCCTAGCTTCGGTCCATTTTGTGCAAGAGTCCATGGCTGCTATGATGGACCATGCTTGGGTGTGTCGAGAAGTTGGACTAATGGGTCCCACAAAATTGATGCCTCATTTCACAAACAGTTGTAAGGACATGATAGGATTTAGAGGCATTCTATTCTTGTTGTGTGGAATCGCTATGCGTTGGCATTCATCGCATCATTTGACATATTCAGCGGTGTCTCCAAGCAAGGTTGGCCACCATAGGCTTGCCTAGTAGGATCTTCTGAGCAGTGGTATCTGCTATAAAATTCCCTCCTGTAGTTCTGAAGTGGGCTTGCTAAAAATAGAGACGTATTCGTCCTCACTCACGGACATAACATCACATGATTTCGTCCTTTCCTTGTTTATAGAGTTGGCCTACAATCAATTGATATGGCGCAGCTTTCTTGAGGCATCTTGCTCGGTCCTTGTTGATTGGGGCTTCGAGTTAAGTTTGCAGCAATGTGATGAGCTATGGTGGATCAAACACAAGAATCAAGTTCGATGATTAGAAGGTGACTAGAAGATGATTCAAATGAGATTAATGAACAATTAATCTAATAGGATAATGTAGGCATAGATACTAAAAAACCAGCAATTTCTCATTAGAACAATGCCTCAATTTATAGGTTTTACATCCACAAGATGCCAAGCATCTAATCCCACTAATTTCTCCTTGATTTGTGCCACCTCCCCTACATCTGGGCACCTTTTCCTAGAATCTTTCCATACCCCTATATTCACTCATGCTACTCTTGATTCTCTCATCAATAGATTCCTCTCACCTTTTTATTGCTACCCACTTAATTACAGACTCCCTTTTACAGTCTCTTGCTAAGGGCTTGTTCTCGCACACACCCATTCACTTGCATATTTCAACACTTCGGTGGGTAGGCCATTAGCAAGGAAGTGTGCAACTTCCTCTCCCCATTTAGGAATCAAACATAGCTGGAATAGGGGGGAATTTGGCAAGTAATCATCAACACCCACCACAGTGCCTCTCCATTAGGACTGCGCGACATATGGCGTCCAATACATGTTGGGAGGCTTTATGTACTATGATAGTAAAGTGAAATTCTAGCAGAAGTAAGAGCCATCTAGTGATTCTACCCATGGTACAAGGTTTGTTTACTAGATAAACAAGAGGTTGATGGTCTACAAAGAAAATAAATTTGATCGCCCAAAAGGTAATGCAAAGCTTCTTGACGGTATACAACCCTTCTCTTTCCATGGCGGTATAGTTTCTTTTTACTTCATTAAATTGGTGACTGGCAAAGCTAACAGGGAAATCCTTATTCTATTCTTCGGGTTGACAACCAATTACAAAGGCAGAGGTGTCTATATGGACGTGGAATATGATTTCCCAATTAGGGGATCTCAAGATGAGAGCGCTTGCCAAAGCCTTTTTTAGGGTATCATATGCTTGTTAGCACTCCTCTATCCACTCAAAAATCACTATGAGTCCATAAAGGGGACGAGCAATGTTGGCATACATAAAGATAAAATGCCGGTAATAACCAACATGTTCCATGAATCGTTGGACTCCTTTGAAGTTGGTCGGGAGTGGCAGCCCAAAAATGAGTCACAACTTGTTGTCATCTATGGAGATACCATCTTCTGAGATAATGTGTCCTAGGATCACTCTATGCTTGACCCAAAATTGGCATTTTAGCAAGTTGAGAGAGATCCTATAAAGCCAGCATCTCTCTAGCACTTTCCTCAGACACCACATATGTGCTTTCCATGTAGAGTTGACACAAAGGTCAACCATGAGGACTTCGAGGAATTTACATAGATATTTCTTATAGGCTATGCACATTAGGCATTGGAAGGTGCATGTGGCATTGGTCAGCCCAAATGGCATGACTCGATACGCATACGTTCCTCCCCATTTGATGGCAAAAGCCATTTTATGTTGATCTATTCGGTCAATCACTTGATTATAACCAAAAAATCTATCAAGGAAGCTGTAGGCTTCCTTTTCTATGACTCGCTCAAGCACATGCTCTATGAAGGGCAATGAATAGTGATTTTGTATCGTGGTGGCATTGACCTTTTTGAGGTCTACACACACTCTCACACTTATCACTATGGGTGAAACCCATTCTATGTGCTCTATCTCCTAGATGAATCCAACACCTATGAATCAATCAATTTCTTTCCCAGACCATAGGCTCTCTACTTTACTGGTCTTGCTCCCTCGACCATTGGAATAGTGTGTTTGACCACTTTGGGAGCTACTATTTTGTGATTTGCGCACAGAGTGGAAGAGCTTTTGGGATTTGAGCTGGGAATCGGTTAATTCTTCCTCCTTTGTGACCGGAATGGGGAAATCATCAAGCTCCTTTTGCCAAACTTGGCAGAAGTAGGAATGTGTGTCAACAGCTTCCTGTTGAAATTAGAGCATTGTGATGAGCTATGGTGGATCAAATACTAGAATCAACATCATTAACAAAGTGATTAGCAAATAATTAAGATGTGATTAGTGAGTAATTAACAAATAGTTTAATGTAGGCATGGATAATTAGGCCAATGCCTCAATTTATAGAGTTTACATCAAAGCATCTAATCCCACTGATTTCTCCTTGATTCACTGCCCGTCTCCCAGAATATCTCCACCTCTTTTGCTAGATTCTCTCCACCTCTTCACTTTTCCCAAAATATCTCCTAGAATATCTCCACACTTCCTAAATCTTCTCATGCTACCCTTTATTCTCTCCCAGTAGATTCTTCTCACCTTTTCATCACAGGTTCTTTCACATTTACACATTCTCTTTCACAGCCTCTAACCAAGGGCTTGTTCCTGCACACACCCTATTCACTTGTATATTTCAACACCTCCCCTCAAGTGAATACTCCTAGAACACCTAGACCCTCTACCAAGTTTCCCTCCTTACTTGATAGTCTGCGACTAGTGTCTACACCTCCCCTCAAGTTATCTTAGCACACCTGGACCCTATACCAAGTTTCTCTCTTACTTGATAGCTTGCGACCAGTGCCTCGAGTCCCTAAACTCATAGTCCTTGACACTCTCTCTCTCTCTATGTGTCCAAGGCTTACTATAGTTGCCCGCGACCTTGACTAAAGTGCTCACACATACATCTATCTACCACGTGGCCTACATCACCGGTGGCTCAGAGGTGGTTTTACTTTGTTGGGGCAAGTTACATTGGGTTGTGGGGTCTCTCTCTCTCTCAGAGATTTTCACATGGCTCCTCACTCTTTGGAGCGAAACACAAGATTTGATGAAATATTGAAAGCTTAATCTCTGTTTTACCAAAGTCACCTGCAGATTTGATGAAGAGCTTGGATCTCACTGTAGACTTGATCAAATTGAATTGTGACTTCACCAACTTGTAGAGCATGCTTGAAAACACTTGGGGCTAAGAGGAATTAGACCCATTTGAACTGTGGAAGTGAAGATCTGCAAATTTCTCCCAGAAACAGGCGCCTGAGAAAATCGCGATTTCTGCTGCATCCGGCGGTTTGCTGCATTGATTTGATGAGCTTGAAGAGCAATGAGATAGCTAGCTAGGGCTAGAAGCAATAGGCCTAATTTTAAGTGTGCAAGGAGAATGAACTCCTCCACTGGTTGGGGGTACAACAGAGGTGAGTTGAAAAAAGAGGAAAAATTATAATTTTCTACTAATCCTAATTAGCAAAATAATTAGCAAGATAATGAGCTCACAAAATGATGGATTCTAGGCATGGCTCTGATACCATGTTGAAATTAGAGCATTGTGATGAGCTATGGTGGATCAAATACTAGAATCAACATCATTAACAAAGTGATTAGCAAATAATTAATATGTGATTAGTGAGTAATTAATAAATAGTTTAATGTAGGCATGGATAATCAAAAACCAGTAAATTCTCATTAGGCCAATGCCTCAATTTATAGAGTTTACATCAAAGCATCTAATCCCACTGATTTCTCCTTGATTCACTGCACCTCTCCCAGAATATCTCCACCTCTTTTGCTAGATTCTCTCCACCTCTTCACTTTTCCCAGAATATCTCCACACTTCCTAAATCTTCTCATGCTACCCTTTATTCTCTCCTAGTAGATTCTTCTCACCTTTTCACAGGTTCTTTCACATTTACACATTCTCTTTTACAGCCTCTAACCAAGGGCTTGTTCTCGCACACACCCTATTCACTTGTATATTTCAACACTTCCATATATCTTAACCAATGTTGTTCCAATTCCATTGGGAAGATGTATGTGTATGCCTCCTTTCTTGCAAAGCCTTTGGATTTATGGGTTTTGCAGGGGTGTAATGGTCTTTCCTCTCTGATGCTCACAGTTTCATGGATTGCAGTATCAAACATACTTACGGCGTTCCATCATGTAGAGGGATGTGATCTCCTGCTCGCTAGCCATGGCAAATATGGTACCCGCGCGTTTTGGAAGTATGTCCATGGTAGCAAGGATGTGCATCCAGTTCTCAGGGTCTTCCAATGCTAGGAGAGGTAAAAATTCCATGCTATCCCATTTATCATCCAGCATTTTATTCCATGTTTGGCATAGGTGGAGTGTCGTGGATCTTGTTATTATTCAAATCCTCTGCTAAGGGTCCCTCACTCATAGTATGGATCTTCCAAGTGCATAGGTTGACCTTTAGTATTTGGTCTTTCTTCCAAATGTAAATATGATCCGTGTCCTAGTCATGGATCATTCTGATTTTGCTCATGAAGGGATGTCCCAAGATGCAATAGTAAAAGAAATAGGCTACTAGCCAAAGTTCATCACCACGAAGGTACGCGGAAGTTGGCTCCAAGAATCTTAATCCTCAAATCCCATAGAAGACCTATGGGCTTTGTGGTGGCAAGTTTCACGATTAACGCGGTGTCATCTATGGGAGGTTTTCTCCACTTTTCCTAGCATTGTTTGGTAACAATGCTTACTTCGGCCCCACCATCTAGGATGGTGGTGACTTGACGATCATCAGAAGTTAAGGGTAACGTTGCATTAGGTTTTTCTCCTTTGAAATACTACCCTAACTCATTTACTCAGACCATGGGAAAGCCAATGATTCCATCTAGTTCTATGAATTTGTCCTCATCAATCTCGTCGAAGCTCCCTAGTTCCACCTGTTCCTCCAGTCTTGCTCAAGTCATTCTTCCATCCAATCTTTCAAATCTTTCCATAAGCTCTGGATGCCTTGAAGTAAGGTACCAATGGGAATTTGGATTTGTGAAGAAAGTAAGGAGGAAAGACCTGCAATGTCTCTTAGAATGTTTGGGGGTCCGTGCATCGGACTATCCCTATTCATGCTTAGGTTTTTCAAGGTGTAGGGTATCGGGATATGATCTTCTGTGTGTCTATTCTTTTTTGGTGATTGTCTCGCACATTTTTGAGATATGCAGTAATAGGGTCTACCGAGACCAACGTGGATTTTGGATCTATCTTTCAAGGAAGTTTCTCAGAAAGTGCTTGGTTGTCAAGACCTATGTCAAGCTCTTCGTTGTTTTCCTTGGTTGGTTGTTGTAAGTTCGAAATAGGGGGACTTTCTGCAGCATGTGCTACTTGGGGTTCCTCCTCTAATCAAGCTTGACACTCCATGACCAACTCTTGAGCAGCCTTTAGCTTTTCCTTCTCCTCGATGGGGTTTGGGTATTTGGCTAACTTTTGTGGTAGCCGATTAGGATCTCTTTACCCTCTTAATTGAGGGGTAGATGGTGGCATCTTCTCCTCATCAGATGAGGAAGATGACACATTGGTGGTTTTATCCCCTCGTTGGACCTTCTCTTTATGACCACGCGACTATTCCCTTTGCCGATCTTTGTGGCCTTTTTCTTCCCCAAGTTGCTAGATGTACGTGCTTGTTTAGGGACTTCTTTAGGGGATAAAATCCTTATGTCTTGAGATTCCTTGGTTTTGTGACGTCCGCGTGGTAGCATGTGCTATGGCTCGCCTTCTACTTTACATCTTTGACTTCAACGAGTTCTTGAGAAGTAACTGTGTTATCCTCACCTCCTAGTTTCCCTTTCAATCTATTGATATGAAAGACTGGATGAACTCTAAGAATTGGAGGTAGTTTTAGTTCATACGCAATCGTGCCAATCCGATGTATAACTCGAAATGGACCACAATATCTAGGAGATAAATTCGAGCATTTTCCTATTGACAAAGTCTAAGAATCTTTAGGAACATTTAAATAAACTAATGCTCCTGGTTCAAAAGACCAAATTGAGCATCCTCTATCAGCTTAGAACTGTGCCCTATTCTGAGCACTCCTGGTAGCTTCGGTTAGCATTTCTTGCATATCACGCAAGAAATCCCTTGATGCATCAAGCTTGATGGTCCTTAAGACTGACATCAATAGGTGCCCTGGGTTGATACCTATACATAAGCATGAACGGACTAAAACCAATAGCTGTATATTTAAAACTGTTATAGGCAAATTCCATCATTGGAAGATATTTTTCCCAATATGATAATTTTCTAGAGACATATGCATGAAGCATATACTCTACAATCTGATTCATATGCTCTGTTTGCCAATCAGACTGTGGGTGGATGATCAGAGCAATTCACATTCAAAGTAACTTCCTCGTTGTAAACCATTCGGAATAAAGTAGGAAAACATGGTATTATAACAGCAAAAACCAGGGATTCATCGGCACCCCGATATACCACATCTGCATATGGAATAATCGATGTCCTGAGTTACCCATATCAACATAGAGAGTCATCGCCATCTCGATGAGTCACATATGTCCATCTGCCGTAAACCATCAAGTTGACTATATAAATCACCTAAAGTATGGAACTAGAGAAAGAAATGCCAACAAAGGAAGAATCCAAATTTCCTTATCCAAACACAACAAGATAAACTTGTTTGAACTCTAAAGAAAGAGATTTCAACAAGTGAAAATGCCGACGAGATTACACTCATCAAAACATGCAAGCTATGGATTAAAAAAGTTTATCTAGAGAATGCCCATAGTATAACTTCTAGTGTGAATATAGAAAATGAGATTGTCTTTGAATGTTGAGGTCAACATGCTAAGTGATGTAAGCAAAGCAACAATCTTGAGCCCAAATTATCCCATAAGATAATATATGTGAGGGATCACTAGTGTCCCATACCACCATGATACCACCCATACATAGCTTAACTATTTGAAACTCCCTAGTATGCCGTCTAGGAAAATATGAATAAAATCCTGTATAAAAGGAATAAGATGGCCTTATCCAAACTTTCACATACTAAAACCTGTCTCTATATACCTAAGACTACATCAAGGAATAACCCTTATCGAGTACATCATTAGATAAGAATTTTGAATTATTGGCGCCTTTCTAATGATAACTACCCAAAACACAATAAAGTTAGGGTAGAAAAATAACTCACCTAGAGACATAAGCAACTAGGTATCCGAGTTGGAATATGTACAAGAGTACAAGGAACATAGTCCAAAATTACGTGCAAAAAACGAAGGCAAATGCTACCTTCAAAGCACATGAAAATATCCAAAAGATCAAAAGATCCTTATAAAACCATGGATAAAAGCATAGAAGCTCCTCGAATCCATGAAAACCATAGTTGATCATAAAAATCAATGCATACCATCTAATGGACATTAATCATGCCAAAAGAAGCATTAAAATCCCCAGAGTATATGAACGTGGTGTCGTTCAAGCAAAACTCCAAAGTAAGCAAGTGAAACACATGTGTGTAGCACTCAATAAGAAAACCTTAGACACAAGTAATCTAGGCAGAACCTGATGAGTCCATATAAAACTTGGAAAACATCCAATAAAATCCACCAAAACAAACAGATCAACTAACCCATGATAGAATTTATCTTAGGCTTAAGAAATTAAGCACAAACCACACTTAAATAAGTGCAAAATAAATTATCATGGAAAAATGTCAAAGGTGAACACACTTTGAACACAGATTCTAGCCATCATTGAAAAACTTAAGGAACATGTCCAAAAAAAATGGCTAAAGAAAGGTAAAAAATCATGAAACCATCGCTTAGAATTAATCCAAATAGAAATATCTACTAATACAAGGTGTAAGCACGAGAAAATGTACTTCAACATTAAATAACTCTCAAAAATATTAAATTCTCGAGAAAAATAATTATCATGATTTTTTCCTAATTTTTTCTAATTTTATAAGGCCTCAAAATACAATAATTTTGAATTCCACCAAACCTATCTTATGGCATTCCAAACCTATATTTTTCAAGAAAATTTCCAACAAATAAATTTGCTAAAATACCATTGATATTTTAAAAATACCAATTTCTAGGATTTCTCAAAATAATTTCTAGAAAATTCCTAATTTTTCCTGAGAATCCCATCGTTCATGAAATTTCCAATTCCTCCCCGACAATTCTTAAATCCAATGAAAATTTATAATTTTTATTTATTTTCTAATTTTTTATGTCAAAAAATATATTTTTAAAGGAATTTGAATGGTCACGGGCGCCTGAATTGACACACCACATGCCAAACACCAACCCCACATTTTTCAGAAATTTAAAATAACCTTTGTCTAATTTTTAGGAATTTTTTGAAATTTTTAATTTACCCCGAACGCATTTAAAATATGAATGGTCAAAAAGTTTCAGAATTCCAACGGTTTTCTCGAAATACGGAAAGCCAACAGTTTCGGGAAAATGAAAAGACAAAAAAAAAAACGGAATGTGAAAGGTCAAAAGTTTCCGGAATACGGAAGGTCAAAAGTTTTTCCGAAATTCGAAAAGCCAAAAGGTTTTGGGAAAGGGGAAAGCCAAAGGTTTTCCGGAAGATGAAAAGCCAAAAGGCACCAAGAAAAAATTTCCAAAATATTTCAGAGAATTTTATTTTCTCAAATTTCAAATTTTCTCTAATTTTTAGGCTTTTTCTCCAAGTTTTTTTTTGAATAGAACTCAAAAGATTTTTTTAATTGGAAAAAACTCATTAAAAAAACAATATTTATAAGCTTTAATCAAAAGCTTATGGAAAATTTTTAGGGGGGGTGGCGATTTTTTTCGCCGCCTACAGAGAACCCCCCCCCCTCGTCCTCTGCGCAAAAGATTGAGAGAGGGAGAGAGTGAGAAGACTCCCTCTCTCTTCTCCCCTCTTTCCTCTCCTTCTTCTCCCTTCCATTCTCTCTCCTCCCATCTCTTCTCTCTCTGTTAATCAGTGAGGTTAAATTTTAATTAATTTTGTTAATCATAATTAATCTTAATCATGATTAATATTAATAAAAAATGAGGTGGTTTATAAATGTGAGAGAAAATAGAAGAAAATTCAGAATTGAGAGACGAAGAGGGTCCCATGCACACGGGAGAGCATTTCATGCATCAACATGTTGCCCCCTACTGCATTTTAGTTGAAAATTGGCAGAAATTTGATCGCATACCCATGGAATCACCTATAAAAATGTATAAAAAATATATTTTTAATCATAAAAATGCTAAAAAAAATTCCAAAAAAATTCTTAGAAATTCTAGAAATTTAGGGATTCCATTCTATCAAAAATATCCACAATTAAATATGTGGTATTTTTGTAAAAATTTCCATTAATGCTCATTTTAAACCATAAAAAATAGAAAAAAATAGCATTAAACTCACGGAATTCCCCCGCAACGTCGATTCGTCCATTGAATAGTAGTAACACACGTTCCAAATCATCAATACAAATCAACAAAATAACATTTTTATTAGTAAATATTAAAATTTACTTCAAAAAAAATCAACAACAATTAACTAGAGATTGCTCTAATACCACTGTTAAAACCCTAAGATCTCCATTAGGAACTCAATGGAGTCTTTTTGGGCCCTTTAATTTGCCATGAGGTTATGGAAACATTTAACTTTTTGACAAATAGGAGCCCGCCATGTAAGCAAAAACCATTGGTGATTAAGAGAGGTGTAAGAGTGGTCAAAGGGTGCACTTTTTCCCCCAAAAAGGGGGGGGGAGGGGGCAATTTTACAATTTTCGGACCTCCATAACTTCTACATACAAGCTCCGATTTGAGCGGAGATTATAGATCCGTGATCTACGCATCAAGAGCTTTCCATAGATATGTTACATGATATGGTTTTATCCGCTAGATTTTAAATTCCATTTTCTCCCCAAAATTCAAATTCAAATAAAGTAGCCGTTTTGAAGCTTCTAATTAGAAAACGTTTCTTCTTAAGAGAAAAGGTTTGACTCCCTTAAACTGCCAAATAAAAGGGCCCAAGTCCATTGAGGTCCTAATGTCTAGATAATTGTTATGCATAAACATGCATAAATCAGGTATAAACTCATCCACCTGACCACCCCCGAGCCCAAGGGATGCACACATGAATAATAATGAAATACAACATACCTTTACCTTGATGTCCCAAACCATCAAGAGGTTATACTCCAATCCAATAGCATGTAGCTATAGTGTGAAATGGTAGGTGAGTAGATATGATCCTCTACACAAGAGACCATAGCCTAAGCTCCAAGTCTCCAAGCCCCCCTTGAGTGTGCCCCATGCCCCTATTATATAGGAGGGCCCTCAAGTGACTCTTGACTCTCCATTTCCCATGTGTGACCCTTGGATGCCTGAACCCTTGAGGTTAGTCCTCCTAACCCTTGAGGTTAGTCCTCCTAACCCTTGAGGTTAGTCCTCCTAACCCATGCTCTACTAGAGCTTGTTCCCATGCTCCCATGCTCACAAGCCTAATGTGGGTTAGCCTAGTATATGCACTCATAATGTGCATATAACAGATAGTATCCCATCTGTGGTCCTTGCCTTAGTGTGATGGGACAACATGTGCTTCATAGGGATCCACATGGTACATGGGATACACCCCACGAAGTGGATAGCGGTTGTACATTTATGCCACGTGTTGGCTAAAATGTTCCGAGTGGGCTCGTTCTGTAAGGTAAGAGGTCCTTGGGTGGCCTTGGTGTGCTGTCTCCTGACCTAGGTTTGGTGTTGGCCTAAGATCAAGGTACGAATCTACCATTATAGCATGTCTCCCCAAACTACTGGATTAGTCTAGATTGGGTTATACCTCTAGTCTAGGGTCTAGCGGTGGTGTGGCAGTTCTCTCTGGTTTGCTGACATTCCATGCATGTGTTCTCAGGATGAGGCTCATTTGATTACACATTTCCCAGGATAAAGTTTCTTAGTCTTGAGGCAAGACTCCTTTGAGAATGTGCAAGGGATCATGGGGCCTTGCTTGAGAATCGACGGTCTGCCCATGCACTGGGTAGTCAATCCTCCTGCCTCAAGGTCAAGGATAGTGCATCCCCTACTTGGATGCTCTTCACTTTTGCTAGTTCTATAAAGGACTAACATCGTTCAGCTCCACTCCGTGTTGACCGAAGTATGAGATCTCACAAGTGATTGTGTACTTGATGGTTTAGCTTCATTAAACAAAGAGTTATTTCGCACCAATTTCCCTAAGTGTAGGTGCATAAATATGTCAAGTGATAGTGCATGGTCACACTTTGGACATGGATTTTTTTTTTGGGTTGAGGTATAGTCGTTCATTCACAAAGGAATGGTCGTTCTATTGTTAAGGTACGGATGTGGCTTAGTGGGAGGTGCGGTCATGCGTTGAAGTTGGTACAGTGAGTTTGGAAGAGAACGAGCGTTCCCTTGTGAAGGAATGGGCATTCATAAGTTGGAAGGGTACAGATGTGGATATGTTGAGGAACGGGCATTCCTTGGTTTCCTTGGCAAAGGTATGGTCACTTGCTTAGGGAATGTACAGTTGTTCACTTGTTAGGGAACAAATGTATGACTGTGAAGGTACAAGTGTACATCTATGAAGGTACGAGCATACACTTACAAACACTGGCATGTATCTTGAATGCATCAAAATGATATATCTTTTGATAGCTGCCCTCAGATATTCCCTTGATAGTATAGCTATACTCTTTTGAAACCTTTTTAATGTGCTTTATGCTCTCCTTAATGCACTTTATACCCTTTTTAATGCACCATGTTCTCATTGATGAGGCAAGTATGGGAAGATCCTGCCAAAGAGGAAGCGAACAAACATGGCTTAATGTACGTACAACTGTACCTCTGAGAAGTGAATGGTTGTTCACTTCTCAGAAAACTTGGCCGAGATTGAATGTGCCTAGTTTCTTCTCTAGTTTCTCAGTATTTTAGTCCTTAAGTCAATATTAGGTAAAGTGGGAAAAATCTCACAAAATGGGAATCAATTTGTAAACTTGTTTTAGCCATATCTTGAACATGCTAACTCCGAATTTGTCGGACATTATAGATCTAGATTCTAGTTTTCAAGAGCTTTCCAATGATATGTTACATGCAAGGGTTTTGAAAAACTATTGATAAGTTTACCATGCCCCCACTTTTTGAATGGGAATCGGATTTCTCCCACTTTATCTAATATTGACTTCCTTCCAAGATGATTTTTTATGTTTTTCTTTTTGTGGATGGCTTAGACTAACCCCAAGCTATGGCAATGATTCCTAGAATACTAATTAAACCTAATGACCTAAGATTAATTGTGAGATTAAGCTAATATGCAATTTTTAGCTAGTTGAAGAAAAACAAGAAATAAAAGGATTCAAGAGCAAGATAAGGGCACTTACTTGTAGTTCTTGCTTTTGATGTAGCTTCCCAAG
The DNA here is from genome assembly GCF_041138505.1 of Cibotium barometz. Taxonomy (NCBI): domain Eukaryota; kingdom Viridiplantae; phylum Streptophyta; class Polypodiopsida; order Cyatheales; family Cibotiaceae; genus Cibotium; species Cibotium barometz. Next base: position 12,292,705 of record NC_141097.1, on the reverse strand, counting down.
CTCCTCATGCTCCAATGAGTCTCCATTGAACTCCATTGTATGAAGAAGGAAAAATAAAATCAATCAAACATGCATCTCATAAACTTCTCCTATCGATGGATTTACATTTCAACTGGGCAAATCTAGCTAAGGGATAGGATGTGGAGAACCCTAAGCTAAATGCATTTCTCACGGGACAGTGGTGCCAAAGATATTCACCAAAACAAACATGCTTCCTTCCACAGGAGACAATCTAAGGGTCGGTTCAAGAACTAGCATTTAGCCAACCCTAATGAGAGGGTTAACTCCTCGCTCAAGTGGAGCTTTCCATAACCTAGGTGAGAAGCAATGAGAGAAGGTTCTATGGAGAGCTCAACTCCTACTCAATACCTTCATGTTTGCAAGAGTTAAGATGAGAGAGAGAGAGAGAGAGCAAGTAGAAGAAGAAGAGGCAAGCAACGAGAACCCCACCCACATGCACACACACACACACACACACACACACACACACACAATCAAGCAAGCAAGCATAGATGCACACAAGCTTAGAGAGAGAGAGAGAGAGAGAGGGAAACTCAATTGTGATGCTGGGATTGTACCTTTTCATATTTCATAAGTCACTTAAATACATGAGATCTCTTTTTACAATGCCCGACTGCCCATTCTAGAATTGGCGACCCAAAATTGGTTCTTCTAGCTCTATGTACACCTAGGCTTATGCTCATGGTGGCCGACATTACACAAGTCGCTCGGTCATCCCATATATCTTTTACATGAAGTGCTTAGTGTTGTTTACATAAAAATGAGTTACATGAAGCCTATTTTAGCTAGTGTGGTCAACAGTTATTCTTGGGAAGGATGCAGACTTTGTGTGAGTAGATTGAACCTAGCTGACTCCACATTATAGATAAATAATCTTGATATATATATATATATACACACACACACAATGTTTTTCTAATTACACAAATTGTCTTCTATCTTATTTTTAAATTATCTTATTAACTAGATTAATTAAATGATAATTACAAAATGGCACAATCGAAGATGCGGCCATTCCTATCTGCTGATTGAGATTGTCCCAAGAAGATGATATGATAACATCTGCATTTGAACATCTTTTATCTTCAAGTAATCGATGTGAAAGGGTTATTTTGATGTCTTGTTTTGAAGAACTATTCATCCTAACATGGCACAAACAGAGGTAACAGTGGAACTGCCATCAGACGTGAATGCTCAAGGGGAGAATATCTAAGTATCTATGATTTGCTATAGATTTGGGATAATAAATAGGCTCTAGTTATCTGCAACTATGCCTAGATACCTTGTAACTCATAGATACCTTGTAACTCATAGATTAAATTTTAGATCTATTAGCTTCTATATTCCCAGAATCCAAATCCTTACTTCTCTTGACCTTAATAACCACAGAGATGGCATCATAGTATCCGTTGTGGGAGAAATGGAGTACTAAATCCAAGATATATTTACAAAATCAAAAGATAATATTGTATAAAAATTAGATTAATATATAAATAAAACTTTTTCATTTTTGAGCATTGTCTTTAAATTTAAAATATTAAATGTATAGCTGTGTGATGCAGTAATGACCTAGTGTAACTGATCATTGATCATGAGTATCAAGCTGTTAGCATTGCCTTCTAGTATATGACAAATAAGAAAGTAAGGATGGTTGCATGTATCATCTTGAGTTTAGAGATTATTTCGTTGAACAACCTTACAAAGGAACTCCCTATGTTGCCTCATCATGATGTAGAGGAAAAGTTCATCATCGAGATTAGCTTAGATTTTCTCTCATTTTTTTCTTTCAACCTAAGTTTAGCCATGATCACTGAGAAACTTAGTTTAGTTAAAGAATATAGGATTAAATGATGATGTCAATACTCCTTAGATGAATATTTGTCTAGATTAAATCATCTAAGTTTGTATCTTCCCTACTAAAAATTTGTAATTATGGGATAATATCAAAACTTTCGCTTGTTTGAAAGCACGGATTAGATTTCCGTATTGCAATGCGATAAGAGTTTTTGAGTAAATAAAGAAATATTTTCTTTTGTCTTTCCTTGGGATGGCAAAATCTCAAATTTTAAATATGTGATTATCTTTTTTAGAATTATCACCTTTAAAGTGATATTCATGAAGCTTTGCATAAATCTTAGCCAAGAACTTTTCGTAGTGAAGGAAATAATTTGGATGAATTTGTTCGTAAGTAGATAGATGCAGAGTTTATTCGTAGTTAGATGCAATGGTGGCTGAGTATTTTTATATTTCCGGTTATAATGAAAAAAGCAAGATGGTCTTTGCATGTCTTAAGATCACTAGTTTGGCTTGTTGGCTCATTGAGGATGGAAGAATCATGTTGAGGTGTGATTGAGCCCTTGTCTTCTTCTTGTGAGGTCTTGCTTTGTTTGGGTGGGATGAGCCTTAAGGTTGGCCGTTACACTACTTGAGTGGAGAGGATGAGCCCTTATGTGGAGGAGAGAGTGTGGTGAGTTGTGAGTGTAGGTGTTGGTGAGTTGTGAGTGTAGGTGGTGTTGGTGAGTTGTGAGTGTAGGTGTTGCTTTTTCAATTCCTTTTAGTAGTTAGGTTAATTCCCTTGTACCATCTTCTTCGATTTCCTTAGGTTAGCCTATTATTTATTTTTCTTTGTTTGCTCAAGGGTTTGGGTGAGAGACAAGCTCTTGGGTGGTCCCCATGGGTATTCCATTAACCCGCAAATGCCCGAACTAGAGTGAGCACCTCGCAGGTCAAATCCACAATGTGTGTAAAATTAATATAAAGATTAACCACTTCAACAAATACTATGTAAATATAAATTAACCACTTCAACAAATATACAAGTAAACTTATGTAAATATAGAATTTAACCACTTCAATAAATACTATCGATAGATGTATCTTGATTTATGATACAACAGAAAGGCAATAGACATTATAACTTCCAAATAAGCTAGCCTCATCGTAAATGTTGGATCATTAGTATATTTCCAACTATAAAATCCCAAATCTGAAAAACAATATGCACTAGTATGTTTCCATTGTTGGATCATTAGTATGCTTCCGACTATAAAATCCCAAATTTAAAAAACAATATACACTAGTATGCTTTCGAGTAGCATAATCACATCCTAATAAGCTAGCTATATAGCTATGTCATTATATCCATATCTTTTTGAAATTAGCAAGATGGACCTTGAAAACAAGCTCTACTTAACCTTTGCATATGTTAGACATTTCTTTCTTTCCATGAGCTTATGCTAAAGGTCTCATATATATATGCTTTATTTATCACATGCACATACATATATTATATTAGCAAGATGGACCTTGAAAACAAGCTCTACTTAACCTCTGCATATGTTAGACATTGCTTTCTTTTCATGAGCTTATGCTAAAGTTCTCATATACAAAGACCAACACATAGCATGTGTCCGTACAAAGACCAACACATAGCATGTGTGCACATGACTATTAAATTTCACAAAAGCTCTAACACCTCACAATTGAAAGAACCAAAATCATTTGCCATAACCTCACCACATAAACTAAATCTCATGGCTTACATATGTACATGAATTGAGGACTTCTATAGCTAATAGAAAGGAAGAAAAAATCAATATAGTATCATGTAAATATATAAGAATCTTACTTAAATATGTGCAAGCATTTGTTTCATAACATATAAACACATTCTTTTGTATAGATGCAAGGACACATTCTTAGAAATATACTTGTACATGTGCTTAGACATGTGCTTAGACTCTTACAAATCAATATAGTATCATGTAAATATATAGGACTCTTAGCTATATCTACATATACATTTTCTCCTAGAAGAGCCACTAAATCATAAACTATGTTCTCGTGGCTCATTTTCTCCTAAAAGAGCTGGTGCTAAGGAGCTATGTCCCTATGGATCTTCCTAGTATTATCGTTTCTTTTTCTTAGTTTTCCTTCAAATCTCCTTTGTAACAAAGCTATTTTCCACTAGCACATGTACACATGGGAGTTTAGGCACATAGATCTCGTGCATGGGCTAGTGTGGAAACATCTTTAGAGTAAGTGACTATATAGTCACTTATTGGGAAACTTTTGTACCTTTTATGATCAATGCTGATAGTTCGTTTCGTCTTTCCACCTTACAAGTCTGTTCATCCTCATCTTCAGAGCATGTGTGAGCCTTGGGAGTAAGCACAGTAGGAGGAAAGCAGTAGCATTGAAGGCCTTTAGTAGGATTAGATCTAGGCACAACATTAGAGAGAGCAGCTCGTGCATGTGAGAGAGCATCATCGCTTTTGCAAGTGCAAGCGTGGCAAATAGACATAGCAAAAGGACTCAACAAAGAAAGAAAAATTGAGAACTTCAACAAAAAGACATCATAGCTTTGTCCATCATTGAGCTTGAAGCTCTAGGCTACATTTGATAGTATCATCATAACTCAAGTGAGAGGGAGAGAAAGTGCAACAATGTGAGGTAGAAGAAGAAGATGGAAAAATATTTCTAGTGCTTCACCAAAGACCCTTATGTCTTTAATCCTCAAGGTTCCAACTCCCCTTTTTACACTCTCATAACCCTTGCCCAATTGGTTTATTCACATTGGCCTTGTCTAGCCACCCCTCGCGGTCCATTACTTGTGGCCATTTCCCATCTTATATTTCACACACCCATACTTTAGTCTAAGGTGTATTCACATGCCTTGTGCTTTGTGGATATTGTTGACATGACGGCATTGATATCGAGCTCTTTCGTGGATTTGTTCACACCCATCAATTTTCATCATCATGTCAGCATTGATATCAAGCTCTTTTGTGAGTTTGCTCACACCCATCGATTTTCGTTAGGGATTTTTGGTGTGTGATAGGAGATTTAGTCGAGGTTGTTGATTTTTATGCATCATGGAGGTGTTTCAGGATGTGGGCGGCATTGCCATATGTTTTTACCATGGGCATGACTTATCAAGAGTCATGATCTTGGTATTGTTTATGTGCATGGCTACATGGCAGATGATGATCATGATTTTCACTCGTGGAGAGCAGCCCGTGAGTCATGGCATGAAAGGATTGGGCCCTTGGAGGATGTGTATAGTGCATGCTTACACATACATCGCTATAGTAGTGGTGTTCGCATGGACCTTTACATATTAGATATGTGTATGCTTACATATATGTCACCATATCATAGTAGATATATCATGTGATGAGTCATATAAACTAGCAATGCCGATGCAAACATTCTTCATCTTTTGCATTTACAAGTAGTACCTAGTTTTTTCTATATTTATGTTGATATAAAAGTTTGAATTACTTATACACGGTGTCAGAGCATAAGCTATAACACTCTTTGGGCAGTTGTGTTGTTTTATCAAACTTGTGGCAATGGCAACTTATAGCCAACACAATCTCAAGGGTTTATTAACCATCATTTACTTCTAAATGTTTGGTTCTAAAGGAAAGCCAGATGAACTGCTTTGTGTGTTGTGCATCTCTCCATCTTTTCTTGCATGTATGTGTGTATTGCTACATTTGTCTCCATATTTGTTTTGAGTGTTATGCTTCTCTCCATCTCTGCTTGCTTGCTGCATCTGTGTGTGTGTTGCTACCTTTGTCTCCACCACTTCAATAATTGGTATCAAAGCAAGTCCTCTTGGCCCTCCCTTCATCATCACCTCCTCAAGCTGATCTTCAAATTTTCTCAAATTGAGCTATTCTCTTAGGTGGAGAAGATAACAAGATTTTTGTGCTTTTTTTGAGCTGTTTCGAGGCTCGTTCACATGTTGTAAGGTTTCTACTAGCACCCTGATAGAGTGTCAATTTAAACTATCTTTGCACTTTTTGGGCCGTTTCAGGGCTCATTCGCATGTACGACTTTTTTTCGCAAGACTATGGGCTTACGTCTCCCAATCCGAGAGTTTTTTGGCTTGGTTTTTAGAGTTTTTTGATATTTTTAAACTTGATGGGGAGTGATTAAGGTTCCTAATCCTAACTAATGGTATTCATGAAAAATTAAGAAGTACACAAACTATATATACTAAGTGGAGCTCAAAATTTAGGTTTTTGGAGTGGATTACACTCCAAAAATCATAAATATTAAGCTATTTCTTGATTCAATGCAATGAAATCAAAGCCTTGTTGGCTTCAAAATAATGAAAATCATCAAAGGAATCAAGGTTTCCCCCTTCCAAATATGAAATTAAATGTAAACAAGCTTCAAAACAACAAAACTAACATATCCAAAGCTCCAAATTTGCCTATAATATGTGTCTTAATCTCAGATTTATCCATGTAAAAAATTGAGAGAACATATTAACATATTGAAATCTTGAGAATGGACAATGTCAATATCTCTCATAAATGTCAACATGTAAGGGTGCTAAGTGATATGAGTTGGGTTTTCACTAGGTGATATATAAATATATATATATATATTTGATAAGTGTTTGGAGGGCCGTATTATCTGGGGGCATCTATATCCTCGAAATCATCCGAAACTTGCACTCGTCCAACGACGAGTGCATTGACTTTACCAAAATGGACACCCAACCCTAAGTGACAATGTCCATCCGTTGGTTATGGTGAAAGTCAATGCCTCGTCCAACGACGAGGCATTGACTTTACCAAAATGGACACCCAACCCTAAGTGACAATGTCCATCCGTTGGTTATGGTGAAAGCTTGAACCCATGTTATTTTCAGAGACTTCAATGCCCTATCTACTCCATCAGTGACTCGAGAACACTAGGTGAAATATCAGATTGGTGGGCAAGCCAAAAACGTGCAAATGGGTTGTAAGTGAAATTGGCTAAAGGATTGGAGTCGCAAGCGCAACGTTGCGGGCTTGAATTCTACCGGCTCCACTTTGTGTGGACATGTTTTGCTAAAGGATCGCGTCTCAAGGGCTTGAATCATACAAGCCCCACTAAGTGTGGACATGTTTAGCTAAAGGATCGGGCCTCAAGGGCAACATTGTAGGCTTGAATCTTGTCGGGTCTGGAGAGTGTGGACATGTTGAGTAAAAATCCAATGGAACAGGTGTGGACATGTCCATCGAATAAAAATCTAATGGGCATGCCCACGAAGAAGTAAATGTTTGATTTGTACACAACCATAGAAAAGGTTATTCGCTCTCTCGGACACAACGTTGGAGTACCCCATCAATTTGTTTAGAAGAAATTGTTGGCGAAGGAATCAAGGTGTTCACACGAGGACAAAAATGACACAACTAAGCTTCTCTCCATATTCACTCAGCTTCCCTCCTTTGGCCGGCCTCTCCACCTGATGACCCCTTCTTCCTCATGGATTCTCAAGAGGAGCGCAAGAGCGCTTTCTTCTGGATTCTCAAGAGGAGCGCAAGAGCGCTTTCTTCTGCCGAGCCGTCTGCACCCTCGGCGCCTCCACCTCCTCCTCCTCCACCACCTCCTCCTCCTCCTCCTATACCCGGAGGCGACACTGGGAGCCCCATGCACACGAACGCAATTCTAATCGTGTTCACGCCTGCTTTGCTTTGCTTGGCTTATCTGCTGCTCACCTCTCTCTTCAGACGCTTCTGGCACCATAGACACCCACCGCACGACCCCGAGGCCGGCCTTTCGGCCAGCTCTTCATTCGCTCACTCCTCCGGCCGTCGTCTGCTAGCTCGTGGCAGCAGCCACGACCTCGATTCCCGCCGCTGGCTCGACGCCATCATGCCCATCGTCAACTTCACCAAGCTCGCTGAAAATCCTCAGAATGATAATAATGACCACGACTGTGATGCATTCGAGAACATGGAATGCGCCGTCTGCCTTAGCTCCTTCGAAGAAGACGAGCCCCTCCGTGTATTGCCCGCGTGCAGGCACGCCTTCCACATGGATTGTATCGACATGTGGCTCCATTCCCACCAGAATTGCCCCTTGTGTAGACAACCCATCATGGCATCCCTCCATTGTGAGGCCATCAAAGCTCCTAGGGTAAGCATACCCCCTTCTCACCCCCCTTATGATGACGACATCTTGATCATTTCCCAACATGAATACACTAATAGCCCCCAACTCAACCGTCCCACCAACTTGGGCATCCCCTCTTCCAACCTCTTCTTGCGTAGATGTATGTCGACCAGCTCCTTGTTTGACATGGCTAGAGCAGATGATAAAGAAGAAGCAAGCACTAGTGGGCTCCTCCAAAGTTACACTCCATTGAATTCTCGCACAAATGGTTCTATTCCTCGAAATGAAATGCACCAAAGGGCTATTAGCCTTTCATCCCACCACTTCAAGTCCCCAAAGAGCTTAAGCTATAGTCGTTTCCCCACATGATTCCACTTTTTACATTTGTAGATCTGTATATTTAGCTTTTTCATACATAGTAGTTTAATTATGTCCCATAATTATGAAAGTTATTAATTAGTACAGTCTTTTTTACAATGTATATTCACAATTTCATTTCTAAGGTAAGGTTGGCGATTAGGTACATTCACTATAAGAGAATCATTATTTTTCGATGCTTAGTTTCCATGCCTGGTCGTGTCATCGATATGTGCATTGAAATATCTGTCAAAATATGCGTGGAAAAAAGCGTGAAAATATCCATCGAAATATATGTGGAAACAGGCGTCGAAATAACAGTCGATTTTTTTAAAAAAATAAATTTATATATAATATTTGCTAGTTCCCATCATGGGGTGTGTTTTAGCCTTCTCTTTCTACTTCTTTGCAAGCATATGTGTTTATGAGAGAGAAAGAGAGAGAGAGAGAGATAAAGAGAGAGAGAGAGAGAGAGAGAGAGAGAGAGAGAGAGGGGGCGAGGGAGAGAGGAGGGTATAACTTCCATCACGCTCTTCGAAGGAGAAAAATGCTAGCTTCTCCTCCTTATCACTAAGCAATTAAGAAAGTGCTCTGTTTTACAATGAAATTAAAGTTCATCATCAACTTGCTCGTCCTCAGCGAGATCCATGGCTCCAAATAAATCTATTTCTAGAAATACTCCATCATTGTTGTCAATTGGTGGAACCGGTTGTCTTGTAGTAGTAGAAGGTAATTCATCCATGTCGTCATCCTCTTCTAGCTCTAGCATGAGAGCTGTCGATACATCATGATCATACTCAACTTGAATCTCTTCTTCTTCTAGATTATCTCTAGTGTCGGTTTCTCATTCAAGATGTATTTGCTCAATGAGTACATCTTCATCTGATCCTAATCCTCAACTAGTATGTCTTCTTCTTGTTCTTCTTCTTGTTCAATAGGTGCTAGTGGTGTATGCTCAATCATCACATGATCTGGGGGGAGTTCCTCAACATCTGGAAAACAATCAACTACTATTTTCACCTCTTCAAATATTTGTTTTCCACGTGGATTTATGCATAAGGCCTCATAAGCTTTATGCATAAGGCATCATGTATAGCTTTATGCATAAGGCCTCATGCTTTACGCATAAGCTTTAGCATAACTTGCATAAGGCTTGCATAGCGACATAGTTTGCACAAGGCTTGCATAAGCTTTTGTATGTATGCATTACTAATCCTTTCCTCACCCTTTTGTTGGTTTTGTAGGTCCTCTAATCCTCTCTTTCAACATCACGAAAAAGAGGTAAGTGCTTTTCTATCTTTCCTCTCTTTCCTCTATTATTATTGCACCCTTGGGTGCTGGGGATTTGTTTTGTAGTTTTGCACATAAGCATTATGCATAATGCTCATTCATGCTTTATGCATAAGTTTTATGCATAAGCCTCATGCATAGCTTTATGCATAGGGCCTCATGCATGCTTTATGCGTAAGGCCTCATGCATAGTTTTATGCTTAAGGCCTCATGCTTAAGGCCTTATGCATAGTGCTTTATGCAAAAGCCTTATGCATAATGCTTTATGCATAAGGCCTCATGCATAGCTTTGTAGGTTTCCGCATAAGCTTTATGCATAATCTTTATGCTGCATAATGCTTTATGCATAATTCTCATGCATGCTTTATGCATAAGCCTCATGGCATAGCTTTATGCATGAGGCCTCATGCATAGCTTTATGCATAAGGCCTCATGCATAAATGAATGAATGTTAAGGGATAAATAATGTCTATGCTCTTATTAAAGTGTCCATGTGGGCTTTGTTATGTGTATGTAGAAACATGTCTCACACTCCAGATGAGACACCGGCTTACTCTCCATACTTCTCTCCATATGCCATGTCACTTGACCAGTTTATGGGTTTTTTAGCACAAGCCACGCCGCCCGAGCAAAGAACGACGGCACAATAATATTTTGGAAGAGAGGCAGGCACTTCGGTCGCACCATCGGGCACCACCACCACTAACCCTAGTTCACCTGTACAAACCCCACAAAGAGCTGCCAGAACCCCTCCTCCCTCAGGTCGCTCGTCCACTCGTAGAGAGGACAACGCTCGAGTAGTGGAGGTGGAGGTGGTTGTTGTCCAAGTGGGGGCATAGAAGATGGGTCTATGCCCCCACATGAGCGTCCTTCGCCATCTAGCGCCAGAAGCATTCCACGCTTGCGATCATCTCGCGACGTTTTGACACACAGTCCACACCCACCCATGGTGAAAAATATTACACAATTGTCAATGGCAATGTGGTTTTGGATAATGTAGGGCAAGAGATGAAGAGCCGCATCCGCGAGCTTTGCCACATTGTCTTTACAAATGACTTGATGACTTTATGGCCAAAGTTGGGATAAAGATAAGAAAGAGTGCAGCAATGCTTGGCGGTTTGACGTTTTGATTAAATGGGCTAAAGCCCAATGGGTTTTGATTGAATGGGCTAAAGCCCAATGTGTATGGTTATGTGTGGCTAGAGTGGTTTGGGCTAATTTGATGTATGAAGGGAGAGAGAGCTTCTCCACCAGTTGGGGGTACAGAGGCTACTTTGAAAAAGAGGTAAAAATCTTTTTTAGCTATAATCCTAATTAGCCAAGTGATTAGCAAGATAATGGGCTCACAAATTGATGGATTCTAGGCTAGGCTCTAATACCATGTTAAATTTACAGTAATGTGATGAGTTATGGTGGATCAAATGCTAGAATCAACATCATTAACAAAGACATTAGATGATAATTAAGACATGATTAGTGAGAAATTGATTGACAAATTAATGTAGACATGTATAATACAAAACCAGCAAGTTCTCATTAGGCCAATGTCTCAATTTATAGAGTTTACATCCAAGCATCTAATCCCACTGATTTCTCCTTGATTTGCTCCACCTCTTTTGCTTGATTCTCTCCACCTCTCCCAGAATATCTCCACACCTCCTAAATCTCCTCATGCTACCCTTTATTATCTCCTAGTAGATACTTCTCACCTTTTCACAGGTTCTCTCACATTTACAGATTCTCTTTTACAGCCTCTTGCTAAGGGCTTCTTCTTGCACACACTCTATTCACTTGTATATTTCAACACCTCCCCTCAAGTGAATACTCCTAGCACACCTGGATCCTATACCAAGTTTCCCTCTTACTTGATAGTCTACGCGACCAATGCCTAGTACACCTCCCCTCAAGTGAATAATCCTAGCACACTTGGATCCTATACCAAGTTTCCTTCTTACTTGATAGTCCGCGACTAGTGCCTCAAGTCCCTAAACTCATAGTCCTTGACACACTCTCTCTCTATGTGTCCAAGGCTACTACAAGTGCCCGTGACCTTGACTAAAGTGCTCACACATACATCTACCACATGCCCTACATCATCGGTGGCTCAGAGGTGGTTTTACTCTGTTGGGGCAGGTTACATTGGGTTGTGGGGATTCTCTCTCTCTCTCTCTCTCTCTCTCTCTCTCTCACACACACACACACAGAGATTTTCACATGGCTTCTCACTTCTTGGAGCCTCACATCTTCTCTTGTCTTCAGCCTTCTTGTCGTGGCAGCTTCTCTTCACGCGTCCATGTCTTCCTTCAATGCTTCGTCTAGCTCTTCTTCTTCTTGGTGTTGATCCTCCTCTTGGAAAGAGATGTTCTTCTTCTTTCATGGCTGGGGCCACGAGCTTGTCCGTCAGTTCTTTCTCCATGTGAGCAACATGTTTTAATGTATTGTTGACAGTTCTTTTGGGCTTTTGATGTTTATCTTGTGTCATTATGCAATGCAAACCCAAATCTATGCGGGAGGTCTTACCTCTTGCCTTATTCTGGACAAGGGCAGTGTCTGATCCCATTTTTACAATGATGTAATCACCCATGTGTGCCCAATACATAATGCATATAGCATTCATTCTTATGCACATTCCCAAATGCAACTATGGCTGTGAATAATCTTGAATTTGAGTGTGATTTACAGGTATTAACCAAGGGGTAAATGATTACCACAAATTTATTAGCATAATTTTACCAAAAATTACATTAAACCAACGGTAACAAATCTGTATGGAATGCAAGATGATGATTACCACAAACTTATCAGCATAATTTTACCAGAAATTACATCAAACCAAGGGTAACAAATCTGTACGGAATGGTTGGAGTATCAAACCAACGGTAACAAATCTGTACGGAATGCAAGATGATGATTACTACAAATTTATCAGCATAATTTTACCAAAAATTACATTAAACCAATGGTAACAAATCTGTATGGAATGCAAGATGATGATTACCACAAATTTATCAGTATAATTTTACCAGAAATTACATTAAACGAAGGGTAACAAATCTGTACAGAATGGTTGGAGTATCAAACCATCTCCAAATTGCAATCTAAAGTTATAGGGATCTGTATGAGATACCTAATGGTTAATTTGAACCCTCAATTGCACCAAAATACAGTGATTAGTATTGATTAGTAAATTAATCCTCTGTTTTGTGTGTAGAAAATAGAGTATGCGGGGAGTCCAGATCTGAGGCCTTAGAGTTCAAATGAGCTCAAATCCTTTCAAGGCCATCAATAGCAATTATTCTAGTAGAGGATTAAGCCAAGAAACACAAGATTTGACCAAGCATTGAATGCGTAATCTCTGTTTTACAAAAGTCACTTGCAGATTTGATGAAGAGCTTGGATTTCAGTGTTGATCAAATCAAAATCTGTCTCCACCAGCTTGTAGAGCACCCTTGAAAACCCCTAGGGCCAAGAGGAATTAGAGCCATTGCATTTGGAGTAGAAGAGATCTCATATTTTCTTCAGAAAAGTAGCGCTGGAAAAATCATGAATTTCTGCAGCAATGCTTGGCGGTTTGACGTTTTGATTGAATGGGCTAAAGCCCATACCCATTGGGCTAAAGCCCAATGGGTTTTGATTGAATGGGCTAAAGCCCAATGTGTATGGCTATGTGTGGCTAGAGTGGTTTGGGCTAATTTGATGTATGAAGGGAGAGAGAGCTTCTCCACCAGTTGGGGGTACAGAGGCTACTTTGAAAAAGAGGTAAAAATATTTTTTAGCTATAATCCTAATTAGCCAAGTGATTAGCAAGATAATGGGCTCACAAATTGATGGATTCTAGGCTAGGCTCTAATACCATGTTAAATTTACAGTAATGTGATGAGTTATGGTGGATCAAATGCTAGAATCAACATCATTAACAAAGACATTAGATGATAATTAAGACATGATTAGTGAGAAATTGATTGACAAATTAATGTAGGCATGTATAATACAAAACCAGCAAGTTCTCATTAGGCCAATGTCTCAATTTATAGAGTTTACATCCAAGCATCTAATCCCACTGATTTCTCCTTGATTTGCTCCACCTCTTTTGCTTGATTCTCTCCACCTCTCTCAGAATATCTCCACACCTCCTAAATCTCCTCATGCTACCCTTTATTCTCTCCAAGTAGATACTTCTCACCTTTTCACAGGTTCTCTCACATTTATAGATTCTCTTTTACAACCTCTTGCTAAGGGCTTGTTCCCGCACACACCCTATTCATTTGTATATTTCAACAGTTATGCCACTTGATTTGGCTAATAAACATAGAAATTTCTTTGACATTCATTGGAACTTACAGCTTCACAATCACCTTTACCTTGCCTAGATCCCACCACATGGCCTAGTAGATCCCACCACATGGCCTAGTAGATCCACCACTAGTCACTGCAAATGCACACTTTGCTGATTCAGAATTAGTCTTCTTTTTTGCACTTTTCTTGACATAGCATAGGTGATTCACATGCTTGGACTTCTTTCCAAACACAGTGAAAGCATTAACAAACACCCTCATGAATGTGGTGAGGTATTTGTCAAACATTTCTTGTCCCATTCATTGGAAAATTGATGTTGCATTCCTAAGGCCAAAATTCATTACATTTGATGTAAATGCCTCCCATTCTATGATGAATGTAGTCTTCTCATGATCTTTAGCCATCTAGACCTATTTGTAACCACTAAATCCATCTAATGAGTACATTTCATGTCCTACTACTATATCTAGAAGGGAATCGACAAAAAAAGATTTGCATTTGTAGTCATGATTAATTTTATGAAATCGATATAGACTCTCAGCTTCTGGTACTATCATAATGAGTGACATCTAGTTTGCTTTGTCTATGGGATAAATGAACCCTACATTGAACAGCTTGTCCATTTCTTCCTTCACTTATCTCTTGCATAATTTGGGTTCATTCTGTACCTCCTCTGTTTAATGGGCAACCACATCTTCCTTGAGGTTGATCTTGTGCTGATAAAATCTTAGATCAATGCCCTTCATGTCTGTATAGTCCTAGGAAAACACATCCTTATATGTTGTGAGAGTAGTTGTGTCAATTCATCCTTTAGATGTTGCTCTAGCTTTGCACTTACCCTCTTGGGCTCATCCTCATTACCCAGATTGATCTCAACGAGTTCATCTTACTCAAGTGATGCTTTCTATTTTGTTTTTCTTCTTTCTAGAAAACTAATTTGTCTTTTTCTTCTTCTGATAGTAGCAAGTCTTTAAGCTTCTCTTTTTGAACCTTTGACTCTGTGATGCTTTCATGTGCTCATTAGGGAAAATTTGGACTCACTTTTGGGCCTTTTAAGCTCTTTGAGATTCTAGGGAATATTCCATAAGGACCAATGAAGGTGAGGCTTCCGTTTTACAGAACTTTTGAGGTTACTTTTTAGTGGGGAGGCCATAACTTGAGCATAAAAACTCCAAATTTGTTGGAGGTTGGTGCGTTAGAATCCTCTCATCAAGATCTTTCCAATGATATGCTACATGATATAGTTTTGAGATACTATGGATAGAGTTATCCATGATCCCCCTTTTTGTAATAAAATGATGACTTGGCATTTCTTAGAGGGCCCAAAAATGAGTCCACATTTTCCCTAATGTGTGCCATTGGTGGCTAGCTCAAGGGAGTCACTAAAAAATATGTAAGATACCATGCGAATTCAACAGAAGAGGTTTTTTTCTCTTATGAAGTTACAAAAAATGTACATGCATATGGGGATTTTATATTGAAATGGTTAAAATTTTGGTACATAAGGGGTAATTTTATTGTAAAAAGTGTTACAAAAGGGGTGTTTTTAAATTTAAAAATCCATAAGTAGGGGGGTTTTTTAAATACCCCTCCCTTGAATGCACGTGCTACATAAGGGGTTAACAGAGTGACCCCTGAGCTAGTTGGCTTGTCAAGATCATATTTTTGAATGATTCTTTCCACATCCACCTCAAACAGTGATGAACATATCCAAAATTTCCCTCAAGATCTGCTCCTCTTCATCACATGTTCTACTCATTCTAGATAGATTAATCCTTCAGCATGGAGAGGTCTAGTTGTTGTTGCGTTCAATTTGTCTTTGGCCTTCACAGACACTCACATCTTCTTCTTACCTTTTAGGATGGTGATTCAATATGTTTCTCCTAGCTCTGTTTAATCTTCCCTCTCAACCATGGTCTCCCTAATAACATTAGGTGAGCTCTAGATATTTCTTCCATTTTTAGCACCACAAACACCACAAGAAAGGCATATCCTACTATCTCTATCTCCTCTCCTCTCCTCCTCTCATAACTTCTACTGGTTATCCTACTGGGGGTTGAGCACTTCTTTGATCTTCCATTTCCACCTAGAATGGTGCTAGCTATATTGTAGTTATGCCTATTATCTTGGCTAATACTATCGATAGTATATTCACTTCGGATCCCCCATCCATAATGACATGTAGTATGGTTTGTCCTCTCAGCTTGACCATGACTTCTAAAACTACAATGTCATAGTCTGCCACCTCCTCCACATTGGTGCAATTAGCTATTATCGCTTCTAATTCTATCATTGACAATGTTTCTAGCTTATTCTAAGATACTAGCTTTTGGAGTAGCTTCCACTTGTAGTTTCGTAGTACAACGGACAAGAACTAGTCTAAGGTAAGGTTGAGCTTCAACTTGTTGAGGTCCTCCCAAAGCTCATATGCTACTAGATTCTTCTCATTTCTTTCATGCTCTTGGCAAGACTTAGTGGTTCCACCCCTCATGATTGGGGTGGTCTTTCTCTAAGGAATCTAAGGTAGCTAAAAGCTAGCAACACCTTAAAATGCTTAACAATATGGACAAGAAGGAGGTGGCAGATACGGGTCAAGAGGAGTAGGATTAACCTAATATTGGATTAACTTGCTATTATTGTAATTCACTGGACATTAAAGGACTATCTATCCGGTTTGGCAAAGACATTGACAGAGCTTCAAACCACAAGGCAATTGGGTGATGGAGTCCAAGGAGGACAAGTACCTATAGTGAACATGGTAAGAGTAGAAATTATACTTGGGAGATTGAAAGGGGATGTGATCCTAAATGTAATAGTTGTGACCACATTACAAGGCCAACTACCAAAAACACCATAGGATAAGCCAAAAATGGGAAGGCTAAAGCCAGAAGAATAGATGGGGTAGAATAGAGTTCAAGGATAGGTCATCAAGTTGGTAAAAGAAGCCCAGAGAGTGATCTGAACTATGCAGGAAATACCATACCAGAGCTAAGAATAATTTAGAGTAGGACATCCTTGACAAAAGAAGGAAAGAAATAGTTTTTAGAAAGAGACTTATGGAAGGGGAGCCTCACACAAGTGGAGAGGTGTTGGAGTGCCAAAAAGACCTTAAAGCAATTTAAAGGAAGATGGGAAATGGGGACTCGTCAAATCGGACATGATGGGATAGAACTAATAAGAAATCTTAGATTTATGTTTCTCATGTTATAATAGCATTTATCTATGGTGTAATTTGTCTAAGTTGTCAAAAATGGCACATTGCTAAGGAAGGGGCATCTTATACTCTTCCTTGGTGTGTCTTTTTGGTTCTTACACTTTGTGCACCATACATCCATTCTCACTCCACTATTTCCTTCATGTCCTATAGTTATCTTAATGTCTAGGTCAACTTTCAATTATGCCTAAAAATCCACCACTGCCTGCTTTTCTAACCACTTCCTACACCAGACATCCATTCTCACTCGAGAACCACTTTTTCCTTCATGTCCTCTAGTTATCTTGGTGGTGGCAAGGGTGGCTTTCAATTATGCTTGAACATCCACCACTGTCTACTTCTAACCTCTCTTCTTGTGAGGCTTCTGCTCTCTTCATTGGTTTTTGAGTGTGAGCTGGTGTCTTTGCTTCAAGTGTCCTCTCCATAATCTGACTCCAAGGAATATTCCTCCTTTCCTTTGCCTTCATCTTCTTCTTCTTAGTCTCTTTCTTTAAAGCTCTCTTGGCTTTATTGCTGCCACCACTTGTTCAAATGTGAGTGTATCCAAATGAGTTGGGACGCTACTACTTGTCAGGGTGTTGATCTTCGTCCTCTCGTAGACCATTGATTTAGAGTGGCTACTAGAGGTCGGTTAGGCTTATCCAACATCATTAATAGGCCCTAAACTCTAAGGCATAATCTTTTGTTGCTGGTAGTTTTTTTCTAAGTCGGCCTTTGTAGTTTCTCCATTACTTGGGTGGTTGTCTTATCCTCCCAAATTCTCTTTAGGAAAGTATCCTTCAGTATCTCAAAGCTCTAGAAGTAATCCAACCGTACCGTGTATACTAACTTGTTGCCTTTCTACCCATGTTGTGGAAAATAATATCTTTTGCGGTATTGGAGGTTGGTGGCCAAGAAAGTGGTCTCAAAAGAGAACACATGAGCACTCAGATCTTCATTACTCCTGCCTCTAAATTTTGGGTACTCCAAGGCCATGGCATATCTTTTAGCTTCTCTTAAAGGACTGATCTTGTCTCCTTTCTTGTCTTTCTAGGTGCACTTGTGTTCATTCAAAATTGGGTATTGAAAAAAATATAACTTTTTATTTTATTTAATTTAATGCTCTCAATTTAATGAGAAAAATGAAACTCTATTAATTTCTCTCTGTAAATTACCATAAAGTAGAATTATTCATTATTTTATCATTTGATCATCCAAATTTTACATTAAGTGAAAATTTTAGACTGATGATATATATATTACTCTATTTATTTAATTTTTACCTTAATCTTTCACATTTTTGTGCTATAAATATTCATTTACAGCCAACTTAGTGTAAATGTTGCACTACATTAATGGGGCATATGTTAGAAGAATAAAACCCATGCCTTTTTCCCTTGATGTAACCATGTATTTTATCTTACAATTAACTTAGGGTAAAACAAGTTGTTAGGTTAAATTAATGCATGTAAATCATTATCCTTAATAAGTGCACCCTATGTGTATTAAGGCTATGCAATTGACGTAAGCTCCCTCCTACCTGTGTAAAAGAAAAATAATAATAAAATACTTTTAGCTCAAAAATGAAAAAATTGTGTACTTTTAAAGAAAGGAAAAATGTGTAAATAGAGTGAACACATAGAAAGTCCGTAAAATTTTTAAATTTAGCTGGGATCATGGAATTTTACCCTAAATGTTAGGGTTCACATGCCCTGAGAAATTATGGAATATGGGAGCAGTTGTGCACATGTGTGTGTGTGTGTGTGTGTGTGTGTGTGTGTGTGTGTGTGTGTGTGTGTGTGTGTGTGTACTCATGTGTGAAAACACCTAAATCCCAAGATAATTTAAAAAATTTGAGTCTATATTTAAATTCAGAGTGTGGTGTTTACCCTTGGATTATGTGCTTGCCAGTCATAAATTAAGATGTTAGCACCACAGAAAAATTGATTGGATAAAAAGGATTAATGTGCATGCACCATATAATTCAATGAATAGTCTAAGGTTGAATGGGCTAAAGTCAAAAAACCATGGTATATTTAAAACAAGTGGATTTGAGATCAGTGGTAAATGGGAAATGCTAAGTGGATTGGCCACACATGGTTTTGGGGTAGGTGGTTTAGACCATGGGTTTCGCTCGTGGCTCTAAGGAAAGTAGGATGATGGGATCACTTGATTTAGTTGAAATTGAGAAGCTTTAGTTTAAATTAGATAAAGCCAAATTAGTCTAAATCATGCTTGATTATAGCCCACAACTAACTTGAGTATGTGTGAATTAATTGGTCCCTATGGTGGCTACATTATATGGGGCCAGTACATGCATGTGAGAGGGCCCTAACAGCTATATAAAAGGGGGGGCATTCTCATTTTTCTCCCATGCCTAGTCAAATCTCTCTTTTTTCTATTTACTTTACCCTCTTTTCACCTTACAATACTTATATGACATCCCTATTATGGGCTACCGCACCTCCCAAGAGGGAACTCCACACAACTGCAAACGGGGCAATAGACACAACAATCACTGGGGTACTTACCAATGCTTCGAGCTCATGTCCCTTGAGGCTCCCCAAGCTCGCTTTGGAAACTCCACTCATGTGAACTCCACCTCCACACTGTCACTGCGTGGAGTTGATCACACCACAAACACTAGGCAATCGACCTCTCACTCTCTCACACACATGCATGAATGAAAGAGGCACATGTACATAAGCACACTCTCACTCTCTCTCTCTCAAGATAAAGCACAAGAGTTCTCATAGCATAAAGGGGAATCGTGTTCTTTCATTATGAGAAATTGCCTTTTATATACATCTAGCCCTTATTCACACTTTGGCACCCAAAACTTACTAAAACTAAGGCCTTGGGTGGCCAGTGTCTCATAATGTAAAACATTTATAGTGCCTTTACATAACACTTATTAATTTCCTCGAATGGAGGAGTATCTTTCTTAATTAACATGCCCCCTACTACGAGGAAATGTAGGTTCTATCCTCGTAACCTTTTACCGAGGTCAAAAAACCTAGTCGCCAAACTCATGTTTGTACAAGTTTTGGTGCGATTGAAGCTTTTTCAGGGTTCTTTGGAATGCTGAGTGTGAAGTCCAGAACCCGATCTCCACCATGTCTTCTAACATGATGTGCATATAGCTGAGAAGACACCTTAGGCGATGATAATACAACGTCATGCCTCTTTCATTGGGGCCTCTGTTCATTTCAAAGCAAAGCTGTTTTGCCTCAAATCCATCATACCTTTCCCTTGGTTGATCGATAAGGACTACAATCAACTTCAAGAATCTGACAACAATCAACTTCAATATTAGGAATTTCGTGCCATGCTCATATCCATGTGAGCATTTTCTATCATTGTTGGCTTATAATATCTGGGAAGGTAGATGGTGAGAATTGCGGAAAATTGTAGCAAACATGAGAATCTCTTCACTTTACATCGTGGAATTGGAGTGGAGTGAGCCTTCGCTTGATGGGCATGTAGAGCGGATCCACTCGTTGGGCTGGCGGGAAAAGCAATGGGTATTGATGACTATATTCGGGGATCATCAGATATTCCTTTCGCCAATCCGGTTGTATACCAACATCCTCGATATGCGAGGATTGGTATCATGTATGGTGATGGTTGTATAGCCTCCCCTTGTATGAACTGGGTGTGCCTTGCACCACCTACGAAAACAATAACCATTCATGAAAATGACAATCCGGATTTCTAGCAGGTCGGCTAAGCGGGGGTTTTCCAGCTTTGTGTCCTTAGCCATGTTCTCCCACAATGTGCCTTCTCCCCTGATTGGTAATATCTCTTCTAAATCTGGCATTGGTGTGCGGAGAGAGTAAGGCACATAAGGCTGCCTTTGTGATGCCATTGTAGAATAAGCATCGGGCATGATCCTTCGGGTGGGTTCAAATGGTGTGATTTGCATTAACACCTTGAACATGAGTTTTAGCTTTAAAAGTGGGTTTCTTGTTCTGATGAACCCCTCGTATTCTATAGCTACTATCAAGGAATCAAGGACATTTATGTTAGTAAAAGATTCAATGTCATCCTGAGGTTGAAGATTACGTACCTCATCAGAAATTGTTGTGGAGACAGATTGGGTGCTGGCATCTCCTCTGAGGCGAGAGGGTTAGTGGGGGGGGATTTTTTTTGTTAGCTTTTTTTTGCCGAGCTTTTTGGAGCGATGAACAAGGAGTCCGAGCTTTGCAAAGGACCATGAACTTACTATGAGCTTTGTAAAGGACCAAGAACTTACTTACATATAAATAACAAGCTTTGAAAGATCAACATACAAAATATACATATACATATACCTATCTAAATTCATGCACCTCATACATATACACATACAAAATATACATATACATATATACATGCAAGAGCTACCTACATACTAACATATATACATACATACATACTTTCTTACTTACTTAAATATATACATACATACATACTTTCTTACTTAAATATAAAAAACAATCCTTTAAACCATGAAAATCTCGATTACAAAGTCTTTTGATCCACATCATACTTATTGATATAATTATGTACATACATATATCTACCTGAATTCATACACCTCATATATATACATATACATACATACATACAAGAGCTACCTATGCAGCACTAACATATATACATACATTACATACATACTTTCTTACTTACTTAAATATATAACACAATCTTTTAAAGATCAAAAATGTATATATCGATCGTTAAACTTCCAAACCATGACAATCTCGATTACAAAGTCTTTTGATCCACAAATTATAGCATTCTTCTACGTGTCATCCCCCGCCGACCTAATGAGAAATCACCCAGACAGGCTACCTCCATGTCATTCTCTATCCCCATATAGTGCCTTTTTAACTCTTGGCATGCACGTCCCAAGCCTCCACATCCCGCAAAAACGTCCAAGACACCATCTCCTTCACTTGAGAAGGTCTCCACTAGCCACCTACAATGAAATGCAATCATAAACGTGCATCTAAGTATTTTGAAAAAGTAGCTATGAAAATGAACAGAATGAAAATTGTCTCACCTAAAGAACATAGGAGATCTTTCTGCACCACCTCCAATGTAGTGCTCCAAGACCATCGTGCGTTGGAATGGATGCTTCTTATTCTTCTCAAAAATGAAATTTCATTGAGCATTGAATAACTTCTTTGAAACATTTTGCCCAGCCCCACAATCAATAATAGGGACATGGCAATTTACTCGATAGAACATTCTAAGCGCCAATGTATCCACCTACCATAACAAGAAAACATCATGTTTGGATATCCATACCACATAACATGTATACATAAAGGGAAATATTTGAGAGATTATGACTTACCCATTCTCCATTCTCATACAAATAACTTGATTCCACATGAACAGACATTGTTCGATGCATGACCAATCCAATGTTCTTTCCCATGGAATATATTTTAGAAAGTTGATCCATTAGACTCAAACACACAACCCATGGAGAGATGGAAACTCTCTCACTTGTAGCATGAGTAGTATGATCCGTGTGTAGCTCAATCCAATGGGATTTGCATCCCTTTCGGAGCTAGGGATTCAACCCGTACCGGTGCACAAAAGCTTATCCACAAATGGAGAGAATGCTAAGAACACCACTACCTTGACATAGACTTAACACACACACAAGCTCAATCTTGCCATTGCTCATTCATTCATCATCCCTCTCATTCATGCATCCAATACAAGAAGAAAGCTAAGCTAATGCATACACAAGCTCAAAGCATACTTCATTCTCAAGCACTTACTTCCCTAGCATGCACACAATCCTTGAAGCTATCAACAAAGAAACATGCACACTAGAGAATAGACATGAGAAGAGAGACAAACATCATCTCATTGCATTGAAAAAAAAGAACATTGCTCATACAATAATGTAGATGGGGAGAGAGAAGAGCTTGCACCTCTATGAAAAAAGAGGGAGAGCTAGTCTCAAGAGAGCTCAAGCATAAGTTTAGCCCAATGTGTCCATAAGCTCTCAAATGAGCCACTTTTTATACAAAAACTCTAAAACTCCCAAAACTTCCCATGTGGGATTATTCTTAAGTCCACTCCCACACTCATCTACAACTTGGAACTCTTTACAAGAACCCTTAATAAGAATGTCACTTGTTTTCCTGCTTGCATTTGTGTTGCATCCTTGCATTGATCACACCACTCGTCACACAACACTCCCCCCTTCCTATTTTGCGCACGTCTTCGAGCGCGGTAGAAGCAAAAGCTGCAAAAAACAATGGATACAAGTAAAGCCTTTTATTGAAAAAAAACCAGCAATGACAATCTCACACGTGAGCATATAAGTGAAAGGCTGATTAGAGTTTTAAAGAGTGCTAAAAGAGGTGAGTAAAGACTAGTCAAAGTGAGACTAAGTGGTAGATAGTGCTATGTAAAGGCAAGTGTGCATGTACACCGCAGGTTATCACCGGAGTCTCAATGTCCTACAAGTGTTTAAGTTATTCCTAAGTGGCAACCCTACTCCTAAATACGAGCAATGGTGATTGGACCTCTTCTTCTTTTCTCTTTTGTGTGTGTGTGTGTGTGTGAAAGATGAATAAAGAGGAAGGTTCCATCCCAATGAGACCCAAGCAATGGCCAAGAGACCTCCGCCAAGAGAATCTAAAGACCGCTAAGTATCTCAAGGGCGACAGACCCTTTTCTTTCTTTTTGACATAAGGAGTACCCCATGAAGATGAGGGCATCGGTCCCGAGGGCCCATAATGTACCCCAGAGTCCTACCAACATCTATCAAGGTGATAGAGTCCTTGAAGGTCTTTTTCTGAATCTTTTAGACGTCAGTGTTCACCCCATGGAAACCAAGGCATCGGCCCCAAGGTGCTAAGATAACCCCAGGTCCTACCAAGCATTTCACATGGCTGTAGACACGTCATGTCTCGATTCACTTGTATATATTTTTTAGGGCATGATTTTCGTAAATTTTTTATTAATCCTAGCACTTAGTCCATACCTAAGAGGTAGCTACCACTAGGGATAACTAATATACTTCGAGAGCATAAGAACTTGGCATTCTCCGTTGGTATATATCCTACACCGTCTTCAAATAGAAATACCTTCTACTAAGTCCTCTAAGAATCTAGAAATCACTCACCACATTTTAACAACTAATTTAAAACTTAAACCAGCCAACTGTGTGTGAACATGCAAACAATATATCCAAAAGTTAAAAGCACATAAAGAACAAAAGATTATGATTTGAATACACCTGTTGTAGTGCTCGTTGATGTTGTGCAGATTGCTTCTCTTTGCTCTTTGTAGGCATTGCATGTCTCCCCCCTTCCTAATTTGTGTGCACGGTGGGTGGACTATTGGGACGTGTTTGTATACTCTTGTTTAGCTGAGATCTCTGCAAAATGTTTATTAACAAACAAGAAAAGAAAAGAAAGGAATAAAATTTGTTATTGGTGCCAATCACCGAATATAGCCGAGGGAAAAAACCCAGTGGGAAAAAAGTGCCCTGGCTTGTTGATCTTATTGTGGAGTTGATAAGTTTACCCTTGTATTGGTGGTGGATCCGTGTCCACTTCTGTTGGAAAGATGGTATCAATCACTTCAGGATGCAAGGATAACCCTGTACAAAAATCGGCCTCTGGAGAAGGTGGTAGAGGAAGGAGTGCTTCCTCTCACTAAAATATGGCATTGGTTCTATGGGAAGGTTAAGCAGACAATTTCGATTTTGGAACTACTCAATGTAGGTACTCATAGTGATCCAATATTGACATGTTGAGGCTTGGGGAAAGAGGGCTTGCAAGATAGGTGGTTGCAAGTCATTTATGCATGTATCCCTCCATTGTTGAGCTTGAACCTCCTCAGGTAATCTACGTTGATTTGGTCCTCTCTCTGGTACTCTCACTTCAAGAAGGTTATGGCGTTGGGGTGTAATTCCCACAATTTGTTTCATTAAGCCCGTGCCATATCGTCGAAAGTAAGAGCGGCATAGCCAACAAATGTGTGAAGCTTCTCCTAATACAAGTCGTGCACACTCTTGACAATGTGGAAATGGGTAATGCTGTTGATAGAATAAAGTGACAAAGTGATGCCCACAGCAATTTTCACCTAAGGGAGCATAAAAGTACCTAGAATGAGTTTGAAAAGGAGGAGCACTATAACCCTCGCGATGTTCCGGTTGAGTACTATCAGGGTCAATGCATGGTGGACATGTATCTCGCCAAGTATCCATCAGGAGGTATCTGGTCGTGGAACAATGAAATTTAGAAACTTCAAACTTTATACACTCATATCCATCATTGCAATCCAAATCAAAAACATTGTAGATAAGATCATCTCAAAAAGAACACAATCCTCTAAAGGCATAAGGAACCACATTAGTAAATGTGAGACTATTCAAACACTGATCTACCAAAGAGCTTCAATTGTAGTGTTAATGCCTTATCTTTGGTTTTGGGTATGTCCTTCTTAAGAGGTGGGAAGGTTAGCAATTGTCGAGGAATTTGAGCAAGATAAGAGGATTTAGGCATTGAAGTGCTAGAATCTATGCTCAAAGGAGACTCATGTAAAGTTGGATTTGTCTTAGGTACACAAGTTGATGGTGGAATTGTGTAACAAGGAGAAATTGGGACAACTGTTGATTCAATACATGTTTTGGGAAGGTCAACACAAGGAGATTTGTAGGTGCTATCACAACCACCTATCCTATCTTGAAGAGGTTGTGTTGATTTCCTTTGCACCCACTGATATGGAAAACCAAGGGTGGCTTTTGGAATCTTATTGATACACTCTTTTACCCTAGCAAACCATGGCATTTAGGAAGCCAAATTGCTGTTGCACCCTCATAATAGCCTTGTGCTTTAAGAACATGCTTTGGGACCCAATGAGTAACAATGTGAGGTTTAGGCTTGGAAAAGATGTGCTTTTTAGGAGGCTTAGCAACTAGGCTAGATGGTACAAGTTTGTATGCATCTTTGGGTAGCCAAATTGATAATTCCTTCTTGCCTGGCCTTCTTTGAGCAGTGACTAGAGTAGTTGGAACATGCCAGCCATGGCCCTGACTTGAGGACTCATCGATTATCCACATCATTTGTGTTGGAGCTTCAAGAGCAGATTTTGAAAGTGGGTTGTGTAAGGTAGAAACACCACCCTTTTGAAAGTGGGTTGTGTAAGGTAGAAACACCACCCTTTTGACATGATAAAGCTTGTGGAGTAGCAGATCCCAATATGCAATCAGAATCAATTTGCAATTTGTATTGTCTATTCTTCCAATCTAAAGAACAATTGGTAGCACTTAACCATGATCGACCGAGAACAGCCTCTACCACTGCCTTGGACTTACTTGCCACATAAAAGGGAACTAACATCTGGTGATCCTGAATGGACATCATAATGACACATTTTCCCTCTATAGGGTTATCTTCACCTGAGAAGCTTCGTAAGTCAATAGGAATGTGCACAAGTGTTGGTTGTCCCAAGGCTATCCATGTGTCAAAGGAGAGAACATTGTAATCTGCACCAGAGTCAATTAAGGCAGAGACAAAGTAGGTAGTCTCATGAAGATGAAGACACACTTGAATATTGAAAGGATCGACATATTGTTCATCAGTAGCCAATTGTAAGGCCAACATAGAAACCTTGCGACGCTCCTTGGCTTTAGCAACTCTAGCTTTAGCCTCTTCTTGAGCCTGACGTTTAAGTAGGTCATGTGCTTCTTTTTGTGTGTGTGCAGCATGCATTTGTTGAAGCATGGCTTCAGTTAATGGCTCAATTGTATTTCTTGAGACGACTTCCATTAATGAAGTTAGGCATTTGCTCACCTTCTAGTGTCTCTAAACGCACTACACCACTTGGAGTAAGCTCATTAATCACAAACGGTCCTAGGCCTCGTTTCTTGAGCTTTCTCTTATGCTTCTTAAGTGTGTACAAGAGCACAAGGTCTCCTTTTTTGAATCGGCCAGTTGTTACATTTCTATCATACCATTGCTTTTGTCTCCTCTTCTTGGCATACATCCCCATTACTGCCAATAAGCGGGTCTCATCAAGCTTTTCCAATTCATCAATGCGTTGTGAAAGCTCATGACCAGTCCAGTCCAATTGTTTAGCAACCCGTAGGGTAGGTACAAGAAATTCAATGGGAAGAATTGCATCTAGCCCGAAAGCAAGCTCAAATGGGGTTGTGCCCACAGATGTTTTATAGGCTGTCCTATATGCCCAAAGAACTGAGTGCAACTTTTGCTCCCAATCAGTCATATGTCCCTCAACAATCTTTGTGAGTGCTATGCAGAGAATCTTGTTAGTACTCTCAGCTTGTCCATTGGTCTGGGGATGATAGGGTGCAGAACGCTTGTGAATTACCATAAATTCTTGAAGCAAAAACTCTATGACCTCATTCACAAAGTGCACACCTTGATCACTAACGATTTCAATAGGTAAGCCATAGCGTGTAAACACGTACTCATACAAGAACTTAGCTGTGGTTCTGGCATCATTTTTTATTGTAGCCTTTGCCTCTACCCATTTGGTCAAATAGTCAGTTGCGACTATAATATATTCGGCATGCGTGTGATGAGCTGGAGGTTTAATGGGACCGACAAAATCAATACCCCATTTTGCAAAAGCACGTGTGCTTAACATAGGCCGCAATGGCATATTGTCCTTTGTGATGGGAGGTTTGGTCCTTTGACAATCGTCACAACGTTTTACATATTCTTCGGCATCCATTTGTAAGGTTGGCCACCAAAGCCCAGACCACCTAATCAACTTAGCTGTGGTATTGCCCGAAAAGTGTCCACTCCCAACACCTGCATGTGCATGAGTCAAGATTTTCAAGTAGTCAGCTTCACATACACACATGCGTAAGTTGCCATCCTTGCCCCTCTTGTAGAGTTGGCCCTCTATCAGCATATAGTTTCCTGCTTCAACTTCAATAGCATGCTTTCAATATTTAGGAATTTTTTGATCAGTATAACCATGCTGAAGATAGTCCACAATATACTTACTCCAACTTGGTGTAGTTGAAATTTGGAATAATGTGACATTATGAATTGGCTGTTGAATTTGACATGAAGCACAGTTACGAACAAATTTTTCAGTATCCGCATGCATGGTAGGCCACCATTGCCCATCCTGAGATATATGTCGCACACAAGTAGTAGCTGATGCATGGATACCACCGATACCCGCATGTGCCCATTCCAAGATCTCCTCATATTGGTCAGGGGGTTAGGTATAAGCCGCAACACTCCATCATTACCCTGACGATATAATCTCCCTGAGATTAACTTGAATGGTCGCCATAGGTCCACATTAGGACCCGCTAGTTGTATCTGCCCACTTGTCAAAATTTCTAAGATGGACTCAGACCATTTAGGAGCTGTCTCTACAAGGAAAAGTGTTGAATCTAACATATCATCATCCACACCCACAGGAGCTTTGCCAGAGGTGATTCGAGACAAATGATCTGCCCTAAGATGAGTTGTTCCTTTTCGGACTGCCACTTCAAAATCAAACTGAAGAAGGATGACAAACCACCTCACAATCCTTCCAGTTGCACAAGGCTTATTCACCAAATATAGCAATGCTTGATGGTCCACAAAAAATATGAATTTGTTTGCCAAAAGTTAATGGCGAATTTTTTTCACTGCATATATCATGGACAAACCTTCTCTTTCTGTTGTGGTATAATTCTTCTCAGCATTGTTCAACTGTCGACTAGCATATGAGATTGGGAAATGCTTATTATGTTCTCTCGATTGAGCCAAAATACATCCAATTGCAAAGTTTGAAGCATCAATATGGACATGAGATGGCTATAATTTCTTTTGATGGCTATAATTTACGTTCAAAGTGTGTTTCACCTTTGATATTTTTCCATGATAATTTATTTTGCACTTATTAAAGTGTGGATTGTGCTTAATTTCTTAAGCCTAAGACAAATTCTATCATGGGTTAGTTGATCGGTTTATTTTGGTGGATTTCTATTGGATGTTTTCCAAGTTTTATATGGACTCATCAGGTTCTGCCTAGATCACTTGTGTCTAGGGTTTTTTTTAATTGAGTGCTACACACATGTGTTTCACTTTCTTACTTTGGAGTTTTATTTGAACAACACAACGTTCATATACTCTGGATTGATGAGTTGGCCACCAATTTTAATGCTTCTTTTGGCATACTTAAATGTCCATTAGATGGTATGCATTATTTTTTATGATCAACTATGTTATTTATGGATTGAAGGAGCTTCTATGCTTTTATCCATGGTTTTATAAGGATCTTTTGATCTTTTGAATAATTACATGTGCTTTGAAGGTAGCACTTGCCTTCGTTTTTTGCACATAATTTTGGAGTATATTTCTTGTACTCTTGTGTATATTCCAACTCGGATACCTAGTTGCTTATATATCTAGGTGAGTTATTTTTCTACCCTAACTTTATTGTGTTTTGGGTAGTTATCATTAGAAAGGCGCCAATAATTCAATTTCTTTTCTAATGATGTACTCTCAGAAGGAGTTATTTCTTGATGTAGTCTTAAGAATATAGAGACAGGTTTAGTATGTGAAAGTCTGGATAAGGCCATCTTATTCCTTTTATACAGGATTTTATTCATATTTCCTAGACAGCATACTAGGGAGTTTCAAATTGTTAAGGTATGTATGGGTGGTATCATGGTGGAATGGGACGCTAGGGATCCCTCACATATATTATCTTATGGGATAATTTGGGCTCAAGATTGTTGCTTTGCTTACATCACTTAGCATGTTGACCTCAACATTCAAAGACAATCTTATTTTCTAAATTCACTAGAAGTTATACTGTGGGCATTCTTTAGATAAACTTCTTTTAATAGCTTGCATGTTTTGATGAGGAAAATCTCATCGGCATTTTCACTTGTGTTCGGATAAGAAAATTTGGATTCTTCCTTTGTTGGCATTTCTTTCTCTAGTTCCGTACTTTAGGTGATTTACACAATCAACCTGATAGGTTTACGGATGGACATATGTGACTCATCGAGACGTTGATGACTCTATGTTTATATCGGTAACTCGAGACGCATATGCAGATGTGGGTATGTCGGGGCGCCGATGAATCCCTGGTTTCTGCTGTTATAATGCCATGCTTTCCTACTTTATTCCGAAAGGTTTACAACGAAAAAGTTACTTTGAATGTGAATTGTTCTGATCATCCGCAGTAGTCTGATGGTGGGCAAACAGAGTGTATGAATCAGATTGTAGAGGATATGCTTCGTGCATGTCTCTAGAAAATCATCATATTGGAAAATATCTTCCAATGATGGAATTTGCCTATAACAGTTTTAAATTTACGGCTATTATTTTTTAGTCCGTGCATACTTATGTATGGGTATTAACCTAGGACACCTATTAATGTCGGTCTTAAGGACATCGAGCTTGATGAATCGAGGGATTTCTTGTGAGATATGCAGGAAATGCTGACCGAAGCTCGGGATTCTATCAGGAGTGCTCATGATAGGGCATGGTTTTATGCCGATAGGGGACGCTCATCTCGGTCTTTTGAACCAAGAGAGTTGGTTTATTTTAATGTTCCTAAAGATTCTCAAACTTTGTCAATGGAAAAATGCTCGAATTTATCTCCTAGATATTGTGGTCCATTTCGAGTTATATATCGGATTGGCACAGTTGCGTATGAACTAAAACTACCTCCAATTGTTAGAGTTCATCCAGTCTTTCATATCGATAGATTGAAAGGGAAATTGGGAGGTGAGGATGACACAGTTACTCCTCAAGAACTCGTTGAAGTCGATGAATTATCCTATGTTCCACATGAACCTGATAAGGTACTTGAATTCAGGGAAAGAAAACTTTGTAGTTGACTAATCCCTGAGGTTAAAATAAGGTGGAAAGATAGGGAAATTGAGAATTCGACTTGGGAGTCGGTTGAGATTGTTCAGCGCAGTTCTCCTTCTTTTCATTGCAAGAGTGCAATGTTTTGAGAGAGGGGAAGTATATTATATGTACATTATGTGTGCTATGTTATATACACATTATGTGTGCATATACTAGGAGGCTAACCCACATTAGGCTTATGGGAGCATGGGAACAAGCTCTAGTGGAGCATGGGTTAGGACTAACCTTAAGGGTTAAGGTTAGGGTCAGGCATCCAAGGGTCACACATGAGGAATGGAAAGTCAAGAGTCACTTGAGGGCCCTCCTATATAATAGGGGCATGAGGCACACTCAAGGGGGCTTGGAGGCTTGGAGGCTTGAGGGCTTATGCTATAGTCTCTTGTGTAGAGGTCCATATCTACTCATCTACCATTTCACACTTTAGCTACATGCTATTGGATTGGAGTTATACCTCTTGATGGTATGGGACATCAAGGTAGAGGTATGATGTATTTCATTTATTATTCATGTGTGCATCCCTTGGACTCGGCGGTGGTTGGGTGGTTGAGTTATGCCTGATTTATGCATGTTTATGCATAACAATTATCTAGAGAGATCTTAGGGTTTTAACAGGCGGGGATCCACACTCGGGGCCTCGCCCACGGATGTCTGGACGAGAGACTAGAATGGCGGTTCCTCCGAAACCGAGCCCAAAAAAACTCCCCTCACCCGGAAGGCATGGGCGATTCCGCCATGGAAAAATCTTCTAACAACGGGGGAATTACTCTAACGAGTCAAAGTCTTAACTAGTTAAATTGATCTAACCGAACCTGAAGTCACATGGTCAGATCAAGAAGAGACTTGCACTTGTTCCATGGAATCACCACTTTTTTCCTCCTTTAACGAGGCACAGCTGTCTGCTGATCCCTTCCCACAGAACAAGGTCTTCTCAAGACTTAATCTAACTAACGTAACTAATTGCATCTTTATTGTTTTGCAGGAATCCTCCGATCTAGCCTACCGGCCCATGGGTTAGCTAACCACCTGACCATTGTATTGGTGGGATTCCTTTATAAAGATTTGGTTGTGTTTTGCCCGGGTACCGAGGAAAAGAGTTCCCAGGCCTCCTAGCCAGCGATTCATGCAAAAATTAAGGTAGGCATACCACGTACACACCCAAAGTTCTGAGTCCATTATATTACAAAATGTGTCCTCTGGACTCTCCATTGAAGACCAGCTGGCCAACCAACGAGATCTAGTATCAAAATTTGATTCATAAAAATCTTTCCTTTTAGTCCATCCGAATCTTCCTTGACGCACGCATGGGTGTCATAGCAACCGCGAGCCCGTGCATCACCTAGTCAGAACCCTCTAGGATCCTCCTTAGGTGCCCTAGCACTTCACTCAGGAACCGCTTCGTCGGTCCTCGCCCATCATACCGGGAGCGCACCATTTTAACCGTACCGAGGCTGGTCAAGACCTCGGCAAGCTTTTGCCGCGAGCGACGTCCCTTGACGACTCCCCGCCACAGAACCTCCTCTTAATAAAACACATGCCAAATGCTTCCTCCAACATTCTGGCGTAAAACAGTCCTTTAAATGAAAACAGAGGTTCTATGCAAGTAAAATTCCCAGTTTGAGATTGGTTCCACAAAAACCCTTTTTCCTTAATTTTCCAATTTCATAATGAGAATCCTTGATCTCTCATCAGGGTAATCTACCCATCATTTAACTGATTGTCCACAACTAGATTCTTGGTGATTTCGATCAAAGGAAAACTAGTTTAATTCAACGGTGGTGTATTCTTTGTATTTAGGAACTGGAATTGGTCCATGAAGTTTTTGCTTGATTCAGATCGAGAGATGGACAAGTAGGTTTACTGTCCGTCCCTCTCGTAGTCTAATCATTTGGTTTAGTTCTAACAAGGATTTTCTTCAGATAAACATCTATTTTTGGGTAAATACCAATTTAATGATTTAACCACATAAAATATCTAAAGATATTCTTTCTACCATTTAATTTCTCAACCTTAATTCCCTAGGTGGAATTATGGTGAAAATTCCTCTTTTGTCTTAAAATTTAATCTAAGTTTTTCTCTACTTAAATATCATAAAAATTATTCTTTTAATTAAATATAATTATCCATTTTTTTAAATAAGCTTAAAATTTCTCTTTTTCTAATTTAATGAGTGTAATCCAAATGTCATGGGAATTTCACTTTTATCATAAAATAAATTTATCTAAAATTTCTCTTCAAATTAAATAAAAATATGCATTATTCTAAATATACCAAGAACTCCTCTTTTTCCATTTAAATGATTGAATTCCAAATATGATGGGAATTCCTCTTTCATCATTTAAATGTATTCATGCATAAAATAATTTTAACTAAAATTTCTCTTAAAAATTAAATAAAAGTATCAATTAATTTAAATATGATAAGAATTTTACTTTTTTCATTTAAATAATTGAATTCTAATTATGATGGAAATTTCTCTTTCATAATTTAAATTTTTCATGCATAAAAATAATTTATCTAAAATTATTCTTTAATTTTAAATAAAATATCTATTATTTTATGATTCCAAATTTTCTCTTTCTCCATTGGAATACATGGATCTCCATTATCATGGGAATTTTCCTTTTATCATAAAATGAAATTACTAAAAACTCCTCTTTTTCTCTTATTAACTATTTATGCATAAACATTTAAAATTAGTTTTCCATGGATATAATGAGAATTATTCATTTAACATAGGATGACTAATCTAGAATATGGTAGGAAGTCCTCTTTTCACATTATGCATAAAAATGATTTGTGTTAATTTTTAAAAATTTTGCCATAGCTTTGCTGCTATTACTGATAATTTTTAATATTTTCTAAAAGAATAAGACTTAGTAATAGGATTATGATAGAGTAACTATCATTTGGACCAATATCCAATTTATGGACTTAATTCCTAAGTTTACCATAATTTATGTAACATTAAAGCATAAAAAAGCCATCTCTTTGGCCTCTAGCTTGACTAGCATAGAGTTTGATTTTAGAATTAGAAATTGCTCCATGAGAAGCATCATTTTAATATATAGAATTGGTCATAGGAATGACCATTCTTTGGGGGAGAGAGAGATATACATAAAAAACATCCTAAATTAAGCATAGATGTAAACTTTATGTGATTAATCATTCATTAAAATTCATCACAGAGCTTCATTTACATTGAAAAACCATTCAATTGAATACTTCTCAAGCTTGAGAGGGGTTGAGAAGTGAAAAACATTTAGAAGATTAAGAAAAAACCATAAAGTCACACCTTACCTCTTGTTTTGCTTGATTCTCTATTCTTAGGAGAGGCCCCCAACCAATCAATTGGTTAGTATGTTGAGGAAAGCTCCAAGGAAGGTTGAAGAGAGAGAGAGAAGCTTCAATCTCTCCAAATTGTAGAGGATTTTTAGAGGATAATAGAAAATATGCTTATTCTAATGTAATATTGGCATGGTCTAGTTCACAGATGAGAATACAAAAGAATGAGGGTCTATTTATAGGTGAGGGAGGCCACTAACTGAGTCCAACTAAGTTCTAGAATTTTCCAGCTTCAGTTTGGCTGAATTTGGATAAGATTTGGACCAGTTTGACTCCCTTTTCGATTTGGTTTGATCCAGGAAAGAGGAGAGATAAGAACATGTTAATATTTTTGAGTTTAGAACTCACTCACATGTGTGAAATAGGTGCCTCCTTGAAGGCTCCCCCTTTCCTTTCCAAGGTGTCAAAATTGTATGATTACTCCAAAATATCTCTTTTTTTTAGTAATATTTCATAATTCTTAACTAATAAATCTTGTACTCAGTCAACTCTTCATCTTATGTGGGCATTTACTCATTTTTGGGTATTTATTTTTTTCATTGGATTTATCTCATCCGAACACTTGGATTAATCTTACTGGTCTCCATAAGAACCTTAATTGGACCATAATCTAGAAATTTTAGAAAATCTTGACCCTTAGGCTAAGGTCTTTTAAATCATTTTTAATTGATTCCTAATGCACCTTGGAAAATTTATTTTGATTTTTTATTTCAAGAAAATATTATTTTGATATTTGTAGAATTTATATATCCAAAAATATCTCAATATTGAATTACCACTCTCTAGAATTTTTCATCTCACTAGGCAAAAACAAGGAAAAATAATATTTTCTTGTATTCAAAAATAGGGAATGATTACAGGGGATCGAAGTAAATCTTATTCATTATTCAGGCTGAGGAGAAATCTTACATCCTCAAATGCAAGATGTCCTCATCTCGCGAAGTGGGGGTAATCTTTCACCAGCTCTTCTTCTTTCTCCCAGGTGGCGTCTTCTAGAGGGAAGAACTTCCACTTTACGAAAAATTCTCTGAGGACTCTGCTCCTCCTGAGAATCTTCTCCCAAACGTCAAGGACTTCCTTAAGTTGGGGTACCATCTGGCCAACTTGAGTCGGAGAAATCAGTTATTCATCATCAAGCACGTGACTCGGGCTGGGTACATATTTTTTAGGAAAACTGACATGGAATACATTATGTACCTTGAGATGGGGAGGCAAAAGAAGTTTATAGGCTAGATCGCCCACTTTCTTATAACATATTTAATCCTAAATAAAATATCTATTTTTTTAGTATTCCAAATTTTCTCTTTCTCCATTGGAATACATGGATCTCCATTATCATGGGAATTTCTCTTTTATCATAAAAATGAGATTACTAAAAATTTCTCTTTTTCGTTAATTAAGTATTTATGCATAAACATTATAAATTAATTTTCCATGGATATAATGAGAATTATTCATTCAACATAGGATGACTAATCCCCTAGAATATGATAGGAAGTCCTCTTTTCACATTATGCATGAAAATGATTTATGTGTTAATTTTTTAAAATTTTTACCATAGCTCCGCTGCTATTAC
Organism: Cibotium barometz; assembly: GCF_041138505.1. NCBI lineage: Eukaryota > Viridiplantae > Streptophyta > Polypodiopsida > Cyatheales > Cibotiaceae > Cibotium > Cibotium barometz. Next base: position 12,256,851 of record NC_141097.1, on the reverse strand, counting down.
TGATAATTTTTAATATTTTCTAAAAGAATAAGAATTAGTAATAAGATTATGATAGAGTAACTATCATTTGGACCAATATCCAATTTATGGAATTAATTCCTAAGTTTACCATAATTTATGTAACATTAAAGCATAAAAAAGCCATCTCTTTGGCCTCTAGCTTGACTAGCATAGAGTTTGATTTTAGAATTAGGAATTTCTCCATGAGAAGCATCATTTGAATATAGAATTGGTCATAGGAATGACCATTCTTTGGAAGAGAGAGATATATACATAAAAAACATCCTAAATTAAGCATAGATGTAAACTTTATGTGATTAATCAATTAAAATTCATTAGAGAGCTTCATTTGCATTGAAAAACCATTCAATTGAATACTTCTCAAGCTTGAGAGGGGTTGAGAAGTGAAAAACATTTAGAAGATTAAGAAAAAACCATAAAGTCACACTTTACCTCTTGTTTTGCTTGATTCTCTATTCTTAGGAGAGGCCCCCAACCAATCAATTGGTTAGTATGTTGAGGAAAGCTCCAAGGAAGGTTGAAGAGAGAAAGAAGCTTCAATCTCTCCAAATTGTGAAATATTTTTAGAAAATATGCTTATTCTAATGTAATATTGGCATGGTCTAGTTCACAGGTAGTAATACAAAAGAATGAGGGTCTAATTATAGGTGAGGGAGGCCACTAACTGAGTCAAACTAAGTTCTAGAATTTTCGAGCTTTAGTTTGGCTGAATTTGGACAAGATTTGGACCAGTTTGGCTCCCTTTTTGATTTGGTTTGATTCTAGGAGAGAGGAGAGATAAAAATATCCTAATATTTTTGGTTTGATTCTAGGAGAGAGGAGAGATAAAAATATCCTAATATTTTTGAGTTTAAAACTCACTCACATGTGTGAAATAGGTGCCTCCTTGAAGGCTCCCCCTTTCCTTACCAAGGTGTCGAAATTGTATGATTACTCCAAAATATCTCATTTTTTTAGTAATATTTTATAATTTTTAACTAATAAATCTTGTACTCAGTCAACTCTTCATCTTATGTGGGTATTAACTCATTTTTGGGTATTTTCTTTTATTCATTGGATTTATCTCATCCCAACACTTGGATTAATCTTATTGGTCTCCATAGGAACCTTACTTGGACCATAATCCAAAAATTTCAAAAAATCTTGACCCTTAGGCTAAAGTCTTTTAAATCATTTTTAATTGATTCCTAATGCACCTTGGAATTTTTTTGATTTTCTATTTCAAGGAAATATATTTTGATATTTATAGAATTTATATATCCAAAAATATCTCAATATTGAATTACCACTCTCTTGAATTTTTCATCTCACTAGGCAAAAACAAGGAAAAATAATATTTTCTTGTATTCAAAAACAGGGAATTATTACAGCGGATTGAAGTAAAGCTTATTCATTATTCAGGCTGAGGAGGAATCTTACATCCTCTCCCACTTGAAAAATGCGAGATGTCCTCATCTCGCGAAGTGGGGGTAATCTTTCGCCAGCTCTTTTTCTTTCTCCCAGGTAGCGTCTTCTAGAGAGAAGAACTTCAACTTTACTAAAAATTCTCTGAGGACTCTGCTCCTGGGAATCTTCTCCCGAATGTCAAGGATTTCCTAAGGTTGGGGTACCATCTGGCCTTGAGTCGGAGAAATCAATTGTTCATCATCAAGCGCGCGTGACTCGGGCTGGGTATATATTTTTTAAGAAAACTGACATGGAATACATTATGTACCTTGAGATGGGGAGGCAGAAGAAGTTTATAGGCTAGATCGCTCTTTTTCTTTATAATATCTTTAATTTTATATAAAATATCTATTATTTTAGTATTCCAAATTTTCTCTTTCTCCATTGGAATACATGGATCTCCATTATCATGGGAATTTCTCTTTTATCATAAAAATAAAATTACTAAAAATTTCTCTTTTTCTCTAATTAACTATTTATGCCTAAACATTAAAAATTAATTTTCCATGGATATAATGAGAATTATTCATTTAACATAGGATGACTAATCCTAGAATATGGTAGGAAGTCCTCTTTTCTTATTATGCATGAAAATGATTTATGTATTAATTTTTAAAATTTTTACCATAGCTCCGCTACTATTACTAGATAATTTTCAATAATTTCTAAAAGAATAAGACTTAGTCATAGGATTATGATAGAGTAACTATCATTTGGACCAATATCCAATTTATAGACTTAATTCCTAAGTTTGCCATAATTTATGTAACATTAAAGCATAAAAAAGCCATCTCTTTGGCCTCTAGCTTCACTAGCATCAAGTTTGATTTTAGGATTAGAAATTGCTCCATGAGAAGCATCATTTGAATATAGAATTGGTCATAGGAATGACCATTCTTTGGGGGAGAGAGAGATATACATAAATAAAAAACATCCTAAATTAAGCATAGATGTAAATTTTATGTGATTAATCAATTAAAATTCATTAGAGAGCTTCATTTGCATTGAAAAACTATTCAATTGAATACTTCTCAAGCTTGAGAGGGGTTGAGAATTGAAAAACATTTAGAAGATTAAGAAAAAACCATAAAGTCACACCTTACCTCTTGTTTTGCTTGATTATCTATTCTTAGGAGAGGTCCCCAACCAATCAATTGGTTAGTATGTTGAGGAAAGCTCCAAGGAAGGTTGAAGAGAGAGAGAAGCTTCAATCTCTCCAAATTGTAGAGAGAAGCTTCAATCTCTCCAAGGAAGGTTGAAGAGAGAGAGAAGCTTCAATCTCTCCAAATTGTAGAGAATTTTTAGAGGATAATAGAAAATATGCTTATTCTAATGTAATATTGGCATGGTCTAGTTCTCATAGATGAGAATACAAAAGAATGAGGGTCTATTTATAGGTGAGGGAGGCCACTAACTGAGTCCAACTATGTTCTAGAATTTTCCAGCTTCAATTTGGCTGAATTTGGACAAGATTTGGACCAGTTTGGCTCCCTTTTCGATTTGGTTTGATCCAGGAGAGAGAAGAGATAAAAATATCTTAATATTTTTGAGTTTAAAACTCACTCACATGTGGGAAATAGGTGCCTCCTTGAAGGCTTCCCCTTTTCTTACCAAGGTGTCAAAATTGTATGATTACTCCAAAATATCTCATTTTTTTAGTAATATTTCATAATTTTTAACTAATAAATCTTGTACTCAGCCAACTCTTCATCTTATGTGGGCATGTACTCATTTTTGGGTATTTTCTTTTATTCATTGGATTTATCTTATCCCAACACTTGGATTAATCTTATTGGTCTCCATAGAAACCTTAATTGGACCATAATCAAGAAATTTCAGAAAATCTTGACCCTTAGGCTAAGGTCTTTTAAATCATTTTTAATTGATTCCTAATGCACCTTGGAAAATTTATTTTGATTTTTTATTTCATGAAAATATATTTTTGATATTTGTAGAAGTTATATATCCAAAAATATCCCAATATTGAATTACCACTCTCTAGAATTTTTCATCTCAGTAGGCAAAAATAAGGAAAAATAATATTTTCTTGTATTTAGAAACATGGAATGATTACACGGGATTGAAGGAAATCTTATTCATTATTTAGGCTGAGGAGAAATCTTACATCTTCTCCCACTTGAAAAACGTGAGATGTCCTCATCTCGCGAAGTGGGAGCAATCTTTCGCTAACTCTTCTTCTTTCTCCCAGGTGGCGCTTCTAGAGGTTCCACTTTACTAAAAATTCTCTCAGGACTCTGATTCTAAGAATCTTCTTCCAAACGTCAAGGACTTCCTCAGGTTGGGGTACCATCTAGCCTTGAGTCGTCGGAGAAATCAATTGATCATCATCAAGCACGTGACTCGGACTGGGTACATATTTCTTAAGAAAACTGACATGGAATACATTATGTACCTTGAGATGGGGAGGCAGAAGAAGTTTATAGGCTAGATTGTCCACTTTCTTTCTAACATCTTTAATTTTGAATAAAATATCTATTATTTTAGTATTCCAAATTTTCTCTTTCTCCATTGGAATACATGGATCTCCATTATCATGGGAATTTTCTCTTTTATCATCATAAAAATGAAATCACTAAAAATTCCTCTTTTTCTCTAATTAACTATTTATGCATAAAGATTAAAAATTAATTTTTCATGGATATAATGAGAATTATTCATTTAACACAGGATGACTAATCCTAGAATATGGTAGGAAGTCCTCTTTTCATATTATGCATGAAAATGATTTATGTGTTAATTTTCAAAATTTTTGCCATAGCTGCACTACTATTACTAATAATTTTCAATATTTTCTAAAAGAATAAGACTTAGTCATAGGATTATGATAGAGTAACTATCATTTGGACCAATATCCAATTTATGGACTTAATTCTCAAGTTTACCATAATTTATGTAACATTAAAGCATAAAAAAGCCATCTCTTTGGCCTCTAGCTTGACTAGCATAGAGTTTGATTTTAGAATTAGGAATTGCTCCATGAGAAGCATCATTTGAATATAGAATTGGTCATAGGAATGACCACTCTTTGGGAGAGAGAGAGATATACATAAAAAACATCCTAAATTAAGCATAGATGTAAACTTTATGTGATTAATCATTAGAGAGCTTCATTTGCATTGAAAAACCATTCAATTGAATACTTCTCAAGCTTGAGAGGGGTTGAGAAGTGAAAAACATTTAGAAGATTAAGAAAAAACCATAGTCACACCTTACCTCTTGTTTTGCTTGATTCTCTATTCTTTAGGAGAGGCCCCCAACCAATCAATTGATTAGTATGTTGAGGAAAGCTCCAAGGAAGGTTGAAGAGAGAGAGAAGCTTCAATCTCTCCAAATTGTAGAGGATTTTTAGAGGATAATAGAAAATATGCTTATTTGAATGTAATATTGGCATGGTCTAGTTCTCACAGATGAGAATACAAAAGAATGAGGGTCTATTTATAGGTGAGGGAGGCCACTAACTGAGTCCAACTAAGTTCTAGAATTTTCGAGCTTTAGTTTGGCTAAATTTGGAGAAGATTTGGTCTAGTTTGGCTCCCTTTTTTATTTGCTTTGATTCTAGGAGAGAGGAGAGATAAAAATATCCTAATATTTTTGAGTGTAAAACTCACTCACATGTGTGAAATAGGTGCCTCCTTGAAGGCTCCCCCTTTCCTTACCAAGGTGTTGAAATTGTATGATTACTCCAAAATATCTCATTTTTTTTAGTAATATTTCATAATTCTTAACTACTAAATCTTGTACTCAGTCAACTCTTCATCTTATGTGGGTATTTACTCATTTTTGGGTATTTTCTTTTATTCATTGGATTTATCTCATCCCAACACTTGGATTAATCTTACTGGTCTCCATAGGAACCTTAATTGGACTATAATCCAAAAATTTCAGAAAATCTTGACCCTTAGGCTAAGGTCTTTTAAATCATTTTTAATTGATTCCTAATGCACCTTGAAAAATTTATTTTGATTTTTTGTTTCAGGGAAATATATTTTTGATATATGTAGAATTTATATATCCAAAAATATCCTAGTATTGAATTACCACTCTCTAGATTTTTTTATCTCACTAGGCAAAAACAAGGAAAAATAATATTTTATTGTATTCAAAAACAGGGAATGATTACAAGGGATTGAAGTAAAGCTTATTCATTATTCAGGCTGAGGAGGAATCTTACATCCTCTCCCACTTGAAAAATGCGAGATGTCCTCATCTCGCGAAGTGGGGGCAATCTTTCGCCAACTCTTCTTCTTTCTCCCAAGTGGCATCTTCTAGAGGGAAGAACTTCCACTTTACTAAAAATTCTGTGTCTGCTCCTGAGAATCTTCTCCCGAACATCAAGGACTTCCTCAGGTTGGAGTACCATCCCGCCTTGAGTCGTCGGAGAAATCAATTGTTCATCATCAAGCACGTGACTCGGGTTGGGTACATAATTCTTAAGAAAACTGACATGGAATACATTATGTACCTTGAGATGGGGAGGCAGAAGAAGTCTATAGGCTAGATCACCCACTTTCTTTATAACATCTTTAATTTTAAATAAAATATCTATTATTTTAGTATTCCAAATTTTCTCTTTCTCCATTGGAATACATGGATCTCCATTATCATGGAAATTTCTCTTTTATCATAAAATAAAATTACTAAAACTTCCTCTTTTTTGCTAATTAACTATTTATGCATAAACATTAAAAATTAATTTTTCATGGATATAATGAGAATTATTCATTTAACATAGGATGACTAATCCTAGAATACGATAGGAAGTCCACTTTTCACATTATGCATGAAAATGATTTAAGTGTTAATTTTAAACTTTTTTGCCATAGCTCCGTTGCTATTTTACTGATAATTTTTAATATTTTCTAAAAATAAGACTTAGTAATAGGACTATGATAGAATAACTATCATTTGGACCAATATCCAGTTTATGGACTTAATTCCCAAGTTTACCATAATTTATGTAACATTAAAGCATAAAAAAGCCATCTCTTTGGCCTCTAGCTTGTTGACTAGCATACAGTTTAATTTTAGAATTAGGAATTGCTCCATGAGAAGCATCATTTGAATATAGAATTGGTCATAGGAATGACCATTCTTTGGGGGAGAGAGAGATATACATAAAAAACATCCTAAATTAAGCATAGATGTAAACTTTATGTGATTAATCAATTAAAATTCATTAGAGAGCTTCATTTGCATTGAAAAACTATTCAATTGAATACTTCTCAAGCTTGAGAGGGATTGAGAAGTGAAAAACATTTAGAAGATTAAGAAAAAACCATAAAGTCACACCTTACCTCTTGTTTTGCTTGATTCTCTATTCTTAGGAGAGGCCCCTAACCAATCAATTGGTTAGTATGTTGAGGAAAGCTCCAAGGAAGGTTGAAGAGGGAGAGAAGCTTCAATCTCTCCAAATTGTAGAGGATTTTTAGAGGATAATAGAAAATATGCTTATTCTAATGTAATATTGGCATGGTCTAGTTCTCATAGATGAGAATAAAAAAGAATGAGGGTCTATTTATAGGTGAGGGAGGCCACATACTGAGTCCAACTAAGTTCTAGAATTTTCCAGCTTCAGTTTGGCTGAGTTTGGACCAACCAAACTGGCATAATAGGAAATATGCTTATTCTAATGTAATATTGGCATGGTCTAGTTCTCATAGATGAGAATACAAAAGAATGAGGGTCTATTTATAGGTGAGGGAGGCCACATACTGAGTCCAACTAAGTTCTAGAATTTTCCAGCTTCAGTTTGGCAGAGTTTGGACAAGATTTGGACCAGTTTGGCTCCCTTTTCGATTTGGTTTGATCCAGGAGAGATAAAAATATCTTAATATTTTTGAGTTTAAAACTCACTCACATGTGTGAAATAGGCGCCTCCTTGAAGGCTTCCCCTTTCCTTACCAAGGTGTTGAAATTGTATGATTACTCCAAAATATCTCATTTTTTTAGTAATATTTTATCATTTTTAACTAATAAATCTTGTACTCAGTCAACTCTTCATCTTATGTGGGCATTTACTCATTTTTAGGTATTTTCTTTTATTCATTGGATTTATCTCATCCCAACACTTGGATGAATCTTATTGGTCTCCATAGGAACCTGAATTGGCCAAAAATTTCAAAAAATCTTGACCCTTAGGCTAAGGTCTTTTAAATCATTTTTTATTGATTCCTAATGCACCTTGAAAATTTTATTTTGATTTTCTATTTTAGAAAAATATATTTTTGATATTTGTAGAATTTATATATCCAAAAATATCCTAGTATTGAATTGCCGCTCTGTAGAATTTTTCATCTCATTAGGCAAAAATAAGGAAAAATAATATTTTCTTGTATTCAGAAACAGGGAATGATTATAGGGGATTGAAGTAAAGCATTCATTATTCAGGCTGAGGAGGAATCTTACATCCTCTCCCACTTGAAAAATGCGAGATGTCCTCATCTCGTGAAGTGGGGGTAATCTTTCGCCAACTCTTCTTCTCTCCCAGGTGGCGTCTTCTAGAGGGAAGAACTTCCACTGTACTAAAAATTCTCTGGGGACTTTGCTCCTGAGAATTTTCTCCGGAACGTCAAGGACTTCCTCAAGTTGGGGTACCATCTGGCCTTGAGTCAGAGAAATCAATTGTTCATCATCAAGCATGTGACTCGGGCTGGGTACATATATGAGGTCCCCCGCCCGCCGAGGCTCTTGCCGGTGGGGCAGAAGCGGCGTCGGCCTCCCGCGCGGGGCGGGGTCCACACACTCGGGGCCTCGCCCGCGGATGTCCGGGGACAAGAGGCTAGCTCGGGCGGCCCCTTCGAGACCAAGCCCGGAAGACTCCCCTCGCTCGGAAGGCACAAGCGATTCTGCCAATTGGGAAAAATCTTCTAACGGGGAAATTACTCTAACAAGTCAAGTCTTAACTAGAAAAATTGATCTGACCAAACTTGAAGTCACATCGTCAGAAGAGACTTGCATTTGGTCCATGGAATCACCGCTTTTTTCCTCATTTATGAGGCACAATCGATGATCCCCTCCCACAGAACAAGGTCTTCTCAGGATTTAAAACTAAATAATATAACTAATCGTATCTAGTTGTTTCTCAGGAATCCTTCGATCCAGCTTAGGCCCATGGGTTAGCCAGCCACCCGACCACTAAATTGGTGGGATTTCTTTATAAAGATTTGGTTGGGTTTTTGCCCGGGTATCGAGGAAAAGAGTTTCCAGGCCCCCTAGTTGGCGATTTATGCAAAAATCAGGCATACCACATACACACCCAATATGAAATTGCCATTTATAATAGATTTGACTGGCTTTAAAAACAATCCTTCAATAGAAATCGTAATATTTCTGATCATCATTTTCCAAAATTTTGAGTCCATTGTATTACAAAAATGTATCCTCTGAACTCTCCGTTGAAGACCAGCTGGCCAACCAACGAGATCCAGTATCAAAATTTAGTTCTCAAAAATCTTTCCTTTTTGTCCATCTAAAATCTTCCTCGACGTACCCATGGGTGTCCTAGCAATTGCGAGCACGTGCATCGCCTAGTTAGAACCCTCTAGGATCCTCCTTAGGTGTCCTAGCACTTCACTCAGGGACTGCTTCGTTGGTCCTCGCCCATCGTACCGAAAGCGCACCATTTTAACCGTACCGAGACCTCGGGCAGGCTTTGCCGCGAGCAACATCCCTTAACGACTCCCCGCCGCCAGCTGTTCCAAAACGAACCTCGTCTTAGAAAAACATAAGCTAAATGCTTCCTCCAGCATTCTGGCATAAAATAGTTGGTTCCAAAAACCCTTTTTCCATAGTTCCCAGTTTTATAATGAGGATCCTTGATCTCTTATGAGGGTAATCTACCCATCATTCAGTCTGATTGTCTAACTAGATTCTTGGTGAGTTCATTAGGAGAAACTAGTTTAGTTCGGGTAGTCTATTCTTTGTATTTAGGAACTGGAATTGGTGATGACGTTTTTTTCAAATCGAGAGGAGGACAATTAGGTTTACTGTCCGTCCCTCACGTAGTCTAACCAAATTCATTCGGTTTAGTTCTACAAGGATTCCCTTCAACTAAACATCTAGATTTTGGGTAAATATCAATTTAGTGATTTAACCAATTAAAATATCCAAAGATGTTCTTTATGCCACATAATTTCTCAGCCTTAATTCATTAGGTAGAATTATGGTGGAAATTCATCTTTTGACACTAAAATTTAATTCAAATCCATCTTTTCTTAAATATCATAAAAATTCTTCTTTTAACTAAAATATCAATACCTATTTTTTTGAATAAACCATCCTTCTTTTTCTCATTTGAATGAGTGCAATCCAATTATCATGGGAATTCCTCTTTTACCATAAATTACATCTATCTAAAATTCTTCTTAAAAATTACATAAAAATATCCATTAATTCCATTAAGCTAAAAATTCCACTTTTCTCATTTAAACATTTGGATTCCAATATGGTGGGAATTCCTCTTTTATCATTTAAACTTATCTATACAAAAAGATAAATTTAACTAAAATTTCTCTTAAAATTTAAATAAAAATCTCCATTAATTTCTTACACTAGGAATTACACTTTCCTCATTTAAATATTTGAATTCCAATATGGTGAAAATTCCTCTTTCATCATTTAAACTTACCTATACCATAAGATAAATTTAACTAAATTTTCTCTTAAAATTTAAATAAAAATCTTCATTAATTCCTTTACACTAGGAGTTACACTTTCCTCATTTAAATATTTGGATTCCAATATAGTGGGAATTCCTCTTTCATCATTAAAATTTATCTATGTAAAAAGATAAATTTAACTAAAATCCTTCTTTAATTTTTAAATAAAATATGCATTATTTTAGCATCACAATTTTTCTCTTACTTCATTGGAGTACATGGATTTCCATTGTCACATGGGGATTACTCTTTTAACATAAAGATGGATTTACTAGATATTCTTCTTTTTCGTAAATTAACTATTTATGCATAAACATAAAATCAATTTTTCATGGTTATAATGAGAATCATTCAATTAATCTAGGATGATTAATCCTAGAATATGGTACAAAGTCTTGTTTTCATAATATAAATGAAAATGATTTATGTGTTTATTTTTCAGAAATTTTACCATAGCTCCGCTGGCTATTACTAATAATTCTTAATAAATTTGAAAGAATAAAGTTTAGTATTATTCATGTGATTAGAATAACCACTAATTGGATCATTATCCAATTATGGATTGATTCTTAATTTTACCATAAATTAAATAGCATAAAAGTATTAAAAAGCTATTATTTTGGCCTCCAATTAGACAAGCATAGAAATTACTTTTAGATTAGAGAAATGCTTCATGAGAAGCTTCATTTGAATTGAGAATAGGTCATAGGAATGACCATTCTTTTGGGGGGGAGAGAAACGCTTAAAAACCATTATAAATTAAGCATAAATGAAAATTTATGTGTTTCTTCATTACAATACATTAAAGAACTTCAATAGTATTCAAAAGCCATTCAAATTAATGCTTCTCAAGCTTGAGAGGGGTTGAGAAGAGAAACATTTGGAGATTTAAGAAAAAGAAGACAATAATCCACACTTTACCTCCTAAATTACTTGATTCTTCAATCACAGTAGAGGCCCCCAACCAATCAATTGGTTTGGTATGTTGTTGGAGTCTCCAAGGAAGATTGAAGAGAGAGAGAGAGAAGCTCCAATCTCTTCAATTTGTAGAGGGTTTTTAGAGGATAATAGAAAATAAGCTTAACTTAGAGTAATACCAACATAGTTTAGTTCACAGCAGATAACAATACAAAAGAATGAGGGTCTATTTATAGGTGAGGGAGGCCACTAACTGAGTCCAACTGAGTTCTAGAATTTTCTAGCTTTAGTTTGGCTAAACTTGGACAAGTTTTGGACCAGTTTGGCTCCCTTTTTTATTTGGTTTGATTTGGTTTGATTTAGGAGAGAGGAGAGATAAAAATATCCTATTATTTTTGAGTTTAAAACTCATCCACACATGTGAAGTAGGCACCTCCTTGAAGGGCCCCCTTTTCCTCCTTCCCATGCATAAAAAATGAATGATTACTCCAAAATATCTCATTTTTTTATTAATACTTCATAATTTTAAACTAATAAACCTAGTACTTAGTCAACTCTTCATCTTATGTGGACATTTACTCATTTTTGGGTATTTTCTTTTATTCTTTGGATTTATCTTGTCCCAACACTTGGATTAATCTTATTGGTCCATAGAAACCTTAATCCAGAAAATCTTGACTCTTAGGATAAGGTCTTCTAAATCATTTTTAATTAATTCCAATTGCACCTTGGAAAATCTATTTTGATTTTCTGTTTCAGGGAAACATTTTTTTGATATTTGTAGAATTCATCTATCCAAAAATATCCCAATATACCACTCTCTAGAAATTTTTATCTCACTAGGCAAAACAAGAAAAATTAATATTTTTTTGTATTCAGAAACATAGAATGATTACAAGGGATTGAAGTAGAGGCTTAATCAATATTCAGCCCGAGGAGGAATCTTACATCCTCTCCCACTTGAAAAATGCGAGATGTCCTCATCTCGCAAAGTGGGGATAATCCTTCGCCAACTCTTCTTCTTTCTCCCAGGTGGCGTCTTCTAGAGGGAAGAACTTTCACTTTACTAAGAATTCTTTGAGGACTCTGCTCCTGAGAATCTTCTCCCGAATGTCAAGGATTTCCTTAGGTTGGAGTACCATTTGGCCTTGAGTCGGAGAGATCAATTGCTCATCATCAAGCACATGACTCGGGCTAGGTACATATTTCTTAAGCAAGCTGACATGGAATACATCATGTACCTTGAGATGGGGAATACTGCTTTTGCCTGTCTTGGGCTACCTTTATATCTTTACGGATTGATTGCATCTGCTAGTCCATGTCATCAAGCATTTGTCTGGACATTTTGACTTTGATCAATGGATCAGACCAAGTTAATGGTGTAAGGCAATCTTGTCCATACAAAGCTTTGAAAGGACTCATCCCAATGCTCCGATGATAAGAAGCATTGTAAGCAGATTCGACCAGATGCAAATGACTTAACCACTTCTTGGGTTCCCTGCTCTGCAGCATGACCGAAGGATATCTTCTATTACCTGATTCACCCTTTTCGTCTGGCCATATGTTTCGGGGTGATAGGCTGTGCTGAGATCCAAGAAAGTTCCTACTGCTTCAAAGAACACAGTCCAAAATTTTGATGTGAATTTAGGATCTCAGTCACTTACTATCTTCCTGGGTAAACCATGCAATGTGAAGATCTTCTTAAGGAAAATTTGGCAACATCCACTGCAAAGTATGTTTGTTTCACTGGAACCAGATGGGCAACTTTGGTTAGCCTATCAACTACCACAAAAATGGAGTTGTAACCAGGTAATCCAGTGACAAAGTCCATACTGATGCATTCCCACTTTATCTGTGGAATGTCTAGAGGCTGCAGTTTCCCTAGCATCTTGACTCTCTCTGCCTTGACTCTTTGGCACATCAAGCATTTTCGCACATGATCAAGTACATCCTTTTTGAGTCTTGGCCAGAAGAAGCTTTTCTTCATCACAGACATATAGGTTTTTATAAATCTTGGATGTGTAGCTATTAGGCTATCATGGGCTTCTCTCAAAATTCTTCCCTTTATTCCCACATCATTGGGGATACATAGCCGATTATTATAATACATGCATCTTTTATCCAATTTGTACCCAAGAACTCGACTCATTTCTTGAGGAGTCTTACTTTCCTGTATAACAGAAGGGTAGCAATAGGGGCTTGTCATGCATGATTTTCTCCTTTGCTTCATTGATTAATGGATTTGACACCACTGTAATTGCAAGCAAGGAGGCTTTTCTACTGAGCGCATTTGCAACCACATTTTCTTTCCCCGGTCGATACTTTATTTCAAAATCAAATTCCTACAGGGTCTGCATCCATCTCCTTTGATGCATGTTGAAATCCCTTTGGGTGAAGATCCACTTCAAACTTTGATGATCTATCACATCAAGTTGAACCTTTGTCCCAAAAGATAATGTCTCCACAACTTCAGAGCATACACTACTGAGAGTAACTCCAAGTCATGGACGGCATAATGCCTCTCATGTGTTCTCAGTTTTCTGGATTCATAGGCCACTGCATGACCTTCGTACATTAGAGCACCACCTAAGGCAAATCCACTAGCATCAGTAACTACCTCAAAGGGTTTGGTAAAATCTGGCAATTTAAGAACAGGGTTGGTTACTAAGGCTGTTTTTAGCTTGTCAAAGGCACTATGACACATTGCAGTCCATTGAAAAAGTATACTGTTCTTGAGAAGGTTAGTTAAGGGGGATGCTATATCTGAGCATACCTAGGTATAAAGATCCTATAACTTCTAGTTAACCCTAGGAATCCTCTGACTTCCTTTACTAACTTGGGTTCTGGCCATTCAACTACTGCTTGGATCTTTGCAAGGTGAGGAGAAATCCCATCTTTTAACACTATGAGTCCCAAGTATTCAACCTGGTCAACAGAGAAGGAACACTTGCTCTTCTTTGCAAAGAGTTGGTGTTTCCTTAGGATTTCCAGACTTTGCGCACATGATCTTCATGGTCTGCAGCATTCTTTGAGTATAATAAGATATCGTCAAAGAAGACAAGAATAAAATCATCCAAGTATTCTCTGAGAATATCCTGCATAAGACAATTGAATGTCAACGGGGCATTAGTCAATCCAAATGGCATGACTGTGAACTCATAATGCCCATAGCCAGTATTGAATGCTGTCTTTGGGATGTCTTGCTCCTTGATTCTGATCTGGTAGTACCCAAATTTGAGATCTATCTTTGTGACCATTTCCTCTTCAAAAGAATTAGTGGCCACTCTTGTTGCAAACAAGAGTAAATCCCTCAAACCATCAAGCCAAAGGAAAGCTCACAAAAAATTCATGTAAGCTAGAAATCCTACTTTTTCTTTATTCAATTTAATGGTTTTCTAATTTTTGTTTTCTTTAAAATGAAGAATGATGTTATGCCTTGTTGGAAAGGCTTTCCCCCTCTCTTCATTCTTGAATTCAGCCTTTCTCTCTTCATTCTTGAATTCAGCCTTTCTTTATCCTAGATATGTAATCAAATTGTTAGAATTAAACTTTTCATATTGTTTCTCTTTAAAATGTGGAACTTGATTAGTTTAGAATGCTTTAAACCATTTGGGATAGATTCTAATTGAGAATGAAAAAATTTGAAAAATGGTCAGCCATACAAAGGAGGTTATGGCAAAATTTTCTTAAAAGTGTTATTTTCATTCTATGCATAGAAAAATGCATATTAGAAATATTTTTATTATAAAAGTGTTATTTCCATGAGAATTAATTTCTATGCATATAAAGATGCATATTGGAGAATTTTTTTAATTATAAAAGTGTTACTTTCATCAAAATTGAGTTTTATGCATAAATAGATGCATAAAAGAATTTTTTTATTATAAAAGTGTTACTTTTATCAAAATTGATTTTTATGCATAAATAGATGCATAAAAGAAATTTTTTTAATTATAAGAGTGTGATTTTCATTAGAATTAACTTCTATGCATAGAAAGATGTATATTGGATATTTTTCATCTTTCTATGCATAGGAAGATGCATATTGGATATTTTTTTATTATAAAAGTGTGATTTTCATTAGAATTAATTTCTATGCATAGAAAGATGCATATTGGAAATTCTTTTTATTATAAAAGTGTTGTTTTCATTTTGATTTTATGCATAGAAAGATGCATAAAGGAATTTATTTTTATTTCAAAAGAGTTATTCGCATTGATTTTGATTTTATGCATAGAAGATGCATAAAGGAATTTATTTTTATTTCAAAAGAGTTATTCTCATTAATTTTGATTTTATGCATAGAAAGATGCATAAAGGAATTTATTTTCAAAAGAGTTATTCTCATTAGAAAGATGCATAAAGGAATTTATTTTTATTTCGAAAGTGTTATTTTCCTTAAAATTGAACTTATGCATAAATAGATGTATAAAAGGATTTTTATAAAAGTGTTATTTCTATAGAAGTTGATTTTTATAAAAGAATGAATGGATGGATAGGTATGATGTGAATCAAATAAATGTGAATGAATGGATGGATAGATGTGATGTGAATCAAATAAATGTGAATGAATGGATGGATAGATGTGATGTGATGTGAATAAGATAAATGTGAATGAATGGATGGATGGATGTGATGTGAATAGATGTGATGAGATGTCCTCTGAATCAGGATGAAAATAAACGATATGGGATGGATTTGGATGTATGTGAAAGAATGGATGTGGATGTATGTGAAAAGATGGATGTGGATGTATGTGAAGAATGGATGTGGATGTATGTGAAAGAATGGATGTGGTTGTATCTGAAAGGATGAATGTGGATGTATGTGAAGAATGGATGTGGATGTATGTGAAGAATGGAAGTGGATGTATGTGAAAGAATGGATGTGGATGTATGTATGTGAAAGGATGGATGTGGATGTATGTGAAAGGATAGATGTGGATGTGTCTGTGATAAGTATGGATGTAGATGTATGTAGAAGAATATATGTGGATGTGAATGTGATAGATATGAACGAGAATAGAGGCAATGAGATGTGATGTAAATTGGATAGATATGAATGATAAAGGATGTGAATCAATGATATGGGATGTGAATGAATGTGTTAGCATGTGAATCAGGATGTGAATGAATGATAAGGGATGTGAATGAATGTGATACCCTGTGAATCGGGATGTGAATCAGGATGAGAATGAATGGTATAGGATGTGAATGGATGTGATGTGCTATGAATGGATGTGATGTGATGTGAATCAGGATGTGAATGAATGAGATGTGATGTGAAATGGATGTGATAAGATGCGATGTAAACTGGATAGATGTTAATGAATGTGATGAGATGAGATGTATGGGTAAATGCGAGTGGATGAGATGTATGGGTAAATGCGAGTGGATGAGATGTATGGGTAAATGCGAGTGGATGAGATCTGATGAGGTTAATTGAGGAAAGAAGTGTTGAGATGAAAAATGATGTGATTGGATGAGAATGGGAATGGGAATGCTTATGAAATGAATGTGGATTAAGTAATGTAGATTGATGTGGAAAGATAAGAGATTCGTTATAGAAATTATATTTATGACATGTTTTAAATAAGTGTTCATAGAATGCTGGGGAAGCATTTTGACTGTCTTGTGAATAAAGTCATGGGTGGAGACCTAGCTGATAAAGTTGCAACATCTGACAGAGAGTCAACGGAGGACATCTCGCGTAGCAAGGTTGACCGAGGTCTTGATGTGATGTGATGTGAATGTGAATGAGATGTGATGTGAAATGGATGTGATAAGATGCGATGTAAACTGGATAGATGTTAATGAATGTGATGAGATGAGTAAGAGTTGTTTTCTGAATTCAGGCATGGATCTGGTTGATTGACCTTGCTGGTCCTCAACAGATGAGTCCATGGCTTTTTTATATGGATCCGTTGGTTGATCTTGCCAATCTTCAACGGAGATTCCATTTTGATATGTGAACATATTGCCGGTTACTACTATGAGCTAGGAACTATCGAAAAGGCCCCTGAGTGGATAGGTGGTAAGCGTTCTGGTTGCCAATGATGCCATAGGTACACCAATGAAGGAATGATTGAAAATAAGGATTCAACCAGAGATTTTGACGATTATGATCAATGACACAATGGTTTCATTAAAAGATTATTTTTAGAAGATGTTGATTCTGTGAAGAAAAAGGCAATTTCATATTGGGTGTGTAAGTGGTGTGACTAGTTTTAAGTTTGCATGAATTTTTGGCTAGGGGGCCTGGGAACTCTTTTCCCTGGTACCTGGGACAAAACCTAACCAAATTCCTAATTGGATCCCATCACTACAGTGGTTGGGCGGTTGGCTAACCCATGGGACTGGATGGGGTTAGGCTGGACTGATGGATCCCTAAAATGAGACTAAATTTTTGTTGAACGATAGATGAAGTAAATCCTGGATAAAAATTGTTCTATGGAAAAGAATCAACAGCTGTGCCTCTCAAAGTGGAAAAAAGCGTTGGTCTCTATGATCCAAGTGCAATATTTCCCTTGATCTGACTATGGGACTTACGGGTTCGGTCAGATGAGTTGAGTTAGTTAAGGCTTTTGAATACGTTAGAGAAAAGTTATCCTCGAGGAATTGCCCGTGCTTTCCGGGCAAGGGAAGTTCTCCGAGTTTGGTTTTGGAAGAACCGATGGATTAGTCTCTTGTCTAGATATCCCTGGGCGAGGTCCCAAGTGTGGGACCCTGTCCCGTGCAAGAAGTGCTACTTCTGCTGCTGCTAGCACCCTAGAATTCATTGCGCAGTGGGTCAGGGATCTTACAGCTCGTATCAAAGCAATTTGGCTAAAGTGGATCAACCGAGAAGCCAAGAATGTCATAAATTTATGAAGTAGCAGTAAAAGGTTAGAATTGTGTGATGAAACTCATACAAATTGATATTCAGAATGAAATTCCTAATTTGATATTTGGGTATTCAGATGGAAGTGCTGCAATTGTATGGAATCCCTGAGTTGCTTGAGGCCTAGACATGATGGTATTTACCTTATAATTCCAAGGACCGTGACTACCCATATATACCGAGGATATAACTGTAGCTCTTTACTAGAAGTATATATGAGTAAATATAAGATCTTGAAATTATAAGCTAAAATGCTATCCAGATGATAAATTCAAATGTGGTTGATATGATTTAAAAATTTTGGTTGAGAACTGATGAGTTGAATTGGATTCTGATTGAAAAATGATAACTCCTAAATTTTTGGTTGAAAAGCGATAAACTGAGCAAAACCACAATGAGGATGAACGGGACGAGTCCTTGTGTTGATGTTTGTAATTGGAATGACGATAATGACTTCAGCAAATCACTATGAGATTAGTGGATTATGCTGACAGATTGCTACTATTAACTCTTGACCAGTGGATCAAGTTAAGGGATAACAAATTAAAAATCTATAAAATGTGATGGATATGAATGAGAATAGAGGCGATGAGATGAATTGGATAGATATGAATGATAAAGGATGTGAATGAATGATATGGGATGTGAATGAATGTGTTAGCATGTGAATCAGGATGTGAATCAGGATGTGAATGAATGTGTTAGCATGTGTTAGCATGGCGATGAGATGAATTGGATAGATATGAATGATAAAGGATGTGAATGAATGATATGGGATGTGAATGAATGTGTTAGCATGTGAATCAGGATGTGAATGAATGTGTTAGCATGTGAATCAGGATGTGAATGAATGTGATAACCTATGAATCGGGATGTGAATGAATGATAAGGGATGTGAATGAATGTGATGGCATGTGAATCGGGATGAGAATGAATGGTATGGGATGTGAATGGATGTGATGTGATGTGAATCAGGATGCGAATGAATGAGATGTAATGTGAAATGGATGTGATAAGATGCGATGTAAATTGGATAGATGTTAATGAATGTGATGAGATGAGATGTATGGGTAAATGTGAGTGGCTGAGATCTGATGAGGTTAATTGAGAAAAGAAATGTTGAGATGAAAAATGATGTGATTGGATGAGAATGGGAATGGGAATGCTTTTGAAATGAATGTGGATAAAGTAATGTAGATTGATGTGGAAAGACGAGAGATTCGTTATAGAAATTGTATTTATGACCTGTTTTGTAAGATTCCTCCCCAGCCTCTCAAGATGTCCAATATCTTCCCCTGTAGTCAAATCCCTCTTCACAAATATAAAAGATCTTGTTTCTACCAGTTTTGGCCTAGAGAGAGAAAATCTTCTAGAGAGTGGTAATTCAAATTTTAAATAATTTTAGATGGAAAAATATCTCCATAAAGAATTTAATTTATTCCAAAAAGTGTTATCCTCATTAATTTTGATTTTAAGCATAAATAGATGCATAATGATTTTTTTTAATTCCAAAAGAGTTATTCTTATCATTTTTGAATTTATGTATAGAAAGATGCATAAAGAATTTTATTTTATTTCAAAAGAGTTATTTTCATCAATTTTGATTTTAAGCATAAATAGATGTATAAAGATTTTTATTTTTATTCCAAAAGGGTTATTCTTATCATTTTTGAATTTATGCATAGAAAGATGCATAAAGAATTTTATTTTAATTCAAAAGAGCTATTTTCATCAATTT
The DNA here is from genome assembly GCF_041138505.1 of Cibotium barometz. NCBI lineage: Eukaryota > Viridiplantae > Streptophyta > Polypodiopsida > Cyatheales > Cibotiaceae > Cibotium > Cibotium barometz. Next base: position 12,237,171 of record NC_141097.1, on the reverse strand, counting down.
TGATTTTATGCATAAATAGATGCATAAAGAATTTTATTTTTATTCCAAAAGAGTTATTCTTATCATTTTTGAATTTATGCATAGAAAGATGCATAAAGAATTTTATTTTTAATTCAAAAGAGTTATTTTGATCAATTTTGATTTTATGCATAAATAGATGCATAAAGAATTTTATTTTTAATTCAAAAGAGTTATTTTCATCAATTTTGATTTTATGCATAGAAATATGCATAAAAGATTTATTTTTTTTTGAAAGTATTATTTTCATTGAAATTGAATTTATGCATAGATAAATGCATAAAAGATTTATTTTTATTTTTAAAGTGTTATTCTCATTAAAATGGAATTTATGCATAGTAAAATGCATAAAAGGTTTATTTTTAATTCGAAAGTGTTATTTTCCTTAAAATTGAATTTATTTCTAAATGATGCAAAAAGGGATTTTTATAAAGGTGTTATTCCTACTAAAGTTGTCTTTAATGCCTAATTAGATGCGTAAAGAATCTTTATATCAAAAAATTAGAATTCTCTTACATTCTATAAATAGATGTGATGAGATGTTATAGGAATCAGATAGATGTAAATGAATGGATGGAAGTGATATGAATCAGATAAATGTAAATGGATGAATGGATGAAGATGTTTGTGAATGTGAATGTGAATGTGGGATGTGGATGTGGATGTATGAATGTGAATGTGGATGTAGATGTATGAATGTGGAATGTGGATATGGATGTATGGATGTGAATGTGGATGTGGATGTATGAATGTGGAATGTGGATGTGGAATGTGGAATGTGGATATGGATGTATGGATGTGAATGTGGATGTGGATGTATGATGTGGAATGTGGATATGGATGTATGAATGTGGAATGTGGATATGGATGTATGGATGTGGATGTGGATGTGGATGTGGACGTATGAATGTAGATGTGGATGTGGATGTATGGATGTAGATATGGAATGTGGATGTGGAAGTATGAATGCGGATGTGGAAATGGATGTATGGATGTGGATGTGGATGTGGATATGGATGTATGAATGTGAATGTGGATGTGGATATGGATGTATGGATGTGGATGTATGAATGTGAACGCGGATGTGAATGTATGATATAGATGTATAGATGTGGATATGGATGTGGATGTATGGATGCGGATGTGGATGTGGATGTATGGATGTGGATATCGATGTGGATGTACGAATGTGGATGTGTATGTGGATTAATGAATGCGAATATGTATGTGAATGGATATGACATCGATATGAGCAAATGGATGAGGATGTTTGTCATGTGAATCGAAATGTGAATGAATAATATAAGATGTGAATGAATGAGATGTAATGAGAAATGGATGTGATGAGATGTAATGTAATTTAAGAAAGATAAGAATGGATGTTATGTGATGAGATGTAATGTAATTTAAGAAAGATAAGAATGGATGTTATGTGTAGTGAGTGAATCTGATGTGATGGGATGGAAATTATTGTAATTGGTTAAGAATGGATACGCATATGATTTGGAATTGGGTTAAGTAATATGGATTGATGTGGAATAATGTGAAAAGACGAGAGTTCATTATAGAAACTGTATTTGTGACCTGTTTGTAAATGACTGTTTTATGTCAAGAATGCTGGGGAAGCATTTTGACCGTCTTGTGATTAAGGTCGTGTTGATAAAGTTGCAACAGCTAACGGCAACGGAGGACGTCTCGTGTAGCATGGTCGTCGGCCGAGGTCTTGACCAGTCTCGGCCCGATTTAAATGGTGAGCTTCTGGTACGGTGGATGAGGGACCAAGGAAGCGGCCTATGAGTGAAGCGCTAGGCGACCTGCTAAGGATCCTAGAGGGTGCTAACCATACAGTGCTCGGGCTCTGGGTCATCAAAGATACCCACACGTGCATCGTGGAAGATATTGGAACAAGGAGTAAGAGTTGTTTTCTGAAACTGGGCATGGATCTGGTTGATTGACCTTGCTGGTCCTCAACAGATAAGTCCATGGCTCTTTTATATGGATCTGTTGGTTGATCTTGCTAATCTTCAACGAGGATTCCATCTTCATTTTTATAAGTGAATATTGCCGGGTACTATGAGCTAGGAACTATCGAAAAGGCCCCTGAGTGAACAGATGGTGAGCGTTCTGGTTGCCAATGATGCCATAGATACTCCGATGAAGGAATGATTGGAAATTAAAGATTCAACTGGATACTTGGAAGTTTATGATCAGTAACACTATGATTTCATTAAATGACTGATTTAAATACAGTTGAATCTAAGAAAAAGGTAATTTTATATTGGGTGTGTAAGTGGTGTGACTGGAGTTAAATTTGCTTGAAAATCCGGCTAGGGGGCCTGGGAACTCTTTTCCCTGGTACCCAGGACAAAACCTAACCAAATTCCTAATTGGATCCCATCACTACAGTGGTTGGGCGGTTGGCTTACCCATGGGACTGGATGGGGTTAGGCTGGACTGATGGATCCGTAAATCGAGACTCAATTTCTGTTTAGTTTGATAGATGAAGTAAATTCTGAACAAAATTTGTTCTATGGAAAAGAATCAACGGATGTGCCTCTCAATGAGGAAAAAAGCGTTGGTCTCTATGATCCAAGTACAGTCTTTTTCCTTGATCTGACTATGGGACTTACGGGTTCGATCAGATGAGCTCAGTTAGTTAAGGCTTTTGACTACGTTAGGGAAAAGTTATCCTGGTGGAATCGCCCGTGCTTTCCAGGCAAAGGAAGTTTTTCCGGGTTCGGTTTTGGAAAAACCGATGGATTAGTCTCTTGTCCGGATATCCGTGGGCGAGGCCCCGAGTGTAAGACCCTGCCCCGTGCAAGAAGTGCTACTTCCACTGCTAGCACCCTTGAGTTTGTTGCGTGGTGGGGACAGGGATCTTACAGTTGGTATCAGAGTGAATCGGCTAATGAGGATCAACCGAGAAGCCAAGAATGTCAAAAATTTATGAAGAAACAGTAAAAGGTTGTAATTGTGTGATAAAATTCATACAATTGGATATTCAAACTGAAATTCATAAATTGGTAATTGGGTCTTCAGATGGAAGTACCACAATTGTATGGAATCCCTGACTTGCTTGAGGCCTAGACATGATAGTATTTACCTTATAGTTCCAAGGACCGTGACTACCCATATATACCGAGGGTATAACTGCAGCTCTTTACTGGCAGTATATATGTGTAAATCTAAGACTTGAAATTATAAGTATTAATACTATCTAGATGATGAATTCGAATGTGGTTGATATGATTTTTAAATTCTGGTTGTGAACTGATGAGTTGATTTGGATTCTGATTGAAAAATGATGATTCCTGAAATTTAGTTGAAATGTAATAAGCTGAGCAAAACCGCAATGAGGATGAATGGGACGAGTCCTTGTGATGATGTTCTTAACTGGAATGACGTTAATGACTTCAGCCAATCACTATGAGATTAGTGGATTATGCTGGCAGATTACTACTGTTAACTTTTTATCAGTGGATCAAGTTAAGGGATGATAAATTAAAAATCTGAAAAATTTGAAATTCCCATGGAGGATTGTTCAGATGGTAAAATTCAGTCTGATGGACCATTATTGTGTTAAAGATATGAATAAGATATTCTAAATGAATTGTTATCTGATAATGTGTTCTATATGAGTATCTTTACCCCATGATTATGTGGGGAGCCGACCTATTTAAAGATCCCCAAAATCAAGTGAATCAAAATTCGGATTGAATCATAAAATAAAGAAACTTAACAAGAATTTTCGTATTGATAGGAACATGGATCGAGGTCGTCATGGTAGAAATGTTAATCCCCAACTCGATGAAGAAGAGCTCGACCTAGATGTTTGTAAAACTCTTCATAGTTCGCAGCCTGGTCCCTTCAAGGGTGAAGGGGAACAATTAGGTGAAGTTGTAGAAAGATCGATTGACACCATGGAGGAATATTTTGATGTAACTGGCTACAATGAGAGAAGCAAGATGGCTCTCGCTAGGTTAAAGATTGTGGAAACGGCTAGGGTTGCGTGGAGGAATCACTGTGAGACAAACCGTCTCGACCGAAATACCCAAACCTAGACCGATCTCAAGGCTTACCTCAGAAAGAGGTTTTGTCCCCCATGCTTTCTTGAAACTAAGATGAATGAGTTCTTGGAACTAAAGCAGTGTGTGGGAGAGTTTTAAACTCCCAAATAATGTGATATTTTTATCTCTCCTCTCTCTTGGATCAAACCGAATCAAAAAGGAACCAAACTAGGTCTAAATCTAGTCCAAATTCAACCAAACTAAATCTAGTCCAAATTCAACCAAATTAAATCTAGAAAATTCTAGAAATCAGTTGGTCTTGGTTAGAGCCTCCCTCTCCTATAAATAGAACTTGAGTCCTTTGTAAAAAAAATAAGAGAATTATACTATGCCAAAATTCTACTGAAATAATGATAATTTTTACTATTCTCTAAAATTCTCTCCTAATTGAAGAAATTGGAGCTTCCCTCCTTCTTCAATCTCCATTGGTGGCTCCATCAACATACCAAACCAATTGATTGGTTGGGGGCCTCTACTACTGTGATCAAAGAATCAAGCAATTTGTAAGGTAAAGTGTGAATTTTGATCTTTTTCCATGATTTCTCAATGTTTCTCTCTTCTCAACTCCTCTCAAGATTGAGAAGCTTAATTGGAATGGCTTTTTAATGTTATTAAAGTTAATTGATGAATGGTAGTAAGGAAATACATAAATTTCCATTTATGCCAATTTTAATGGTTTTTATTATTTTTGTCTTCTCTAAAATGATTATGATGTTATGCCTCATTGAAAAAAGGCATTCCCATGATGTATGGATGTGGATGTGGATATGGATGTATGAATGTGAATGTGGATATGGATGTATGAATGTGGATGTGGATGTGTGAATGTGAATATGGATGTGGATATGGATGTGGATATATGAATGTGAACGCGGATGTGAATGTATGATATAGATGTATAGATGTGGATATGGATGTGGATGTATGGATGTGGATATGAATGTGGATGTATGGATGCGGATGTGGATGTGGATGTATGGATGTGGATATCGATGTGGATGTACGAATGTGGATGTGTATATGGATTAATGAATGCGAATATGTATGTGAATGGATATGACGTCGATATGAGCAAATGGATGAGGATGTTTGTCATGTGAATCGAAATGTGAATGAATAATATAAGATGTGAATGAATGAGATGTAATGAGAAATGGATGTGATGAGATGTAATGTAATTTAAGAAAGATAAGAATGGATGTTATGTGATGAGATTAATGTAATTTAGAAAGATAAGAATGGATGTTATGTGCAGTGAGTGAATCTGATGTGATGGGATGGAAATTGTTGTAATTGGTTAAGAATGGATACTCATATGATTTGGAATTGGGTTAAGTAATATGGATTGATGTGGAATAATGTGGAAAGACGAGAATTCATTATAGAAACTGTATTTGTGACCTGTTTGTAAATGACTGTTTTATGTCAAGAATGCCGGGCAAGCATTTTAACCGTCTTGTGATTAAGGTCGTGGAGACCTAACTGATAAATTTGCAAGAGCTGACAGAGAGTCAATGGAGGACGTCTTGACCAGCCTCAGTCCGATTTAAATGGTGAGCTTCCGGTACGGTGGATGAGGGACCAAGGAAGCGGCCTATGAGTGAAGCACTAGGTGACCTGTGAAGGATCCTAGAGGGTGCTGACCATACGGTGCTCGGGCTCTGGGTCACCGAAGATACCCACACGTGTGTCGTGGAAGATATTAGAATAAGGAGTAAGAGTTGTTTTCTGAAACCGGGCATGGATCTGGTTGATTGACCTTGCTGGTCCTCAATAGATGAGTCCATGGCTCTTTTATATGGATCTGTTGGTTGATCTTGCTAATCTTCAACGAGGATTCCATCTTGATTTTTATAAGTGAATATTGCCGGGTACTATGAGCTAGGAACTATCGAAAAGGCCCCTAAGTGAAAAGGTGGTGAGCTAGATACTCTGATGAAGGAATGATTGGAAATTAAAGATTCAACTGGATACTTGGAAGTTTATGATCAGTAACACTATGATATCATTAGTTGATTGATTTAAATACAGTTGAATCTAGGAAAAAGGCAATTTCATATTGGGTGTGTAAGTGGTGTGACTGGAGTTAAATTTGCTTGAAAATCTGGCTAGGGAACCTGAGAACTCTTTTCCCTGGTACCCAGGACAAAACCTAACCAAATTCCTAATTGGATCCCATCACTACAGTGGTTGGGCGGTTGGCTTACCCATGGGACTGGATGGGGTTAGGCTGGATTGATGGATCCGTAAATCGAGACTCGTTTATATAGATTGGGAGGTTGATCTTGCCAATCTTCAACAGAGATTCCATTTTGATATGTGAATATATTGCTGGTTACTATGAGCTAGGAACTATCGAAAAAGCCCCTGAGTGGACAGGTGGTGAGCGTTCTGGTTGCCAATGATGCCATAGGTACACCAATGAAGGAATGATTAGAAATAAGGATTCAACCGGAGATTTTGACGATTATGATCAGTGACAAAATGGTTTCATTAAAAGATTATTTTTAGAAGATGTTGATTCTGTGAAAAAGGCAATTTCATATTGGGTGTGTAAGTGGTGTGACTAGTTTTAAGTTTGCATGAATTTTCGGCTAGAGGGCCTGGGAACTCTTTTCCCTGGTACCCGGGACAAAACCTAACCAAATTCCTAATTGGATCCCATCCCTACAGTGGTTGGGTGGTTGGCTAACCCATGGGACCTGATGGGGTTAAGCTGGACTGATGGATCCCTAAAATTAGACCAAATTTTTATTGGTACGATAGATGAAGTAAATCCCGAATAAAAATTGTTCTATGGAAAAGAATCAACGGTTGTGCCTCTCAAAGAGGGAAAAAATCTGACTATGGGACTTACGGGTTCGGTCAGATGAGTTGAGTTAGTTAATGCTTTTGACTACATTAGAGAAAAGTTATCCTCGAGGAATCACCCATGCTTTTCGGGCAAGGGAAGTTTTTCGAGTTTGATTTTGGAAGAACCGATGGATTAGTCTCTTGTCTGGATATCCATGGGGGAGGCCCCGAGTAAGCAAGTTTCTATCCGCCAAATTTAGGGAAATCCCAGAGGTAGGCCCTCTAACCAACCTGCAGTTTCAATCCAGAGTAATGCAAGACCTCTGCCTCAGAATAGGGAAAGTCAAAGAGAGTTGTTCCCAAATCGACCGTCCACTTCCAAGGCAGTAATGCTGGAAGTGATTGAAGAAGAAGAAGAAGATGAAAGGGATCATACTCCACCTGTGAGATGAGGACATCTCGCCTTTTTTAAGTGGGGTAGGATGTAAGATTCCTCCCCTAGCCCCTCAAGATGTCCAATCTCTCCCCCTGTAATCATTCCCCTTGTCAGAATATTAACAGATCTTTTTTCTACCTATTTTGGCTTAGAGAGAGAAAATATTCTAGAGAGAGGTTATTCAATTTTTAGATATTTCTGGATGGAAAAATATCTCTTCTTATTAAAATAAATTCCTTCAAAACAGAAGTTCAAAAAGAAATTCAGAAGGTGCATTAGAAATAAATTATAATCTGTTCAAAAGGCCTTAGCCTCTAAGGGTCTAGATTTTTTTAAAATTTTAGATTAAGGTTTTGAGGGGCCAAATAGATTAATCCAAATGTAGGGAGGAGATAAATTGAAGAAATAAAGAAAATCCCCCTAAAAATGAGTAAATACTCACATAAGATGAAGAGTTCACTAAGGACAAGGTTATTAGTTAAAAAAGAAGAGATATTTAGAGGAAATGATGCAGTTTTGACACCTTAGTGTGGGGGAATTCCTCTCATGAAGAAGGCGCCTATTTCACATCTATGGTGGAGTTTTAAACTCTCAAATAATGAGATATTTCATCTCTCCTCTCTCTTGTTTCAATTAGAACCAAAAAGTAAGCTAAACTAACCTACAAAAAGTGACCAAACTAATCTGGAAAATTCTAGAATCAGTTTGCTTGGTTAGAGGCTCACTTTTTCCTATAAATAGAAGCCTCCCCCTTTCTAAAAGCTTAAAAGTGTTTTATGCACTTTTACTTTACTCCTCCTCCCCAGAGCCAAAAACACCCTGTGGGATTATTTCTAAGTAACTTGAGAATGAAAAAAATTGAAAAATGGTCAGCCATACAAAGGAGGTTATGGCAAAATTTTCTTAAATTTTGTGAAATAAGTTTTATCTTTTATTATTCAAAAAGAGTATTTCCCACCGTTTGTGTATTCTAAAAGTGTTATTTTTATTCTATGCATAGAAAAATGCATATTAGAAATATTTTTATTATAAAAGTGTTATTTCCATGAGAATTAATTTCTATGCATAGAAAGATGCATATTGGAGAATTTGTTTTTATTATAAAAGTGTTACTTTCATCAAAATTGATTTTTATGCATAAATAGATGCACAAAAGAATTTCTTTATGATAAAAGTGTTACTTTCATCAAATTTGATTTTTATGCATAAATAAATGCATAAAAGATTTTTTTTAATTATAAGAGTGTGATTTTCATTAGAATTAATTTCTATGCATAGAAAGATGCATATTGGAAACTCTTTTTATTATAAAAATGTTGTTTCCATTTAATTTTGATTTTACGCATAGAAAGATGCACAAAGGATTTTTTTTAAATTTCAAAAGAGTTATTCTCATTGATTTTGATTTTATGCATAGAAAGATGCAGAATGGAATTTATTTTTATTTCAAAAGAGTTATTCTCATTTATTTTGATTTTATGCATAGAAGATGCATAAAGGAATTTATTTCTATTTCAAAAGAGTTATTCTCACTGATTTTGATTTTATGCATAGAAAGATGCATAAAGGAATTTATTTTCAAAAGAGTTATTCTCATTAAATTTTATTTTATGCATAGAAAGATGCATAAAGGAATTTATTTTTATTTCAAAAGTGTTATTTTCCTTAAAATTGAATTTATGCAGGGATTTTTATAAAAGTGTTATTTTTACAGAAGTTTAATTTTTTTTAAAGAATGAAGGGATGGATAGGTGTGATGTGAATCAGATAAATGTGAATTAATGGATGGATAGATGTGATGTGAATCAGATAAATGTGAATGAATGGATGGATAGATGTGATGTGAATGAGATAAATGTGAATCAATGGATGGATGGATGTGATATGAATAGATGTTCTCTGAAGAATGGATAGATGTGATGTGAATCAGATAAATGTGAATGGATGGATGGATGTGATGTGAATAGATGTGATGAGATGTCCTCTGAAGAATCATGATGTAAATGAATGATATGGGATGGATGTGGATGTATGTGAAAGAATGGATGTGGATGTATGTGAAAAGATGGATGTGGATGTATGTGAAGAATGGATGTGAATGTATGTGAAATAATGGATGTGGATGTATATGAAAGCATGGATGTGGATGTATGTGAAGAATGGAAGTGGATGTATGTGAAAGAATGGATGTGGATGTATGTATGTGAAAGGATGGATGTGGATGTATGTGAAAGGATAGATGTGGATGTGTATGTGATAAGTATGGATGTGGATGTATGTGAAAGGATAGATGTGGATGTGTATGTGATAAGTATGGATGTGGATGTATGTGGAAGAATATATGTGGATGTGAATGTGATGGATATGAACGAGAATAGAGGCGATGAGATGTGATGTAAATTGGATCCTAGAGGGTACTGACCATACGGTGCTTGGGCTCTGGGTCACCATCGATACCCACACGTGCATCGCCAAAGATATTGGAACAAGGAGTAAGAGTTGTTTTCGCAATTCGGGCATGGATCTGGTTGATTGACCTTGCTGGTCCTCAACGGATGAGTCCATGGCTCATTTATATGGATCCGTTAGTTGATCTTGTCGATCTTCAACAGAGATTCCATTTTGATATGTGAATATATTGCCGATTACTATGAGCTAGGAACTTTTGAAAAGGCCCCTGAGTGGACAGGTGGTGAGCGTTTTGGTTGTTGCCAATGATGCCATAGGTACACCAATGAAGGAATGATTGGAAATAAGGATTCAACCAGAGATTTTGACGATTATGATTTGTGACATAATGGTTTCATTTAAAGATTATTTTTAAAAGATGTTGATTCTATGAAAAAGGCAATTTCATATTGGGTGTGTAAGTGGTGTGACTAGTTTTAAGTTTGCATGAATTTTCGGCTAGGGAGCCTGGAAACTATTTTCCCTGGTACCCGGGACAAAACCTAACCAAATTCCTAATTGGACCCCATCACTACAGTGGTTGGCTAACCCATGGGACTGGATGGGTGATTAGGCTGGACTGATGGATTCCATAACTATAGTGGTTGTGGGCGGTTGTCTAACCCATGGGACTGGATGGCTGGACGGATGGATCCCTAAAATGAGACTAAATTTTTGTTGGTACGATAGATGAAGTAAATCCCGGATAAAAATTGTTCTATGGAAAAGAATCAATGGCTGTGCCTCTCAATGAGGAAAAAAGCGTTGGTCTCTATGATCCAAGTGCAGTCTTTCCCTTGATTTGACTATGGGACTTACGGGTTTGGTCAGATGAGTTCAGGTAGTTAAGGCTTTTGACTACGTTAAGTTGGTTAGAGAAAAGTTATTCTAGAGGAATCGCCCGCCGTGCTTTCCGGACAAGGGAAGTTTTTCTGAGTTTGGTTTTAGAAGAATCGATGGATTAGTCTCTTGTTTGGATATCCATGGGCGAGGCCTCGAGTGTGGGACCGTGCCTCGTGTAAGAAGTGCTACTTTTGCTGCTAGCACCCCAGAATTCGTTGCGCAGTGGGGTCGGGGATCTTACAGAGAGGGGTTGAGAAGTGAAAAACATTTAGAAGATTAAGAAAAAACCATAAAGTCACACCTTACCTCTTGTTTTGCTTGATTCTCTATTCTTAAGAGCAGCCCCCAAGCAATCAATTCGTTAGTATGTTGAGGAAAGCTCCCCAACCAATCAATTGGTTAGTATGTTGAGAAATGTTGAAGAGAGAGAGAGAAGCTTCAATCTCTCCAAATTGTAGAGGCTTTTTAGAGGATAATAGAAAATATGCTTATTCTAATCTAATATTGGCATGGTCTAGTTCACAAATGAGAATACAAAAGAATGAGGGTCTATTTATAGGTGAGGGAGGCCACTAACTGAGTTCAACTAAGTTCTAGAGTTTTCCAGCTTCAGTTTGGATGAATTTGAACAAGATTTAGACCAGTTTGGCTCCCTTTTTGATTTGGTTTGATCCAGGAGGGAGGAGAGAGAAAAATATCTTACTGTTTTTGAGTTTAAAACTCATTCACATGTGTGAAATAGGCACCTCCTTGAAGGCTCTCCCTTTCCTTACCAAGGTGTTAAAATTGTATGATGACTCCAAAATATCTCATTTTTTTAGTAATATTTCATAATTTTTAACTAATAAATCTTTTACTGAGTCAACTCTTCATCCTATGTGGGCATTCACTCATTTTTGGGTATATTCTTTTATTCATGGGATTTATCTCATCCCAACACTTGGATTAAACTTATTGGTTTCCATAGGAACCTTAATTGGACCATAATCCAAAAATTTCAGAAAATCTTGACCCTTAGGCTAAGGTCTTTTAAATCATTTTTAATTGATTCCTAATGCACCTTGGAAATTTTATTTTGATTTTCTATTTCAAGGAAATATATTTTTGATATTTCTAGATTTTATATATCCAAAAATATCTCAATATTAAATTACCACTCTCTAGAATTTTTCATCTCACTAGGCAAAAACAAGGAAAAATAATATTTTCTTGTATTCAAAAACAGGGAGTGATTACAGGGGATTGAAGTAAAGCTTATTCATTATTCAGGATGAGGAGGAATCTTACATCCTCTCCCACTTAAAAAACGCAAGATGTCCTCATCTCGCGAAGTGGGGGTAATCTTTTGCCAACTCTTCTTCTTTCTCCGAGGTGGCGTCTTCTAGAGGGAAGAACTTCCACTTTACTAAAAATTCTCTGAGGACTCTGCTCGTGAGAATCTTCTCCTGAACATCAAGGATTTCCTCAGGTTGGGGTGACATCTGGCCCTTGAGTCGGAGAAATCAATTGTTCATCATCAAGCACGTGACTCGGGCTTTGGATACATATTTCTTAAGCAAACTGACATGGAATACATCATGTACCTTGAGATGGGGAGGTAGAAGAAGTTTATAGGCTAGATCGTCCACTTTCTTTATAACATCTTTAATTTTAAATAAAATATCTATAATTTTAGTATTCCAAATTTTCTCTTTCTCCATTGGAATACATGGATCTCCATTATCATGGAAATTTCTCTTTTATCATAAAAAAAATTAACTAAAAATTTCTCTTTTTCTCTAATTAACTATTTATGCATAAACATTAAAAATTTATTTTCCATGTATATAATGAGAATTATTCATTTAACATAGGATGACTAATCCTAGAATATGGTAGGAAGTGCTCTTTTCACATTATGCATGAAAATGATTTATGTGTTAATTCTCAAAAATTTTGCCATAGCTTCGCTGCTATTACTGATAATTCTCAATATTTTCTAAAAGAATAAGACTTAATAATAGGATTATGATGATAGAGCAACTATCATTTGGACCAATATCCAAATTATGGACTTAATTCCTAAGTTACCACAATTTATGTAACATTAAAGCATAAAAACACCATCTCTTTGGCCGTTAGCTTGACTAGCATAGAGTTTGATTTTGGAATTAGGAGTTGCTCCATGAGAAGCATCATTTGAATATAGAATTGGTCATAGGAATGACCATTCTTTGGAGGAGAGAGAGATATACATTTAAAAAATCCTAAATTAAGCATAGATGTAAGCTTTATGTGATTAATCATTAAAATTCATTAGAGAGCTTCAATTGCATTGAAAAAACATTCAATTGATTACTTCTCAAGCTTGAGAGGGGTTCAGAAGTGAAAAACATTTCGAAGATTAAGAAAAAACCATAAAGTCACATCTTACCTCTTGTTTTTCTTGATTCTCTATTCTTAGGAGAGGCACCAAACCAGTCAATTGGTTAGTATGTTGAGGAAAACTCCAAGGAAGGTTGAAGAGAGAGAGAAGCTTCAATCTCTCCAAATTGTAGAGGATTTTTAGAGGATAATTAAAAATATGCGTATTCTAATGTAATATTGGAATGGTCTAGTTCACAGATGAGAATACAAAAGAATGAGGATCTATTTATAGGTGAGGGAGGCCACTAACTGAGTCCAACTAAGTTCTAGAGTTTTCCAGCTTCAGTTTGGCTGAATTTGGACAAGATTTAGACCAGTTTGGCTCCCTTTTCGATTTGCTTTGATCCAAGAGAGAGGAGAGATAAAAATACCTTAATATTTGTTGAGTTTAAAACTCATTCACATGTGTGAAATAGGCCCCTCCTTGAAGGCTCCCCCTTTCCTTACCAAGGTGTCAAAACTGTATGATTACTCCAAAATATCTCCTTTTTTTTAGTAATATTTCATAATTTTTAACTAATAAATCTTTTACTCAGTCAACTCTTCATCTTATGTGGGCATTTACTCATTTTTGGGTATTTTCTTTTATTCATTGGATTTATCTCATCCCAACACTTGGATTAATCTTATTGGTGTCCATAGGAACCTTAATTGGACCATAATCCAAAAATTTCAAAAATTCTTGACCCTTAGGCTAAGGTCTTTTAAATCATTTTTAATTGATTCCTAATGTACCTTGGAAAATTTATTTTTATTTTTTGTTTCAAGAAAATTTGTTTTTGATATTTCTAGAATTTATATATCCAAAAATATCCCAATATTGAATTACCACTCTCTAGAATTTTTCATCCCACTAGGCAAAAACAAGGAAAAATAATATTTTCTTGTTTTTAGAAACAGGGAATGATTACAGGGGATTGACGTAAAGCTTATTCACATTATTTAGGTTGAGGAGGAATCTTACTTCCTCTCCCGCTTGAAAAATGCAAGATGTCCTCATCTCGCAAAGTGGGGGTAATCTTTCACCACTTCTTCTTCTTTCTCCCAGGTGGCATCTTCTAGAGGGAAGAACTATCACTTTACTAAACATTCTTTGAGGACTCTGCTCCTAAGAATCTTCTCTTAACAACGTTAAGGATTTCCTCAGGTTGGGGTACCATCTGGCCTTGAGTCAGAGAAATCAATTATTCATCATCAAGCACGTGACTCGAGCAGGGTACATATTTCTTAAGCAAACTGACATGGAATACATTATGTACCTTGAGATGGGGAGGCAGAAGAAGTTTATAGGCTAGCTTTCTTTATAACATCTTTAATTTTAAATAAAATATCTATTATTTTAGTATTCCAAATTTTCTCTTTCTCCATTGGAATACATGGATCTCCATTATCATGGGAATTTCTCTTTTATCACTGGAATACATGGATCTCCATTATCATGGGAATTTCTCTTTTATCATAAAAATGAAATTACTAAAAAATCCTCTTTTTCTCTAATTAACTATTTATGCATAAATATTAAAAAATTATTTTCCATGGATATAATGAGAATTATTCATTTAACATAGAATGACTAATCCTAGAATATGGTAGGAAGTCCTCTTTTCACATTATGCATAAAAATGATTTATGTGATAATTTTTAAAAATTTTACCATAGCTACGCTGCTATTACTGATAATTTTTAATATTTTCTAAAAGAATAAGACTTAGTAATAGGATTATGATATAGTAATTATCATTTGGACCAATATCCAATTTATGGACTTAATTCCTAAGTTTACCAGAATTTATGTAACATTAAAGCATAAGAAAGCCATCTCTTTAGCCTCTAGCTTTGACTAGCATAGAGTTTGATTTTAGAATTAGGAATTGCTCCATGAGAAGCATCATTTGAATATAGAATTGGTCATAGGAATGACCATTCTTTGGGGGGGAGAGAGATATACATAAAAAAAACATAGATGTAAACTTTATGTGATTAATCATTAAAATTCATTAGAGAGCTTCATTTGCATTGAAAAACCATTTAATGGAATACTTCTCAAGCTTGAGAGAGTGTAAGATTCCTCCCCCAGCCCCTCTAGATGTCCAATCTCTCCCCTGTGATCATTCCCCTTGTCAGAATATTAACAGATCTTGTTTCTACCTATTTTGGCTTAGAGAGAGAAAATGTTCTAGAGAGAGGTTATTCAATTTTTAGATATTTTTGGATGGAAAAATATCTCTTCTATTAAAATAAATTCCCCCGAAACAGAAGTTCAAAAAGAAATTCAGAAGGTGCATTAGAAATAAATTATAATCTGTTCAAAAGGCCTTAGCCCCTAAGGGTCCAGATTTTCTGAAAATTTTAGATTAAGGTTCTGAGGGGCCAATTAGATAAATCCAAATGTAGGGAGGAGATACATTGAAGAAATAAAGAAAATCCTCCCAAAAATGAGTAAATACTCACATAAGATGAAGAGTTGACTAAGGACAAGGTTATTAGTTAAAAAAGAGGAGATATTTAGAGGAAATGATGCATTTTTGACACCTCAGTGTGGGGGAATTCCCCTCGTGAAGGAGGCGCCTATTTCACATGTGTGGTGGAGTTTTAAACTCTCAAATAATGAGATATTTCATCTCTCCTCTCTCCTGTTTCAATTAGAACCAAAAAGTAAGCTAAATTGACCTAAAAATGGTCAAAAAGTGACCAAACTGATCTGGAAATTTCTAGAATCAGTTTGCTTGGTTAGAGGCTCACTTTTTCCTATAAATAGAAGCCTACCCATTTGTAGTGTTTTATGCACTGTTACTCTACTTCTTCCCAAAGCCAAAAACAATGAATTTATTGATAATTCATTAGTTTTTGACCATTTCCTCTTCAAAAGAATTGGTGGCCACTCTTGTTGCAAACAAGAGTAGATCCCTTAATTTATCAAGCCAAAGAAAGCTCACAAAAAATTCATGTAAGCTAGAAATCCTACTTTTTCTTTATTCCATTTAATGGTTTTCTAATTTTTATTTTCTTTAAAATGAAAAATGATGTTATGCCTTGTTGGAAAGGCTTTCCCCCTCTCTTCATTCTTGAATTCAGCCTTTCTTTATCCTAGATATGTAAATGGTCAGCCATACAAAGAAGGTTATGGCAAAATTTTCTTAAATTTTGTGAAATGAGTTTTTTCTTTTATTATTCAAAAAGAGTAATCCCCACCGTTTGTGTATTCTAAAAGTGTTATTTTCATTCTATGCATAGAAAAATGCATATTAGAAATATTTTTATTATAAAAGTGTTATTTCCATTAGAATTAATTTCTATGCGTAGAAAGATGCATATTGGAGAATTTGTTTTATTATAAAAGTGTTACTTTCATCAAATTTGATTTTTATGCATAAATAGATGCATAAAAGAAGTTTTTTATTATAAAAGTGTTGCTTTCATCAAAATTGATTTTTATGCATAAATAGATACATAAAAGAAGTTTTCTATTATAAAAGTGTTACTTTCATCAAAATTCATCTTTATGCATAAAAGAATTTTTTTTAAAGAGTGATTTTCATTAGAATTAACTTCATTGCATAGAAAGATGCATATTGGATATTTTTTATTATAAAAGTGTGATTTTCATTACAATTAATTTCTATGCATAGAAAGATGCATATTGGAAATTTTTTTTATTATAAAAGTGTTGTTTTCATTTAATTTTGATTTTATGCATAGAAAGATGCATAAAGTAATTTTTTTAAATTTTAAAAGAGTTATTCTCATTGATTTTGATCTTATGCATAGAAAGATACATAAAGGAATTTATTTTTATTTCAAAAGAGTTATTCTCATTGATTTTTATTTTATGCATAGAATATGCATAAAGGAATTTTTTTTATTTCAAAAGAGTTATTCTCATTGATTTTGATTTTATGCATAGAAAGATGCATAAAGGAATTTATTTTCAAAAGAGTTATTCTCATTAAATTTTATTTTATGCATAGAAAGATGCATAAAGGAATTTATTTTTATTTCAAAAGTGTTATTTTTCTTAAAATTGAAATTATGCATAAATAGATGTATAAAAGGATTTTTATAAAAGTGTTATTCCCACAGAAGTTGATTTTTTATAAAAGAATGAATGGATGGATAGGTGTGATGTGAATTAGATAAATGTGAATAATTGGATGGATAGATGTGATGTGAATCAGATAAATGTGAAAGAATGGAAGGATAGATGTGATGTGAATGAGATAAATGTGAATCAATGGATGGATGGATATGATGTGAATAGATGTGATGAGATGTCCTGTGAATCGGGATGTAAATGAATGATATGGGATGGATGTGGATGTATGTGAAAAGATGGATGTATGTGAAAATATGGATGTGGATGTATGTGAAGAATGGATGTGGATGTATGTGAAAAGAATGGATGTATGTGAAAAGATGGATGTGGATGTATGTGAAGAATGGATGTGGATGTATGTGAAAGGATGGATGTGGATGTATGTGAAAGGATGGATGTGGATGTATGTGAAGCATGGATGTGGATGTATGTGAAAGAATGGATGTGGATGTATGTATGTGAAAGGATGGATGTGGATGTATGTGAAAGGATAGATGTGGATGTGTATGTGATAAGTATGGATGTGGATGCATGTGGAAGAATATATGTGGATGTGAATGTGATGGATATGAACGAGAATAGAGGCGATGAGATGTGGTATAAATTGGATAGATATGAATGAAAGGATGTGAATGAATGATATGGGATGTGAATAAATGTGTTAGCATGTGAATAAATGTGTTAGCATGTGAATCAGGATGTGAATGAATAATAAGGTATATGAATAATCAAGATGTGAATGAATAATAAGGTATGTGAATGAATGTGATAACCTGTGAATCGGGATGTGAATGAATGATAAGGAATGTGAATGAACGTGATGGCATGTGAATTGGGATGAGAATGAATGGTATGGGATGTGAATGGATGTGATGTGATGTGAATCAGGATGTGAATGAATGAGATGTGATGTGAAATGGATGTGATAGGATGCGATGTAAACTGGATAGATGTTAATGAATGTGATGAGATGAGATGTGGTGTGAAATGGATGTGATAAGATGCGATGTAAATTGGATAGATGTTAATGAATGTGATGAGATGAGATGTATGGGTAAATGCGAGTGGATGAGATGTATGGGTAAATGCGAGTGAATGAGATGTATGGGTAAATGCGAGTGGATGAGATGAGATGTATGGGTAAATGCGAGTGGATGAGATCTGATGAGGTTAATTGAGGAAAGAAGTGTTGAGATGGAAAATAATGTGATTGGATGAGAATGGGAATGCTTATGAAATGTGGATTAAGTAATGTAGATTGATGTGGAAAGACGAGAGATTCGTTATAGAAATTGTATTTATGACCTGTTTTGAAATGACTGTTTTATGTCAAGAATGCTGGGGAAGCATTTTGACCGTCTTGTGAATGAGGTCGTGGAGACCTAGCTGATAAAGTTGCAACAACTGACGGAGAGTCAGCGGAGGACGTCTCGCGTAGCAAGGTCGACCAAGGTCTTGACCTCAAGTTAAATGGTAAGCTTCTGGTACGGTGGATGAGGAACCAAGGAAGCGGCCTATGAGTGACGCACTAGGTCACCTGGAAAGGATTCTAGAGGGTGTTGACCATACGGTGCTCGATCTCTGGGTCGTCGAGATGATACCCACACGTGCGTCGTGGAAGATATTGGAACAAGGAGTAAGAGTTGTTTTCTGAATTCAGGCATGGATCTGGTTGATTGACCTTGCTGGTCCTCAATGGATGAGTCCCTGGCCCTTTTATATAGATCCGTTGGTGGATCTTGCCGATCTTCAATGGAGATTCCATTTTGATATGTGAATATATTGCCGGTTACTATGAACTAGGAACTATCGAAAAGGCCCGTGAGTGGACAGGTGGTGAGCATTCTCGTTGCCAATGATGCCATAGGTATGAAGGAATGATTGGAAATAAGGATTCAACCAGAGATTTTGACGATTATGATCAGTGACACAATGGTTTCATTAAAAGATTATTTTTTGAAGATGCTGATTCTTTAAAAAAGGTAATTTCATATTGGGTGTGCAAGTGGTGTGACTAGTTTTGAGTTTGCATGAATTTCGGGCTAGGGAGCCTGGGAACTCTTTTTCCTGGTACCTGACACAAAACCTTACCAAATTCCTAATTGGATCCCATCACTACAGTGGTTGGGCAGTTGGCTAACCCATGGGACTGGGATGGGGTTAGGCTGGACTGATGGATCCCTAAAATGAGACTAAATTTATGTTGGTACGATAGATGAAGTAAATCCCGGATAAAAATTGTTCTATGGAAAAGAATCAACAGCGGCTATGCCTCTCAATGAGGAAAAAAGCATCGGTCTCTATGATCCAAGTGCAATCTTTCCCTTGATTTGACTGTGGGACTTACGGGTTTGGTTAGATGAGTTCAGTTAGTTAAGGCTTTTGACTACGTTAGAGAAAAGTTATCCTGGAGGAATCGCCCGTGCTTTCCGGGCAAGGGAAGTTTTTTCAAGTTCGGTTTTGGAAGAACCGATGGATTAGTCTCTCCTTTTTAATTTGGTTTGATCCAGGAGAGACGAGAGATAAAAATATCTTAATATTTTTGAGTTTAAAACTCATTCACATGTGTGAAATAGGTGCCTTCTTGAAGGCTCCCCCTTTCCTTGCCCCAAGGTGTCAAAATTGTATGATTACTCTAAAATATCTCATTTTTTAGTAATATTGCATAATTTTTAACTAATAAATCTTGTACTTAGTCAACTCTTCATCTTATGTGGACATTCACTCATTTTTGGGTATTTTCTTTTATTCATTGGATTTATCACATCCCAACACCTGGATTAATCTTATTGGTCTCCATAGGAACCTTAATTGGACCATAATCCAAAAATTTCAAAAAATCTGTCCCTTAGGCTAGGGTCTTTTAAATCATTTTTTATTGATTCCTAATGCAACTTGGAAATTTTTTTTGATTTTTTGTTTCAAGGAAATATGTTTTTGATATTTGTAAAATTTATATATCCAAAAATATCCTAATATTAAATTACCACTCTCTAGAATTTTTCATCTCTTTAGGCAAAAACAATAAAAAATAATATTTTCTTGTATTCAGAAACAAGAAATGATTACAGGGGATTGAAGTAAAGCTTATTCATTATTCAGGCTGAAGGAGGAATCTTACATCCTCTCCCACTTGAAAAACGCGAGATGTCCTCGTCTCGTGAAAAGTGGGGGTGTTCTTTCGCCAACTCTTCTTCTTTCTCCCAGGTGGTGTCTTCTAGATGAAAGAACTTCCATTTTACTAAAAATTCTCTGAGGACTCTTCTCCTGAGAATCTTCTCTCGAACATCAAGGATTTCCTCAGGTTGGGGTACCATCTGGCCTTGAGTCGAAGAAATTAATTGTTCATCATCAAGCATGTGACTCAGGCTGGGTACATATTTCTTAAGCAAACTGACATGGAATACATTATGTACCTTGAGATGGGGAGGCAGAAGAAGTTTATAGACTATCTCCCACTTTCTTTATAACATCTTCAATTTTAAATAAAATATCTATTATTTTAGTATTCCAAAATTTCTCTTTCTCCATTGGAATACATGGATCTCCATTATCATAGGAATTTCTCTTTTATCATAAAAATGAAATTACTAAAAAATCCTCTTTTTCTCTAATTAACTATTTATGCATAAATATTAAAAAATTATTTTCCATGAATATAATGAGAATTATTCATTTAACATAGGATGACTAATCCTAGAATATGGTAGGAAGTCCTCTTTTCACATTATGCATGAAAATGATTTATGTGATAATTTTTAAAAATTTTACCATAGCTCCGCTGCTATTACTGATAATTTTTAATATTTTCTAAAAGAATAAGACTTAGTAATAGGATTATGATACAGTAATTATCATTTGGACCAATATCCAATTTATGGACTTAATTCCCAAGTTAACCATAATATATGTAACATTAAAGCATAAAAAAAGCCATTTCTTTGGCCCGTAGGTTGACTAGCATAGAGTTTGATTTTAGAATTAGGAATTTCTCCATGAGAAGCATCATTTGAATATAGAATTGGTCATAGGAATGACCATTCTTTGGGGGAGAGAGAGATATACATAAAAAACATCCTAAATTAAGCATAGATGTAAACTTTATGTGATTAATCATTAAAATTCATTAGAGAGCTTCATTTGCATTGAAAAACCATTCAATTGAATACGTCTCAAGATTGAGAGGGGTTGAGAAGTGAAAAACATTTAGAAGATTAAGAAAAATTCATATAGTCACACCTTACCTCTTGTTTTGCTTGATTCTCTATTCTTAGGAGAGGCCCCTAACCAATCAATTGGTTAGTATGTTGAGGAAAGCTCCAAGGAAGGTTGAAGAGAGAGAGAAGCTTCAATCTCTCCAAATTGTAGAGGATTTTTAGAGGATAATAGAAAATATGCTTATTCTAATATAATAATGGCATGGTCTAGTTCACAGATGAGAATACAAAAGAATGAGGGTCTATTTATAAGTGAGGGAGGCCACTTTCTGAGTCCAACTAAGTTCTAGAATTTTCCAGCGCTTACTTCTGTTTGGCTAAATTTGGACAAGATTTGGACCAATTTGGCTCCCTTTTCGATTTGGTTTGATCCAAGAGGGAGGAGAGATAAACATATCTCAATATTTTTGAGTTTAAAACTCAAAAATTTGGACCAGTTTGGCTCCCTTTTTTATTTGGCTTGATCCAGGAGGGAGGAGAGATTAAAATATCTTAATATTTTTGAGTTTAAAACTCATTCACATGTGTGAAATAGGTGCCTCCTTGAAGGCTCCCCCTTTCCTTTACTAAGGTGTCAAAATCGTATGATTACTCTAAAATATCTCATTTTTTTAGTAATATTGCATAATTTTTAACTAAAAAATTTTGTACTCAGTCAACTCTTTATCTTATGTGGGCATCTTCTCATTTTTGCATATTTTCTTTTATTTATTGGATTTATCTCATCCCAACACTTGGATTAATCTTATTGGTCTCCATAGGAACATTAATTGGACCATAAAAATTTTAGAAAATCTTGACTCTTAGGCTAAGGTCTTTTAAATCATTTTAATTGAGTCCTAATGCACCTTGGAAAATTTATTTTGATTTTTGGTTTCAGGGAAATATATTTTTGGTATTTGTAGAATTTTTATATCTAAAAATATCTCAATATTGAATTACCACTCTCTAGAATTTTTCATCTCACTAGGCAAAAACAAGGAAAAATAATATTTTCTTGTATTGAGAAACAGGGAATGATTACAGGGGATTTAAGTAAAGCTTATTTATTATTCAGGGCTGAGGAGGAATCTTACATCCTCTCCCACTTGAAAAATGCGAGATGTCCTCATCTCGCGAAGTTGGTGTAATCTTTCGCCAACTCTTCCTCTTTCTCCCAGGTGGCGTCTTCTAGAGGGAAGAACTTCCACTTTACTAAAAATTCTCCGAGGACTCTGCTCCTGAGAATCTTCTCCCGAATGTCAAGGATTTTCTCAGGTTAAAGTACCATCTGGCCTTGAGTCAGAGAAATCAATTGTTCATCATCAAGCACGTGACTCGGGTTGGGTATATATTTCTTAAGCAAACTGACATGGAATACATTATGTACCTTAAAACGGGGAGGCAGAAGAAGTTTATAGGCTAGATCCCCCATTTTCTTTATAAGATCTTTAATTTCAAATAAAATATCTATTATTTTACTATTTCAAATTTTCTTTCTCCATTGGAATACATGGATCTCCATTATCATGGGAATTTCTCTTTTATCATAAAATAAAATTACTAAAATATCCTCTTTTTCTCTAATTAACTATTTATGCATAAACATTAGAAATTAATTTTCCATGGATATAATGAGAATTATTCATTTAACATAGGATGACTAATCCTAGAATATGGTAGGAAGTCCTCTTTTCACATTATGCATAAAAATGATTTATGTGATAATTTTTAAAAATTTTACCATAGCTCCGCTGCTATTACTGATAATTTTTAATAATTTCTAAAAGAATAAGACTTAGTAATAGAATTATGATAGAGTAACTATCATTTGGACCAATATCCAATTTATGGACTTAATTCCTAAGTTTATTATAGTTTATGTAACATTAAAGCATAAGAAAGTCATCTCTTTCTTATGCTTTAATGGGAATTTCTCTTTTATCATAAAATAAAATTACTAAAATATCCTCTTTTTCTCTAATTAACTATTTATGCATAAACATTAGAAATTAATTTTCCATGGATATAATGAGAATTATTCATTTAACATAGGATGACTAATCCTAGAATATGGTAGGAAGTCCTCTTTTCACATTATGCATAAAAATGATTTATGTGATAATTTTTAAAAATTTTACCATAGCTCCGCTGCTATTACTGATAATTTTTAATAATTTCTAAAAGAATAAGACTTAGTAATAGAATTATGATAGAGTAACTATCATTTGGACCAATATCCAATTTATGGACTTAATTCCTAAGTTTATTATAGTTTATGTAACATTAAAGCATAAGAAAGTCATCTCTTTGGCCTCTAGCTTGACTAGTATAGAGTTTGATTTTAGAATTAGGAATTGCTCCATGAGAAGCATCATTTGAATTTAGAATTGGTTATAGGAATGACCATTCTTTGGGTGAGAGAGAGATATACATTAAAAAAATCCTAAATTAAGTATAGATGTAAACTTTATGTGATTAATCATTAACATTCATTAGAGAGCTTCATTTGCATTGAGAAACCATTCAATTGAATACTTCTCAAGCTTGAGTTCAAAAGAGTTATTCTCATTAAATTTTATTTTATGCATAGAAAGATGCATAAAGGAATTTATTTTTATTTCAAAAGTGTTATTTTCCTTAAAATTTGAATTTATGCATAAATAGATGTATAAAAGGATTTTTATAAAAGTGTTATTCCCACAGAAGTTGATTTTTATAAAAGAATGAATGGATGGATAGGTGTGATGTGAATTAGATAAATGTGAGTGAATGGATGGATAGAGGTGATGTGAATCAGATAAATGTGAGTGCATGGATGGATAGGTGTGATGTGAATTAGATAAATGTGAGTGAATGGATGGATAGGTGTGATGTGAATTAGATAAATGTGAGTGAATGGATGGATAGGTGTGATATGAATCCGATAAATGTAAATGAATGGATGGATAGATGTGATGTGAATCAGATAAATGTGAATGAATGGATGGATGGATGTGATGTGAATAGATGTGATGAGATGTCGTGTGAATCAAGATGTAAATGAATGATATGGGATGGATGTGGATGTATGTGAAGAATGGAAGTGGATGTATGTGAAAGAATGGATCTGGATGTATGTATGTGAAAGGATGGATGTGGATGTATGTGAAAGGATAGATGTGGATGTGTCTGTGAAAAGTATGGATGTGGATGTGAATGTGATGGGATATGAACGAGAATAGAGGCAATGAGATGTGATGTAAATTGGATAGATATGAATGATAAAGGATGTGAATGAATGATATGGGATGTGAATGAATGTGTTAGCATGTGAATCAGGATGTGAATGAATGATAAGGGATGTGAATGAATGTGGTAACCTATAAATCGGGATGTGAATGAATGTGATGGCATGTGAATCGGGATGAGAATGAATGTGATGAGATGAGATGTATGGGTAAATGCGAGTGGATGAGATTTGATGAGGTTAATTGAGGAAAGAAGTGTTGAGATGGAAAATGATGTGATTGGATGAGAATGGGAATGGGAATGCTTATGAAATGAATGTGGATTAAGTAATGTAGATTGATGTGGAAAGACGAGAGATTTGTTATAGAAATTGTATTTATGACCTGTTTTTAAATGATTGTTTTATGTCAAGAATTCTGGGGAATCTTTTTGACCATCTTGTGAATGAGGTCGTGGAGACCTAGCTGATAAAGTTGCAACAACTGACGGAGAGTCAACGGAGGACGTCTCCCATAGCAAGGTTGACCGAGGTCTTGACCAGCCTCAGTTCAATTTAAATGGTTAGCTTCCGGTATGGTGGATGAGGGACCAAGGAAGCGGCCTATGAGTGAAGCGCTAGGTCACCTGCGAAGGATCCTAGAGGGTGCTGACCATAGGGCTCTGGGTTGCCCAATGATACCCACACGTGCGTCGTGGAAGATATTAGAACAAGGAGAAAGAGTTGTTTTGTGAATTCGGACATGGATCAGGTTGATTGACCTTGTTGGTCCTCAACGAATAAGTCCATGGCTCTTTTTTATGGATCCGTTGGTTGATCTTGCCGATCTTCAATAGAGATTCCATTTTGATATGTGAATATATTGCTAGTTACCTATGAGCTAGGAACTATGAAAAGGCCCCTGAGTGGACAGGTGGTGAGCGTTCTAGTTGCCAATGATGCCATAGTGTACACCAATGAAGGAATGATTGGAAATAAGGATTCAACCAGAGATTTTGACGATTATGATCAGTGACACAATGGTTTCATTAAAAGATTATTTTTTGAAGATGCTGATTCTGTGAAAAAGGCAATTTCATATTGGGTGTGTAAGTGGTGTGACTAGTTTTAAGTTTGCATGAATTTCCGGCTAGGGAACCTAGGAACTCTTTTCCCTGGTATACCCGAGACAAAACCTAACCAAATTCCTAATTGGATCCCATCACTAGAGTGGTTGGGCGGTTGGCTAACCCATGGGACTAGATGGGGTTAGGCTGGACTGATGGATCCCTAAAATGAGACTAAATTTCTATTGGTACGATAGATGAAGTAAATCCCGGATTAAAAATATTCTATGGAAAAGAATCAACGGTTGTGCCTCTCAATGAGGAAAAAAGCGTTGGTCTCTATAATCCAAGTGCAATCTTTCCCTTGATCTGACTATGGGACTTACAGGTTTGGTCAGATGAGTTCAGTTAGTTAAGACTTTTGACTACGTTAGAGAAAAGTTATCCTGGAGGAATCTCCCATGCTTTCTGAGCAAGGGTAGTTTTTCCGAGTTTGGTTTTGGAAGAACCGATGGATTAGTCTCTTGTCTGGATATCCGTGGTGGGCGAGGCCCCGAGTAGTGTGGGACCCTACCCCATGCAAGAAGTGCTACATTTACTGCTAGCACCCCAGAATTTATTACGCAGTGGGGTCAGGGATCTTACAGCTGGTATTAGATCAATTTGGCTAAAGTGGATCAATTGAGAAGCCAAGAATGTCATAATTTATGAAGTAGCAGTAAAAGGTTGGAATTGTGTGATGAAACTCATAAAAATTGATATTCAGAATGAAATTCCTAATTTGATATTTGGGTCTTCAGATGGAAGTGCTGCAATTGTATGGAATCCCTAACTTGCTTGAGGCCTAGACATGATGGTATTTACCTTATAATTCCAAGGATCGTGACTACCTGTATATACCGAGGGTATAAGTTGGTAGTATATACGAGTAAACCTAAGATCTTGAAATTATAAGCTAAAATACTATCCAGATGATGAATTCTAATGTGGTTGCTATGATTTTCAAATTTTGGTTTGAGAACTGATGAGTTGGATTGGATTCTGATTGAAAAATGATGATTCCTGAATTTTTGGTTGAAAAGCAATAAACTGAGCAAAACCACAATGAGGATGAATGGGACGAGTCCCTGTGTTGATGTTTGTAACTGGTATGATGATAATGACTTCAGCAAATCACTATGAGATTAGTGGATTGTGCTGACAGATTGCTACTGTTAACTCTTGATGACTAGTGGATCAAGTTAAGGGATGACAAATTAAAAATCTATAAAATTGAAATCCCCCCCATGGACTGTTCAGATGGAAATTTTGGTCTAATAGACCATTATTGTGTTAAAGATCTGAATGATATGTTCTAAATGAATTGTTATCTGATAATGCGAGTATCTTTATCCCACGATTCTGGGGGGGAGCATACCTATCAAAAGAACCCCCAAATCAGATGAATCAAAAATCGGATTTGAATCATAAAGAAAGGGAACTTAACAAGATTTTTCGTATATTGATAGGAACATGGATCGAGGTTGTCGTGGTAGAAATGATAACCCCCAACTCAATGAGTAAGAGCTCGACGTGGATGTTCATAAAACTCTTCATAGCTCATAGCCTGGACCTTTAAGGGTGAAGCGAAAAACTTGGGAGAGGCCTTCGAGAAGTGGATCGAAGCAATGGAAGAATACTTCAATGTCACCGGGTACAATGAGAAGAGCAAAATGGCTCTTGCAAGGCTGAAGATTGGAGAAACAGCCAGAGTGGCATGGAGAAACCACTGCGAGACAAACCGTCTGGATCGGAATACCCAGACATGGAATGATCTCAAAATTTACCTAAGGACGAGGTTCTGTCCTCTCGGCTTTTTAGAAACAAAGATGAACAAACTCTTACAGGGGAGCAGAACTATTGAAGTATATCACCAAGCATTCGCTCTCCTCCTCAAATACTCACCACCACTGAATGAAGAAGAGCTGATGGCTAGGTTCATTCGGGGACTGAACGAACCTTTTAATATTTTGGTGAAGAACACCAAGCCAGTTTCCATGGCCAAAGCAAAGCGGATGGCGAAGGATTTCTCCAAGGCCTTTGATGTCAAGGTCCCACCAAAGCCAGAACCATCACCTTTCAAAAGATTATTAGTTCCAGAAGGTGATTCCAACCTTCCACCGTCTAAGAGATATCAGGGTCAATCCCAGGATAGGGGAAGTTCCAGAATGGAAGAAATGTCCTTTTCTCGAAACTCAATCCCCTGGAATTTAGCTTCAGAAGTTCCACCATTGAGCAAGGCAGTGAAATGCTATAATTGTCAAGGATTTGGACATCACAGTATGGATTGCCCAACTCCTTTTGGATCAAGGTTTTTGGGGCAGGGAAATTAGGGATCAAGACTCTAGACTCTAGCTCCTTCCTTCTAGAGTAATCAAGTTTTTATCTGCCAAATTCAAGGAAATCCCAGAGGTAGACCCTCTAACCAACCTACAGTTTCAATCCAAAGTAATACAAGACCTCTGCCTCAGAATAGGGAAAGTCAAAGAGAATTGTTCCCAAATTGGCCGTCCACTTCCAAGGCAATAACGCTGGAAGTGATTGAAGAAGAAGAAGATGATGAAAGAGATCGTACTCCACCTGCGAGATGAGGACATATCGTGTTTTTTAAGTGGGGTAGGCTATAAGATTCCTCCCCCAGCCCCTCGAGATATCCAATCTCTCCCCTTGTAATCATTCACCTTGTCAGAATATTAATAGATCTTGTTTCTACCTATTTTGGCTTAGATAGAGAAAATGTTATAGAGAGAGATGTTATTTAATTTTTAGATATTTTTGGATGGAAAATATCTCTTCTTATTAAAATAAATTCCCCCGAAAGAGAAGTTCAAAAAGAAATTTAGAAGGTGCATTAGAAATAAAGTATAATCTGTTCAAAAGGCCTTAGCCTAGATTTTCTGAAAATTTTAGATTAAGGTTCCGAGGAGCCAATTAGATTAATCCAAATGTAGGGAGGAGATAAATTGAAGAAATAAAGAAACCCCCCCAAAAATGAGTAAATACTCACATAAGATGAAGAGTTGACTAAGGACAAGGTTATTAGTTAAAAAAGAAGAGATATTTAGAGGAAATGATGCATTTTTGATACCTCAATGTGGGGGAATTTCCCTCATGAAGGAGGCACCTATTTCACATGTGTGGTGGAGTTTTAAACTCTCAAATAATGAGATATTTCACCTCTCAAATAATGAGATATTTCACCTATTCTCTCTCCTGTTTCAATTAGAACCAAAAAGTAAGCTAAACTGACCTAAAAATGGTCAAAAAGTGACCAAACTGATCTGGAAAATTCTAGAATCAGCTTGCTTGGTTAGAGGCTCACTTTTTCTTGTAAATAGAAGCCTCTCCCTTTGTAAAATCTTAATAGTGTTTTATGCACTGTTACTCTACTCCTCCCCAAAGCAAAAAATAGTGAATTTATTGATAATTCATTAGTTTTTGACCATTTCCTCTTCAAAAGAATTGGTGGCCACTCTTGTTGCAACAAGAGTAAATCCCTCAAACCATCAAGCCAAAGGAAAGCTCACAAAAAATTCATGTAAGCTAGAGATCCTACTTTTTCTTTATTCCATTTAATGGTTTTCTTATTTTTGTTTTCTTCAAAATGAAAAATGATATAATGCCTTGTTGGAAAGACTTTCCCCCTCTCTTCATTCTTGAATTCAGCCTTTCTGTATCTTAGATATGTAATCAAATTGTTAGAATTAAACTTTTCATATTGTTTCTCTTTAAAAAGTGGAATTTGATTTGTTTAGAATGCTTTAAACCATTTGGGATAATTTCTAAGTAACTTGAGAATGAAAAACATTTGAAAAATGGTCAGCCATACAAAGGAGGTTATGGCAAAATTTTCTTAAATTTTGTGAAATAAGTTTTATCTTTTATTATTCAAAAAGAGTAATCCCCACCATTTGTATATTCTAAAAGTGTTATTTTCATTCTATCCAAAGAAAAATGCATATTAGAAATATTTTTTATATAAAGGTATTACTTCCATTAGAATTAATTTCTAAGCATAGAAAGATGCATATTGGAGATTTTTTATTATTATAAAAGTGTTACTTTCATCAAAATTGATTTTTATGCATAAAAGATTTTTTTTTAATATCAAAGTGTTACTTTCATCAAAATTGATTTTTATGCATAAATATATGTATAAAAGAATTTTTTATTATAAAAGTGTTATTTTCATCAAAATTGATTTTTATGCATAAATAAATGCATAAAAGAAATTTTTTAATTATAAGTTTTATTTTAGAATTAACTTCTATGCATAGAAAGATGCATATTGGATATTTTTTATTATAAAATTTTGATTTTCATTAGAATTAATTTCTATGCATAAAAAGATGCATATTGGAAATTCTTTTTATTATAAAAGTATTGTTTTCATTTAATTTGGATTTTATGCATAGAAAGATGCATAAAGGAATTTATTTTTATCTCAAAAGAGTTATTCTCATTGATTTTGATTTAATGCATCAAAAGATGCATAAGAAATTTATTTTTATTTCAAAAGAGTTATTCTCATTGATTTTGATTTAATGCATCGAAAGATGCATAAAGAAATTTATTTTTATTTCAAAAGAGTTATTCTCATTGATTTTGATTTTATGCATAGAAGATGCATAAAGGAATTTATTTTTATTTCAAAAGAGTTATTCTCATTGATTTTGATTTTATGCATAGAATATGCATAAAGGAATTTATTTTTATTTCAAAAGAGTTATTCTCATTAATTTTGATTTTATGCATAGAAAGATGCATAAAGGGATTTATTTTCAAAAGAGTTATTCTCATTAAATTTTATTTTATGCATAGAAAGATGCATAAAGGAATTTATTTTTATTTCGAAAGTGTTATTTTCCTTAAATTTGAATTTATGCATAAATAGATGTATAAAACGATTTTTATAGAAGTGTTATTTCTACAGAAGTTGATTTTTATAAAAGAATGAATAGATGGATAGGTGTGATGTGAATTAGATAAATGTGAGTGAATGGATGGATAGATGTGATGTGAATCAGATAAATGTGAATGAATGGATGGATAGATGTGATGTGAATCAGATAAATATGAATGGATGGATGGATGGATGTGATGAGATGTCCTGTGAATCAAGATGTAAATGAATGATATGGGATGGATGTGGATGTATGTGAAAGAATGGATGTGGATGTATGTGAAAAGATGGATGTGGATGTATGTGAAGACTGGATGTTGATGTATGTGAAAGAATGAATGTGGATGTATGTGAAGAATGGATGTAGATGTATGTGAAGAATGGAAGTGGATGTATGTATGTGAAAGAATGGATGTGGATGTATGTGAAAGGATAGATGTGGATGTGTCTGTGATAAGTATGGATGTGGATGTGATAAGTATGGATGTGTCTGTGAAAGTATGGATGTGGATGTATGTGTATTTTGGAAACCACTGCGAGACAAACCGTCTGGATCGAAATACCTAGACATGAAATGATCTCAAAATTAACCTAAGGACGAGGTTCTGTCCTCTCAGCTTTTTGGAAACAAAGATGAACGAATTCTTAGAGTTAACTCAGGGGAGCAGAACTATTGAAGTATATCACCAAGCGTTCGCTCTCGTCCCCTCAAATACTCACCACCACTGAATGAAGAACAGCTGATGGCCAGGTTCATTCGGGGACTGAACGAACCTTTGAATATTTTGGTGAAGAATGCCAAGCCAGTTTCCATGGCCGAAGCAATGCGGATGGCGAAGGATTTCTCCAAGGCCTTTGATGTCAAGGTCCCACCAAAGCCAGAACCATCACCTTTCAAAAGATTATTAGTTCCAGAAGGTGATTCCAACCTTCCACTGTCTAAGAGATATAAGGGTCAATCCCAGGATAGGGGAAGTTCCAGAATGGAAGAAATGTCCTTTTCCCGAAACTCAATCCCCTGGAATTTAACTTCAGAAGTTCTACCCTTGAACAAGGGAGTGAAATGCTATAACTATCAAGG
The DNA here is from genome assembly GCF_041138505.1 of Cibotium barometz. NCBI lineage: Eukaryota > Viridiplantae > Streptophyta > Polypodiopsida > Cyatheales > Cibotiaceae > Cibotium > Cibotium barometz. The sequence goes on along the minus strand of NC_141097.1, from coordinate 12,205,573 downwards.
ATTTGGACATCATAGTATGGATTTCCCAACTCCTTTTGGATCAAGGTTTTCGGGGCAGGGAAATTAGGGATCAAGATTCCAGACTCCAGCTCCTTCCTTCTAAAGTAATCAAGTTTCTATCTCCCAAATTCAGGGAAATCCCAGAGGTAGACCCTCTAACCAACCTGCAATTTCAATCCAAAGTAATACAAGACCTCTGCCTCAGAATAGGGGAAGTCAAAGAGAGTTGTTCCCAAATTGGTCGTCCACTTCCAAGGCAGTAACATTGGAAGTGATTCAAGAAGAAGAAGATGATGAAAGAGATCATACTCCACCTGCGAGATGAGGACATCTCGCATTTTTTAAGTGTTGTAGGCTGTAAGATTCCTCCTCCCAACCCCTCAAGATGTCCAATCTCTCTCCCTGTAATCATTCCCCTTGTCAGAATATTCATAGATCTTGTTTCTACCTATTTTGGCTTAGAGAGAGAAAATGTTCTAGAGAGAGATTATTTAATTTTTAGATATTTTTGGATGCAAAAATATCTCTTCTTATTAAAATAAATTTTCCCGAAACAGAAGTTCAAAAAGAAATTCAGAAGGTGCATTAGAAATAAATTATAATCTCTTCAAAAGGCCTTAGCCTAAGGGTCCAAATTTTTTGATAATTTTAGATTAAGGTTCCGAGGGGCCAATTAGATTAATCCAAATGTAGGGAGGAGATAAATTGAATAAATAAAGAAAATCCCCCCAAAAATGAGTAAATACTCACATAAGATGAAGAGTTGACTAAGTACAAGGTTATTAGTTAAAAAAGAAGAGATATTTAGAGGAAATGATGCATTTTTGACACCTCAATGTGGGGGAATTCCTCTCATGAAGGAGGCACCTATTTCACATGTGTGGTGGAGTTTTAAACTCTCAAATAATGAGGTATTTCATCTCTCCTCTCTCCTGTTTCAATTAGAACCAAAAAGTAAGCTAAACTGACCTAAAAATGGTCAAAAAGTGACCAAACTGATTTGAAAAGTTCTAGAATCAGTTTGCTTGGTTAGAGGCTCACTTTTTCCTATAAATAGAAGCCTCCCCCTTTGTAAAAGCTTAATAGTGTTTTATGCACTGTTACTCTACTCCTCCCCAGAGCAAAAAACAGTGAATTTATTGATAATTCATTAGTTTTTGACCATTTCCTCTTCAAAAGAATTGGTGGCCACTCTTGTTGCAAACAAGAGTAAATCCCTCAAACCATCAAGCCAAAGGAAAGCTCACAAAAAATTCATGTAAGCTAGAGATCCTACTTTTTCTTTATTCCATTTAATGGTTTTCTAATTTTTATTTTCTTTAAAATAAAAAATGATGTCATGCCTTGTTGGAAAGGCTTTCCCCCTCTCTTCATTCTTGAATTCAGCCTTTCTTTATCCTAGATATGTAATCAAATTGTTAGAATTAAACTTCTCATATTGTTTCTCGTTAAAAAGTGGAATTTGATTTGTTTAGAATGCTTTAAACCATTTGGGATAATTTCTAAGTAACTTGAGAATGAAAAAAATTAAAAAATGGTCAGCCATACAAAGGAGGTTATGGCAAAATTTTCTTAAATTTTGTGAAATAAGTTTTATCTTTTATTATTCAAAAAGAGTAATCCCCACCGTTTGTGTATTCTAAAAGTGTTATTTTCATTCTATGCATAGAAAAATGCATATTAGAAATATTATTATTATAAAAGTGTTATTTCCATTAGACTTAATTTCTATGCATAGAAAGATGCATATTGGAGATTGTTTTTTATTATAAAAGTGTTACTTTCATCAAAATTAATTTTTATACATAAATAGATGCATAAAAGAATTTTTTACTATAAAAGTGTTACTTTCATCAAAATTGATTTTTATGCATAAATAGATGCATAAAAGAATTTTTTAATTATAAAAGTGTTACTTTCATCAAAATTGATTTTTATGCATAAATAGATGCATAAAAGAATTTTTTTAATTATAAGAGTGTGATTTTAGAATGCATATTGGATATTTTTTATTATAAAATTGTGATTTTCATTAGAATTAATTTCTATGCATAGAAAGATGCATATTGGAAATTCTTTTTATTATAAAAGTATTGTTTTCATTTAATTTTGATTTTATGCATAGAAAGATGCATAAAGGAATTTATTTTTATTTCAAATGAGTTATTTACATTGATTTTGATTTTATGCATAGAAAGATGCATAAAGGAATTTATTTTTATTTCAAAAAAGTTATTCTCATTGACTTTGATTTTATGCATAGAAGATGCATAAAGGAATTTATTTTTATTTCAAAAGAGTTATTCTCATTGATTTCGATTTTATGCATAGAAGATGCATAAAGGAATTTATTTTTATTTCAAAAGAGTTATTTTCATTAATTTTGATTTTATGCATAGAAAGATGCATAAAGGAATTTATTTTCAAAAGAGTTATTCTCATTAAATTTTATTTTATGCATAGAAAGATGCATAAAGGAATTTATTTTTATATCGAAAGTGTTATTTTTCTTAAAATTGAATTTATTCATAAATAGATGTATAAAAGGATTTTTATAAAAGTGATTCCCACAGAAGCTAATTTTTATAAAAGAATGAATGGATGGATAGGTGTGATGTGAATCAGATAAATGTGGATGAATGGATGGATAGATGTGATGTGAATCAGATAAATGTGAATGAATGGATGGATGGATGTGATGTGAATAGATGTGATGAGATGTCCCGTGAATCAGGATGTAAATGAATGATATGGGATGGATGTGGATCTATGTGAAAGAATGGATGTGGATGTATGTGAAAAGATGGATGTGGATGTATGTGAAGAATGGATGTGGATGTATGTGAAAGAATGGATGTGGATGTATGTGGATGAGATGTCCTATGAATCAGGATGTAAATGAATGATATGGGATGGATGTGGATCTATGTGAAAGAATGGATGTGGATGTATGTGAAAAGATGTGGATGTATGTGAAAATATGGATGTGGATGTATGTGAAAAGATGAATGTGGATGTATGTGAAAGAATGGATGTGGATGTATGTGAAGAATGGAAGTGGATGTATGTGAAAGAATGAATGTGGATGTATGTATGTAAAAGGATGGATGTGGATGTGTCTGTGATAAGTATGTATGTAAAAGGATGAATGCGGATGTATGTATGTAAAAGGATGGATGTGGATGTGTCTTTGATAAGTATGGATGTGGATGTATGTGGAAGAATATATGTGGATGTGAATGTGATGGATATGAACGAGGATAGAGGCGATGAGATGTGATGTAATTGGATAGATATGAATCATAAAGGATGTGAATAAATAATATGGGATGCGAATGAATGTGTTAGCATGTGAATCAAGATGTGAATGAATGATAAGGGATGTAAATGAATGTGATAACGTGTTAATTGAGGAAAGAAGTGTTGAGATGGAAAATGATGTGATTGGATTAGAATGGGAATGGGAATTCTTATGAAATGAATCTTGATCCAAAAGGAGTTGGGCAATCCATACTGCGAAGAAGTGTTGAGATGGAAAATGATGTGATTGGATCAGAATGGGAATGGGAATGCTTATGAAATGAATCTTGATCCAAAAGGAGTTGGGCAATCCATACTGGGATGTCCAAATCCTTGATAGTTATAGCATTTCACTCCCTTGTTCAAGGGTGGAACTTCTGAAGTTAAATTCCAGGGGATTGAGTTTTGGGAAAAGGACATTTCTTCCATTCTGGAACTTTCCCTATCCTAGGATTGACCCTGATATCTCTTAGACGGTGGAAGGTTGGAATCACCTTCTGGAACTAATAATCTTTTGAAAGGTGATTGTGCTGGCTTTGGTGGGACCTTGACATCAAAGGCCTTGGAGAAATCCTTCGCCATCTGCACTACTTCGGCCATGGAAACTAGCTTGGCGTTCTTCACCAAAATATTCAAAGGTTCGTTCAGTCCCCGAATGAACCTGGCCAGCTATCAGTGGTGGTGAGTATTTGAGGAGGAGAGCAAACGCTTGGTGATATACTTCAATAGTTCTACTCCCCTGGGTTAACTCTAAGAATTCGTTCATCTTTGTTTCCAAAAAGCCGGGAGGACAGAACCTCGTCCTTGGGTAAATCTTGAGATCATTCCATGTCTGGGTATTCCAATCCAGACGGTTTGTCTTGCAGTGGTTTCTCCATGCCACTCTGGTTGTTTCTACAATCTTCAGCCTTGCAAGAGCCATTTTTCTCTTCTCATTATACCCCGTGACATCGAAGTATTCTTCCATTGCTTCGATCCACTTCTCCACGGCCTCTCCCAAGTTTTCCCCTTCACCCTTGAAAGGTCCAGGCTATGAGCTATGAAGAGTTTTACGAACATCCAGGTCGAGCTCTTCCTCATCGAGTTGGGGCTTATCATTTCTACCACAACGACCTCGATCCATGTTCCTATCAATATACGAAAATTCTTGTTAAGTTCCCTTTATTTATGATTCAAATCCGATTTTTGATTCATCTGATTTGGGGGTTCTTTATATAGGTCGACTCCCCACAGAATTGTGGGATAAAGATACTCACATTATCAGATAACATCAGAACATATCATTCATATCTTTAACACAATAATGGTCTATTAGACCAAAATTTCCATCTGAACAGTCCTCCATGGGGGGGATTTCAATTTTCTAGACTTTTTATGTCATCCCTTAACTTGATCCACTAGTCAAGAGTTAACAGTAGCAATCTGTCAGCACAATCCACTAATCTCATAGTGATTTGTTGATGTAAGATTCCTCCCCCACCCCCTTTTTGATGTCTAGTATCTTTCCCTGTAATCAATCCCTCTTCAGAAATATAAAGACCTTGTTTCTAACTATTTTAACCTAGAGAGAGAAAATATTCTAGAGAGAGAATATTCAGATTTTGAATGTTTTTAGATAGAAAAATATCTCTTATAATTAAGATGAATTCCCCTGAAACAGAAATTCAAAAAGAATTTTCCAATGTGCAATTGGAATTAATTGGAAATGTGTATAAAGGACCTTAGCCTAAGGGTCTAGATTTTCAGAAATTTTTGGATTATGGTCCAATTAAGGTTCCTATGGGCCAATAGCATCAATCCATGTGTAGAGAGGAGATAAATCCAATTTGTAAAAGAAGATACCCAAAAATGAGTAAATGCTCACATAAGATGAAGAGTTAAAAATGTACAAGGTTTATTAGTTAAAAAAATATGAGCAATATTAAAAATATGAAATATTTTGGGTATCCAAAAATGAGTAAATGCTCACATAAGATGAAGAGTTGAAAATGTACAAGGTTTATTAGTAAAAAACTATAAGCAATATTAAAAATATGAGATATTTTGGGTATAATGATTCCATTTTGACACATATGTAAGGAAGGGGAGTTCTTTAAAGGAGGTGCATATTTCACATAAGATGAAGAGTTGAAAATGTACAAGGTTTATTAGTAAAAAAACTATGACACATATGTAAGGAGAGGAGTTCTTTAAAGGAGGTGCATATTTCACATAAGATGAAGAGTTGAAAATGTACAAGGTTTATTAGTAAAAAACTATGAGCAATATTAAAAATATGAGATATTTGGGTATAATGATTCCATTTTGACACATATGTAAGGAAGGGGAGTTCTTTAAAGGAGGTGCATATTTCACATGCTTGAATGAGTTTTAAACTCATAAAAATTGAGATATTTCATCTCTCCTCTCTCCTCATTCAAGTCTAGTGCTTGAATGAGTTTTAAACTCATAAAAATTGAGATATTTCATCTCTCCTCTCTCCTCATTCAAGTCTAGTTACAAAAAGTTAGCTTAACTGACCTAAAAATGGTCAAAAATTGACCAAACTGATTTGGAAAATTCTAGAATCAGTTTGTTTGGTTAGGAGCTCAATTTTTCCTATAAATAGAAGCCTACCCCTTGTTGAAAAATATATAATGTTTATGCATCGTTACTCTACTCCACCTAAGCCGAGAACTGTGAATTCATTAATAATTCACTAGTTTTTGGAGCTTCCCTCTTTCTTCAATCCCCATTGGTGGCTCCATCAACATACTTAACCAATTGATTGGTTGGGGGCCTCTACCGTGAACAAAGAATCAAGCAATTTGTAAGGTAATTAGTGAATTTTGATCATTTTCTATAATTTCTCAATGTTTCTCTCTTCTCAACCCCTCTCAAGCTTGAGAAGCTTAATTAGAATGGTTTTTGAATGTTATTGAAGTTAATTGATGAATGGTAGTAAAGAGTTACATAATTTGATGAATGCTATTGAAGTTAATTGATTAATGATAGTTAAGAATTACATAAATTTCTATTTATGCTTAATTCAAATGGTTTTTATGAAATTTCTCTCTCACTCAAGAAATGGTCATACTCATGACCCATTCTCAATCCAAATGAAGCTTTTCATAAAGCTTTTCCTTAATCCAAGATTAATCTATACTTGAGGTCAAATTAATGGCTTTTTTCTATGCTTTTAGTTTATGTATTTCATGAATATTAATGATTCAATCCATTATGGATTATTGATCCAATTAGGGATCATTCTAATTAATTCTTAATGATAAGCTTTATCCCTTAGAAAAAATTGAGATTTATCAGTCATAGCAGCGGAGCTATGGCAAAATTTTTATAAAAATTACGCATAAAATAATTTCATTCAAAGCATGAAAAGAGGACTTCCTACCATATTCTAGGAATTATCATCCTAGATTAATTGAAGATATTCATAGAGAAATTGATTTTTATATTATGCATAATTGATTTTCATGCATAGAGGTATGCATAATAGATTATTATTTTAACATAAAAGTGTTACTTTTATCATAATTAGATTTCATGCATAGAGGTATGCATAAAAGATTATTATTTTAATGTAAAAGTGTTACTTTTAGCACAATTGAATTTCATGCATAGAAGTATGCATAAGAGTTGATTATTTTATTATAAAAGTGTTACTTTTATCATAATTGAATTTCATGCATAGAAGTGTGCATAAGAGTTGATTATTTTATTATAAAAGTGTTACTTTTATCATATTTGAATTTCATGCATAAAAGTATGCATAAAAGTTGATTATTTTATTATAAAAGTGTTACTTTTATCATATTTGGATTTCATGCATAGATGTATGCATAAAAGATGATTATTTTATTGTAAAAGTGTTACTTTTATCATAATTGGATTTCGTGCATAGAGGTATGCATAAAAGTTGATTATTTTATTATAAAAGTGTGACTTTTATTATATTTGAATTTCATGCATAAAGGTATGCATAAAAGTTGATTATTTTATTTTAAAAGTGTGACTTTTATTATATTTGGATTTCATGCATAGAGGTATGCATAAAAGATATTCTTTTATACTAAAAGTGTGATTTTCATCATAAATGGATTTTATGCATAACTTAGATGCATAAGAGAAATTCTTTTATTCTAAAAGTGTAATTCCTACCAAATTGAATTTATGCATAAGAAGATGCATAAAAGATTGATTTTTACTTCGAAAGTATTAATCTCCTTAAATAGAATTTATGCATAAATAAATGTGTAAAGAAATCTTATATCAAATATAAGAATTCTCTTGTATTCTATAAATAGATATGAGATGTGATAGGATGTGATAAGAGGTGTATAAGATGTGACAAGAGGTGATAAGATGCTTATGAAATAAGTTATGAGGTGATAAGATGAATTAAGATTTGATAAGATGTGTATGGGATGAGGTAAGAAGTGTATGTGATAGGATAAGATGTATATGGGTTGTGATAGGGCGAGAATGGAGGTGATGTAAAAGATTAGATGTGAAGGCATATGGAGTTATATGAATGGGAATGTGGAAATGGATGTATGTATGTGGATGTGTGGATATGGAGATGGGAGTGTGGATGTGTGGATGTGGAGATGGGAGTGTGGATGTATGAATGTGGAAAGGGATGTATGCATGAAGATGTTTATGCATAGATGTGAATGTGGATGTAGATGTGGCTGTATAGATGTGAATGTGGAATGTGGATGTGGATGTATGTATGTATGTGGATGTAGATGTGGATGTATAGATGTGAATGGGAAGGTGGATGTGGATGTATAGATGTGAATGGGAAGGTGGATGTGAATGGGAAGGTGGATGTGGATGTATGTGAATGTGGATGTAGATGTGGATGTATAGATGTGAATGTGGATGTAGATGTGGCTGTATAGATGTGAATGTGGAATGTGGATGTGGATGTATGTATGTATGTGGATGTAGATGTGGATGTATAGATGTGAATGGAAATGTGGATGTGGATGTATGTATGTATGTGGATGTGGATGTATGAATGAGGACGTGATAGTAGATGTATGCATGTGGATGTGTATGTATGAATGTGGATATGGGATGTGGATGTGTATGTATGAATGTGGATATGGGATGTGGATGTATAAATGAGGATGTGAAAATGGAGGTAAGCATGTAGATGTGGATGTATGGATGTGAATGTGGATGTGGATGTGGATGTGGATGTATGGATGTGAATGTGGATGTGGATGTGGATATGGATGTATGGATGTGAATGTGGATGTGGATGTGGATGTATGGATGTGGATATGGATGTGAATATATGATATGTGATGTGAAGGAATCTGAAGTGAAGAGATGAAAAATGATGTGATTGGATGAGTACACATATAAATGGAATGTGGAATAAGTAATGTGGATTAATGAGGGATAATGTGGAAAAATGAGAGTTAATATAGAAATTGTATTTGTAAACTGTTTGTAAATGGCTGTTTTATGTCAAGAATGCTGGGGAAGCATTTTGACCGTCTTGTGATTAAGGTCGTGGAGACCTAACTGATAAAGTTGCAACTGCTGACGGAGAGTCAATGGAGGACGTCTCGCGTAGCAAGGTCGACCGAGGTCTTGACCAGCCTCGGTTGTTCAATTAAAATGGTGAGCTTCCGGTACGGTGGATGAGGGACCAAGGAAGCGGCCTATGAGTGAAGCGCTAGGTCACCTGCGAAGGATCCTAGAGGGTGCTGACCATACGGTGCTCGGGCTCTGGGTCGCCTAGGATACCCACGCGTGCGTCGAGGAAGATATTGGAACAAGGAGTAAGAGTTGTTTTCTGAAACCGGGCATGGATCTGGTTGATTGACCTTGCTGGTCTTCAATGGATGAGTCCATGGCTCTTTTTATGGATCTGTAGGTTGACCTTGCTGATCTTCAACGAGAGTCCATCTTGATTTTTATAAGTGATTATATTGCCGAGTATTATGGGCTAGGAACTATTGAAAAGGCCCCTGAGTGGACAGGTGGTGAGCGTTCTAGTTGCCAATGATGCCATAGATACTCTGATGAAGGAATGATGGGAAATTATGAATCAACCGGATAAATTGGAAGATTGTGATCAGTGGTACTATGGTTTCATTAAAGGATTGTTTTAAAGTTAGCTGATGCTAAGAAAAAGGCAATTTCATATTGGGTGTGTAAGTGGTGTGGCTAGTTTTATGTTTGCATGAACTTCCGGCTAGGGGGCCTTGGAACTCTTTTCCTTGGTACCCGGGACAAAACCTAACCAAATTCCAAATTGGATCCCATCACTACAGCGGTTGGGCGGTTGGCTAACCCATGGGATTGGGATGGGGTTAGGCTGGACTGATGGATCCATAAATTGAGACTCAACTTTTGTTATTACGATAGATAAAGTAAATCCCGGACATTAATTGTTCTATGGATAGGAATCAACGGCTGTGCCTCTTGAATGGGGAAAAAAGCGTTGATCCCAATGATCCAAGTGCAAGTTTCTTCCTTGATCCGACCAAATATCTCATAGATGCAATTGGATCAGTTTGATCAGAAATGATCTTGACTACGTTAGAGTAAAAAGTTATCCTGGTGGAATCGCCCGTGCTTTCCGGTAAAGGAAGTTTTTCCGGGTTCGGTTTTGGAACAACCGATGGATTAGTCTCTTATCCGGATATCCGTGGGTGAGGCCCCGAGTGTGGGACCCCTGTCCCACGCGAGAAGTGCTACTTCCGCTGCTAGTACCCCGAATCCGTTGCTCGGTGGGAACAGGGATCTCACAGTTGGTATCAAAGCATTTGGCTAATAAAGATCAACTGAGAAACCAAATATGTCAAAAATTTATCAAGAAGCACAAAAAGGTTATAATTGTGTGATATAATTCATACAATTTGATATTCAAACTGTAATTCGTAATTTGGTAATTGGGTCTTCAGATGGAAATACCGTAATTATATAGAATCCCTGACTTGCTTGAGGCCTAGATATGATGGTATTTATCTTATAATTCCAAGGGCCGTGACTACCCGTATATACCGAGAGTATACTGCAGCTCTTTACTGACAGTATATACGAGTAAATCTAAGACTTGAAATTATAAGCGTTAATGCTATCCAGATGATGAATTCGAATGTGATTGATATGATTTTTAATTCTGTTTGGGAACTGATGAAATTGATTTGGATTCTGATTGAAAAATGATGATTTTTGAAATTTAGTTAAAATGTAATAAGCTGAGCGAAACCACAATGAGGATGAATGGGACGAGTCCCAGTGATAATATTCATAACTGGAATGATAATAATGATTTCAGCAAATCACTATGAGATTAGTGGATTGTGCTGTCAGATTGCTACTGTTAACACTTGAGACGGTAGATTAAGTTAAGGGATGACAAATTGAGAACTTGCTTAACTAAAATTCCTATGGAGGAATGTTCAGAAGGAAAATTTTCAGTCTAATGGACCATTATCGTGTTAAAGATATGAATGATATGATCTGAATGAATTGTTATTTAATGATGAGTTCTATATAAGGGATAATTATCCCCGTATTCTGTTGGGTTGACCAGATTATAAGGAACCCCAGAATAAATTAGATCTTAAGAAAAAGAGTTGTCCTCTACCTTGCGAGATGAGGACATCTCGCACTTTTCAAGTGGGGTAGAATGTAAGATTCTCCCCCAGCCTTCGAGGTATACAGGAGTAAGAATCTCCCTTTTTGATCTTATAATTATTTTCTCTCTAAAATAAAAGAAAGATTCTGTTTAAAAAAGAAAGAACCTTTTCCCTGAATACTTCTCAAGAGTCCCACCTGTTTTAAGGATTCAGAACAATGAGTTTAGAAGTGAGAATCGATGTTTTGGATATCAAGGTTTTGGTCTTCATTCGAGTACGGCCCAAAAGAAGTTCTTTATCTCTTGGGAAGTATAAGAAGTTATCTCCCAGATATTGTGGACCAAAGAAAGTAGGTGATTTAGCTTACGAACTTCTTTTATCTCCTCATCTCAAAGTTCTGAATGCCTTCTATAGAAAAATATGCCAAACCCAAATCATGGAAAGACGGTAAAACTTCAGTGGCAAGTTACCGTTGGCTTCTAAGTTACGCTAGCTCCTTCCTTTATATAAGTCGTAACTTTTACTTGTCGTTCACAGTAATCTTACTCCCATCGATCTCCTTTCTTTCTTAATCTCCTTCATGGCTTGGCAACAAGAATTAGTTTTATCCATAATGATTCCTCACCTTCAAGACGCAAGTGAGTCTGTGAAGAAGGATTTTATAGAACAGTATGAGCGCCCACTTTTCCCTCACTTGGGAACTTCTGTAGCTCAGACCAAATGGCGGACCTATCAAGACATAACTAGGGTAACACCCTGGGGTCAGCAGCACTTTCGTAACAATGTCCGCTTAGCCATGGTTATTGAAGCTTTGGGTTTGGGTCCCCGATACTACTGCGTCATGAGATCAAGGCATCTTGGGTTTTCTGAGCGGGTCTTCTTACTGGCGTGTTTTCTTCCTCATGAGAAGATATGCCTTTACCCCGTTTTTAGCTTGCCTCTCAGAGGTCCTTTTGTTAGATCACCTCATACCACTGAGATAGGTGCGGCAATAACCAACAGAATTATTCCCATAGATGAGTTACCTTATACTTGTGCAGCTTGTGAGTGCTGCTTTTGTGACCATATGATGGACGGGCTTATGGAAGTGTAAAGAGTTCTTCTATCTTTACTGTATAAGTTCCGAGAATGAATAAAGTTTAAATCTTGTTCTTATCTTGCTCTCTTTGAGACTTTTCTTGGTGGTTAATCTTGATTAAAATTTTTCTCTAAGTCTCATATTCGTGCATCTTGCGAAATTACCCTAGTTTGCGAGATGAGGACATCTCGTGTTTTTTAAGTGGGGTAGAATGTAAGATTCCTCCCCCACCCCCTTTTTGATGTCTAGTATCTTTCCCTGTAATCAATCCCTCTTCAAAAATATAAAGACCTTGTTTCTAACTATTTTAACCTAGAGAGAGAAAATATTCTAGAGAGAGAATATTCAGATTTTGAATATTTTTGGATAGAAAAATATCTCTTATAATTAAGATGAATTCCCCTGAAACAGAAATTCAAAAAGAATTTTCCAATGTGCAATTGGAATTAATTGGAAATGTGTATAAAGGACCTTAGCCTAAGGGTCTAGATTTTCAGAAATTTTTGGATTATGGTCCAATTAAGGTTCCTATGGGCCAATAGCATCAATCCATGTGTAGAGAGGAGATAAATCCAATTTGTAAAAGAAGATACCCAAAAATGAGTAAATGCTCACATAAGATGAAGAGTTGAAAATGTACAAGGTTTATTAGTAAAAAAATATGAGCAATATTAAAAATATGAGATATTTTGGGTATCCAAAAATGAGTAAATGCTCACATAAGATGAAGAGTTGAAAATGTACAAGGTTTATTAGTAAAAAACTATAAGCAATATTAAAAATATGAGATATTTTGGGTATAATGATTCCATTTTGACACATATGTAAGGAAGGGGAGTTCTTTAAAGAAGGTGCATATTTCACATAAGATGAAGAGTTGAAAATGTACAATGTTTATTAGTAAAAAAACTATGACACATATGTAAGGAAGAGGAGTTCTTTAAAGGAGGTGCATATTTCACATAAGATGAAGAGTTGAAAATGTACAAGGTTTATTAGTAAAAAACTATGAGCAATATTAAAAATATGAGATATTTGGGTATAATGATTCCATTTTGACACATATGTAAGGAAGGGGAGTTTGTAAGAAAGCATTATGGGCCCAAGGCCATGGACAACTAGTAAGTAGGTGTGAACTCTTGGGTGGAGTATAAATACCAATGTAAATGGGATTATGGGTCATTCATGATAATGTTATTTGTTCCAAGAATCAATGGTGAGCTTCTCCCATGAGATGCTAAGTGGTGACTCCTTCATGAGCCACTCCCTTGGTGAGGGACTAACCCACCCCTGTTACTTTCTTTCATTGGTATCAGAGCCTGGCTTTTGATCCATGATTTTTAATTTTTCTTTTCTTCTTCTCATTTCGTGAAATTTCTGCTTCATTTGATTCATGGGGGAAGGGGATATGGCTAAGGTAGAGTTTGTGGTTCAAATCTGAGCACATGGACCTATTTTTTTTGAATGAGTGGACCAAATTGGGGAAAATTTCTAATCTTGATTAGCAGTTGTTAATCAAAAACGTTTTTTGTTTGGGAGCTTTCTTGCAAACCCTAGCCATGGAATCTCAACATGAGCAAAGGGCATTGAGTCTCTCATGTATCTAGCAATGTTTTATGAAGTATTTCACCTATTTTCCATGAGCAATGGGGCTCCCAATGTGGCTGAAAATCACTACCAAAGCTGCCCACGTTTTTCACCAAAGTGACCCTAATCTTCATCTCCTTCAACAAATTCAAGCATTAAGGCTTCCCGGGTGACATTGGTGAGTTGCTCCATCACTTCCTTACAATTTTGAAGCATTCTTTCAAGCTATGGAGTGAATTAGGGTTTTATTACACATAAAACCCTAATTTTCAAAAATTGGACTTTAATCATGGCCATTCATGCTGCTCTTTATGCATTATGAATGCTTGAATGCTACACATAGCCATTCAATGCTATGCCTTGCATATTGGCATAAGTGAGCATAGCTTTTGGCACATTTGGGGGATTGAATAAAATGTTTTGGGTTGGAAGCCCACTTTTTGGTGACACCGTTGCCGGTTGCACGTTTTTGGTCATAACTCTCTCATACAAACTCCGTTTTTGGAGTTCTAGTACTCAAAACGACCAGCTCGTCGTCCTCTTCGAGACGAGCTATAGGTCTTGAGGTGCAGGATTCAGCAAGTTCTCTCTGTTTTCACTTTTGTACTGGATTTTCTAGTCCCGAGCAGGAACTCGCGCCCAGAACACGACCCGAGATCACCGCTCCGTGACACTTGGATGTTGTTGATGTATGTGGAAATGTATTGACATTGCCATGAGTGGATGTGATGAAGGAAGCACTATGAACCATGTATTATGATATGAATGAGCATGAGTCATGCTATAAATCAATTGTAAGTCAACTCTACTCATTCATTTGAGCTTGTAACTCACGATTTTATTCCTAGAATCTAGAATGAAGTAAGGGTACCTTGGCATTTGGAGGAGAGGCCAAGGGGAGAATGTCTTGAATCTTCCTTGCCGTTAGTGCCGGGTAACGCGGTAAGGAAGAGGATTAGGTACTTGGTGGTAAAGAAATGGCCTCAACCTTCACCTTGGGTGAAGGGGTGAGAAGTGCTTGGCCGGGAGATCGGCAAGCATCGACGCGCTTCATCGACCACTTCATTCGACTTGAGCAAACAAGCAAATCCTCTACATCGACTTCTTATGCAAAAGGACAAAATTGATGCCATAAGGTCACATGCTCAGATGGAAAAATGATTGAGGATTGATTTGCTTACAGTGGTCAAATGCATAAGGATTTTAATACTTGATTGAGATGCTTTGATTTGATTGAGATTTGGTGCAAAAAGAGGGGAGACTATGGCAAAATTTTTACAAAATTTGCCTACTTGCAGCCAAGACAAATCCTTGAATTTCTAAGGTTTTTCAAAAGCTTTTCAAATCTGTCCTAAAAGCCCTTCAATATGTCCTAAAAGCCCTTCAATCTACCCGAAAACCTCTTTCAAACAAGCTAAAGATCACTCAAATCGGACTAGTATTGAGCGGTCAAAGTCAAGAGTTGACTTTTAGCTAGAATAGTTGACTGGTCAAAGGCTATTGACTTTTTTAAATCTATTTTGGGGATCCGTACTACTCGTCTCGTCAAGAGCTTCGCATCGATATAAAGATCACCCAAATCGGATAAGAATTGAGCGTTTAACATCAAGAGTTGACTTTCAGCCGGTATAGTTGACTGGTCAAAGGCTATTGACTTTTTCAGATCTATTTTTGGGGATTCTTATTCGTCTCGTCGAGAACTTCGCGTCGATATAAAGATCACCCAAATCGGATACCGTTTGAATAGAGGAAAAAAATCAAGTAAGTGGTCTTTGCAAGGAGGGATCAATTGCGCCCATGGAAATGACTAGAGGAGGTCAAAACAAGGGAGCCCGGAATGAAAATGATCAAAGACAACCGGAAGCAATGATGGCAACGAGTTCGTCAACAAGAAATGAAGAAAGTTCAACCATAAAAGCACCATCTCTAGATGAATCTCAGCCAGTGGAAATGCCTCAATCTTTGGGAACTACTCCGCTAACAGTGGACATGATGTTAATGGCTATGGAGAGTATGTTTCAAAGGATTGAAAATAACCAAACAAATCGGCAACAACAATTTGGTGAATACCTCATGGAACGGTTCGACAAGCGACACCACTACCTGGATGACGTGATGCAAAGAGGGTTAAAAGACTTGGAGAAAGCCATTAGTGAATTGGCTCCTCTCAAGCTCAACCAAGAAGCCAATATGAATGCAATGGATGGTGTACATTATGATGCCAAACATGATGGAAAGCCTTCTATGCCAGAAGAGAACAAAGTAAGACAAATGATGCCACCTCAAATGATGCCACATTCTTCTTACATGGACAAGGGCAAGAGACCTATGGGTGATGCTTCTTATGAGAGATCAAATGCCAGTATTCCAAGAACTTCATCCTTTATGCAAGATGCAAGAAGAGGGTATGAATAGAAGGGATTTAAAGATGCAGGTGATTGGCAATTGGAAGATGAGCAAATGCATAGACACTTGGGTGAAGGAAGAGGATTTGATGATCCAAGAGCACGGCAGAGGGGTTCAAGAATGCATGGTGATTTTGACAATGCTGTGAAGGACAAAATCATATTTAATAAGTTCAAAGGAGAATCAAATTCTATCGAAGACTTTGAAGAGTGGGCAAACAAGATGGATCTCTACTTCGAAATCAGCCCAAGGAGCGAGATTACCAAAGTCTACTTCGCCTCACTTCATCTTGAAGGTTTTGCTCACACTTGGTGGAGGAGGAAGCAATCTCATGGTTATGTCATCACTACTTGGCAAGAATTCAAGAATGACATGGCAGAAGAGTTTACTTCTCGCATGCAAAGGGACAATCACATTGTGGAATGGGACAAGCTAGAGCAAATCACTACCGTGAAGGAATATTCTCACAAGTTTCTAAAGCTTCTATTATACTTGGACGACTTTGATGAGCATTATCTTGTTGTCAAGTATATAAGGGGCTTGAAAGCTCCTATTGGTGGTGATGTCGTCTCATGAACCCGCCACTTTGAAGAAGGCAATGATGCTTGTAGAAATTCATGAAGCGAAGTACTTGACAAAGTGGGCTAGCAAAGGGAATATCAAAGGGGAAGTGATCACAAGGACTGACATGGGTTCTCATGCAAACACAAGACCTAATCTTCCAAGATTTCCTACCGTGTATGGTAGAGGGTCTAATAGACTTCCATTTAAACCACCATTTATGTCCAACAAAGCTACATACAATGAGTCCAAGCCAGCAAATGGGGGTTCAAAAAGCAAGGTTATCAAGGAGGACCGTTTGCATGAAATGAGGCTCAAAGGTCTATGTTTCAAATGTGGAGAAAAATGGAACAAGGATCACTTCAAAGTATGCAAATCCAAGGATATTTCCATAAGCTACATTATCACTGAGGACAATGCTAATCATGAGGAGGAGGAATTCCTTGAATGCAATGATGCCTTAGGATGGGGAGATCCTCATGAGGGTGGAGGTTCTCATGATGATGGTTTTGATGAAGAAAATCCCGAGTTTCCTTTTGATCCGGGTGGGAAACTAAAGTTTGCTCATGACAAAATGGATGATGGGATGCCTCTATGCGTGTAGAATGAAAACAATAGTGCACATACTACCTTGTGTACAATCTCTCATGATGCTTATGCGGGAAGTAAGGGTGCCAACACATTGAGATTGAAGATCAAGGTGAATGGGAGAACAGCATATGCACTCATTGATACTGGAAGCACGCATAGTTTTGTCAATAAAAGGTCTTTGAACACTCTCAAAATGCAACCAACTTCTTTACCAAACAAGCACATGGTGCAAGTGGCCAATGGTGATTCAATGGGTTGCAATATGAAGTGTCAAAGTACAGAATTGGAGTTGTCCAAGAGCTACTCTTGCAAAGTTGATCTTTTGGTGATTGAGTTGGGACCAATTGACATAGTACTTGGATGTGATTGGTTGTCCACTTTGAACTCTTTTACCATGAACTTACAGAAAAGTTTCATGAGTTTTGTGCATCATGGAGGGGTTATTACATTGAATGGAATGCAAGGGTCCAAGCTCTTCATGATCAATGCTACTCAAATGAAGAAAGAGTTCAAGAAAGAGAGCTATGTTTATGTACTACAGCTTTGCAAAGAGGAAGATAATAGCAAAAAGGATTGCATCGAAAATGTGGACATGGTTAAGCTACTCAAGGATTATGAAGATGTGTTTACCATGCCAAAATCAATGCCGCCAAAGAGGAGTGTTGATCACGCTATTGATTTGGAACCAAATGCCAAACCAATCAACAAGCCTCCCTGTCGTTTGTCAAAGGTTGAAAAGGAAGAGGTGGCAAAGCAAGTCAAAGAACTCATTGACATGGGATGGGTTGAACCAAGTCAATCTCCTTTTGCTTCTCCGGTGCTACTTGTGAAGAAAAAGGATGGTACTTTCCGCATGTGCATTGATTACCGTGATTTGAATAAGATCACCATCAAAAATTGTTTTCCAATACCAAGGGTGGATGATATTTTGGATGAGTTGAAGGGTGCCACATGCTTTTCAAAGATTGATTTGCGTTCCGGAACCATCAAATAAGGATGAAAAGTGGTGATGAGTTCAAAACAGCATTTCGTACAGAAAGGGGTCTTTACCAATTCATGGTTATGCCGTTTGGATTATGCAATGCACCGGCAACTTTTCAAGCATTGATGAACAAAGTGCTTCAACCTTTCCTCTACAAGTTTGTATTGGTCTTTTTCGACAACATACTTATCTATAGCAAACATGAGGAAGTGCATTTGAAGCACGTGAAAGAGGTTTTGGAGGTCTTGAGGCAAAACAAGTTGTATGTTAAGGAGACAAAATGTACCTTCATGGCACATGAGGTGGAATATTTGGGTCACATTGTGAGCAAGGATGGCATTTGTGTGGATCCAAAGAAAGTGGAATGTATTAGGAATTGGCCGGTTCCTTCAAACACTACTCAATTGAGGGGATTTTTTGGGTTATCTTCATTCTATAGGCGCTTTATTGCCCACTATGCAGAAATTGCAACCCCAATGACGGACAAATTGAAGAAAAAAACCTTCTTTTGGGATGCCATTGCCAACAAAAGCTTTGAAGATATGAAGAAGATGCTCACATCAGCACCTATTTTGGTATGTCCAGACTTCACCAAACCTTTCACAATAAGGGCGGATGCAAGTGGAAGAGGGATTGGTGCGGTACTTTACCAAGACCATGGAGTCATTGCTTATGAACGTAGAAAGCTGAATGACAAAGAAAGAGAACTCCATGTGTATGAGCAAGAGATGATTGCTATACTCCATGCTATCAAGAAATGGCACCATTACTTATATGGGAGTCATTTTTATGTGAGAAGTGATCATAGGGTGCTGAAGTATTTCCTCACACAACCCAATTTGTCTCCTAAGCAAAGAAGGTGGGTAGCAACACTACAAAACTATGATTTTGAAATCACATACACAAAGGGCAAAGAAAATGTGGTTGCCGATTCCTTGTCTCGTATGTGGGCCTGCTCATTGTATGCTATTTCTGAGGTGCATAAAGATTGGATCATGGAGATACAAGAAGAGTACTTGTTTGATGAAGAAACCTCACAAATAGTGCAGAAATTACAGCAAGGTGTATGTGAAGAGTTACCCCATTATGAGCTGAAAAATGGTCTCCTCTACTACAAAGGAAAAGTCTACTTGGTTCCTACTTCATCATTTATCAAGAAGATCATGGAAGAGATGCATTGTACTCCTATGGCTGGTCATTTAGGTGTCTACAAAACCTTTGATGCAATAAGGAAAAGTTTCTTTTGGAAGGGGATGTGGAAGAGCATTCATGCTTATGTAAGTGGGTGCCGGTCATGTCAATTGAACAAGGATCCTACACATAAACCGGGAGGTTTGCTTCAGCCATTGCCCATTCCCGAAGGCAAATGGAGTCATATATCAATGGATTTCATTACTAACCTTCCACACACAAAGAAAGGGTGGGACAGCTTGTATGTTGTGGTGGTGGATAGATTGACCAAAGTGGCCCATTTCATTCCTTCCAAGGTCACATATTCAGCCCAAAATGTTGCCAAGCAATTTGTTGATGGGGTTTTCAAGTTGCATGGTATGCCGTCACAAATTGTGAGTGATCGCAATGTCAAATTCATGAGCACTTTTTGGAGAACATTGTTTGAATATATGGGAACCAAGCTTACTCCAAGCACCGCCTATCATCCCGAAACCGATGGTCAAACAGAAAGAGTAAACAAATGGGTGGAAACATATCTACGCCACTATTGTCATGATACTCAAAGCACATGGGATGATTGGTTACCTTTGGCTGACTTTGCTTACAACTCAACATATCATGTGAGCATTGGCATGTCACCCTTTGAGGCTTTATATGGTTACAAGGTCAATTTGCCTATGTTGGTGGGTACATATGAGACTTCTAACCATAATGCCAAGGAGGAAGCTGAAAGGATGCAAGCTTTGTTGCAACAATGCAAAAGTAATTTGAAGGTTGCACAAGAGAAAATGAGACAATATGTCAATGTTCATCGAAGACCATTGGAATTCAAAGTGGGAGATTGGGTTCTTTTGAGAATACCAAAGTCAAGATATGCGTCTTTGAAGGGAAGCACCAACACCAAACTAGCTCATCGCTATTATGGTCCTTATCAAGTGATACGAAGAGTTGGGGAGGTTGCATATCAACTCTTACTTCCATCTACAACAAAGATTCATGATGTGTTTCATGTCTCTCACTTGAAAGGATATGTGGGTATGATCGATCAAATGGTTGATGAATTACCTCCAATGAATGAAGAGGGAATGATTGAATACATTCCAGAAGCTATCTTGGGTACAAGGAAAAAGGTACTTCGCACTCGTACCTTGGTGGAGTATCTTGTTCAATGGAAAGGTTTACCTAAGGAAGAAGCTTCATGGCAACCTATTTCAGCATTGGAGGGATATGAAGCATTGATAGAGCAATATGGGTTGGTGTAAATTCAGCCACATGGAACATTCTTCTCCGAATTTGGGGTATTCATTTGAGGTTTCGAGGACGAAACCATTGGGGAAGGGATGGTTTGTAAGAAAGCATTATGGGCCCAAGGCCATCGACAACTAGTAAGTAGGTGTGAACTCTTGGGTGGAGTATAAATACCAATGTAAATGGGATTATGGGTCATTCATGATAATGTTATTTGTTCCAAGAATCAATGGTGAGCTTCTCCCGTGAGATGCTAAGTGGTGACTCCTTCATGAGCCACTCCACCCCTGTTACTTTCTTTTAGAGTTCTTTAAAGGAGGTGCATATTTCACATGCTGGAATGAGTTTTAAACTCATAAAAATTGAGATATTTCATCTCTCCTCTCTCCTCATTCAAGTCTAGTTCCAAAAAGTTAGCTTAACTGACCTAAAAATGGTCAAAAATTGACCAAACTGATTTGGAAAATTCTAGAATTAGTTTGTTTGGTTAGGAGCTCAATTTTTCCTATAAATAGAAGCCTACCCCTTGCTGAAAAATATATAGTGTTTATGCATCGTTACTCTACTCCACCTAAGCCAAGAACTGTGAATTCATTAATAATTCACTAGTTTTTGGAGCTTCCCTCTTTCTTCAATCCCCATTGGTGGCTCCATCAACATACTTAACCAATTGATTGGTTGGGGGCCTCTACCGTGAACAAAGAATCAAGCAATTTGTAAGGTAATTAGTGAATTTTGATCATTTTCTATAATTTCTCAATGTTTCTCTCTTCTCAACCCCTCTCAAGCTTGAGAAGCTTAATTAGAATGGTTTTTGAATGTTATTGAAGTTAATTGATGAATGGTAGTGAAGAGTTACATAATTTGATGAATGCTATTGAAGTTAATTGATTAATGATAGTTAAGAATTACATAAATTTTTATTTATGCTTAATTCAAATGGTTTTTATGAAATTTCTCTCTCTCACTCAAGAAATGGTCATACTCATGACCCATTCTCAATCCAAATGAAGCTTTTCATAAAGCTTTTCCTTAATCCAAGATTAATCTATACTTGAGGTCAAATTAATGGCTTTTTCTATGCTTTTAGTTTATGTATTTCATGAATATTAATGATTCAATCCATTATGGATTATTGATCCAATTAGGGATCATTCTAATTAATTCTTAATGATAAGCTTTATCCCTTAGAAAAAATTGAGATTTATCAGTCATAGCAGCGGAGCTATGGCAAAATTTTTATAAAAATTACGCATAAAATAATTTCATTCAAAGCATGAAAAGAGGACTTCCTACCATATTCTAGGAATTACCATCCTAGATTAATTGAAGATATTCATAGAGAAATTGATTTTTATATTATGCATAATTGATTTTCATGCATAGAAATATGCATAATAGATTATTATTTTAACATAAAAGTGTTACTTTTATCATAATTAGATTTCATGCATAGAGGTATGCATAAAAGATTATTATTTTAATGTAAAAGTGTTACTTTTAGCACAATTGAATTTCATACATAGAAGTATGCATAAGAGTTGATTATTTTATTATAAAAGTGTTACTTTTATCACAATTGAATTTCATGCATAGAAGTGTGCATAAGAGTTGATTATTTTATTATAAAAGTGTTACTTTTATCATATTTGAATTTCATGCATAAAAGTATGCATAAAAGTTGATTATTTTATTATAAAAGTGTTACTTTTATCATATTTGGATTTCATGCATAGATGTATGCATAAAAGATGATTATTTTATTGTAAAAGTGTTACTTTTATCATAATTGGATTTCATGCATAGAGGTATGCATAAAAGTTGATTATTTTATTATAAAAGTGTGACTTTTATTATATTTGAATTTCATGCATAAAGGTATGCATAAAAGTTGATTATTTTATTTTAAAAGTGTGACTTTTATTATATTTGGATTTCATGCATAGAGGTATGCATAAAAGATATTCTTTTATACTAAAAGTGTGATTTTTATCATAAATGGATTTTATGCATAACTTAGATGCATAAGAGAAATTCTTTTATTCTAAAAGTGTAATTCCTACCAAATTGAATTTATGCATAAGAAGATGCATAAAAGATTGATTTTTACTTCGAAAGTATTAATCTCCTTAAATAGAATTTATGCATAAATAAATGTGTAAAGAAATCTTATATCAAATATAAGAATTCTCTTGTATTCTATAAATAGATATGAGATGTGATAGGATGTGATAAGAGGTGTATAAGATGTGACAAGAGGTGATAAGATGCTTATGAAATAAGTTATGAGGTGATAAGATGAATTAAGATTTGATAAGATGTGTATGGGATGAGGTAAGAAGTGTATGTGATAGGATAAGATGTATATGGGTTGTGATAGGGCGAGAATGGAGGTGATGTAAAAGATTAGATGTGAAGGCATATGGAGTTATATGAATGGGAATGTGGAAATGGATGTATGTATGTGGATGTGTGGATATGGAGATGGGAGTGTGGATGTGTGGATGTGGAGATGGGAGTGTGGATGTATGAATGTGGAAAGGGATGTATGCATGAAGATGTTTATGCATAGATGTGAATGTGGATGTAGATGTGGCTATATAGATGTGAATGTGGAATGTGGATGTGGATGTATGTATGTATGTGGATGTAGATGTGGATGTATAGATGTGAATGGGAAGGTGGATGTGGATGTATGTGAATGTGGATGTAGATGTGGATGTATAGATGTGAATGTGGATGTAGATGTGGCTGTATAGATGTGAATGTGGAATGTGGATGTGGATGTATGTATGTATGTGGATGTAGATGTGGATGTATAGATGTGAATGGGAATGTGGATGTGGATGTATGTATGTATGTGGATGTGGATGTATGAATGAGGACGTGATAGTAGATGTATGCATGTGGATGTGTATGTATGAATGTGGATATGGGATGTGGATGTGTATGTATAAATGTGGATATGGGATGTGGATGTATGAATGAGGATGTATGAATGAGGACGTGATAGTAGATGTATGCATGTGGATGTGTATGTATGAATGTGGATATGGGATGTGGATGTGTATGTATGAATGTGGATATGGGATGTGGATGTATAAATGAGGATGTGAAAATGGAGGTAAGCATGTAGATGTGGATGTATGGATGTGAATGTGGATGTGGATGTGGATGTATGGATGTGAATGTGGATGTGGATGTGGATGTATGGATGTGGATATGGATGTATGGATGTGAATGTGGATGTGGATGTGGATGTTGATATATGGATATGAATGTGGATGTGGATGTGGATGTATGGATGTGAATGTGGATGTGGATGTGGATGTATGGATGTGGATATGGATGTATGGATGTGAATGTGGATGTGGATGTGGATGTGGATGTATGGATATGAATGTGGATGTGGATGTGGATGTATGGATGTGGATATGGATGTGAATATATGATATGTGATGTGAAGGAATCTGAAGTGAAGAGATGAAAAATGATGTGATTGGATGAGTACACATATAAATGGAATGTGGAATAAGTAATGTGGATTAATGAGGGATAATGTGGAAAAATGAGAGTTAATATAGAAATTGTATTTGTAAACTGTTTGTAAATGCTGTTTGTAAATGGCTGTTTTATGTCAAGAATGCTGGGGAAGCATTTTGACCGTCTTGTGATTAAGGTCATGGAGACCTAACTGATAAAGTTGCAACTGCTGACGGAGAGTCAATGGAGGATGTCTCGCGTAGGAAGGTCGACCGAGGTCTTGACCAGCCTCGGTTGTTCAATTAAAATGGTGAGCTTCCGGTACGGTGGATGAGGGACCAAGGAAGTGGCCTATGAGTGAAGCGCTAGGTCACCTGCGAAGGATCCTAGAGGGTGCTGACCATACGGTGCTCGGGCTTTTGGTCGCCTAGGATACCCACGCGTGCGTCGAGGAAGATATTGGAACAAGGAGTAAGAGTTGTTTTCTGAAACCGGGCATGGATCTGGTTGATTGACCTTGCTGGTCTTCAATGGATGAGTCCATGGCTCTTTTTATGGATCTGTAGGTTGACCTTGCTGATCTTCAACGAGAGTCCATCTTGATTTTTATAAGTGATTATATTACCGAGTATTATGGGCTAGGAACTATTGAAAAGGCCCCTGAGTGGACAGGTGGTGAGCGTTCTAGTTGCCAATGATGCCATAGATACTCTGATGAAGGAATGATGGGAAATTATGAATCAACCGGATAAATTGGAAGATTGTGATCAGTGGTACTATGGTTTCATTAAAGGGTTGTTTTAAAGTTAGCTGATGCTAAGAAAAAGGCAATTTCATATTGGGTGTGTAAGTGGTGTGGCTAGTTTTATGTTTGCATGAACTTCCGGCTAGGGGGCCTTGGAACTCTTTTCCTTGGTACCCGGGACAAAACCTAACCAAATTCCAAATTGGATCCCAATGGCATCACTACAGTGGTTGGGCGGTTGGCTAACCCATGGGATTGGATGGGGTTAGGCTGGACTGATGGATCCATAAATCGAGACTCAACTTTTGTTATTACGATAGATAAAGTAAATCCCGGACATTAATTGTTCTATGGATAGGAATCAACGGCTGTGCCTCTTGAATGGGAAAAAAAGCGTTGATCCCAATGATCCAAGTGCAAGTTTCTTCCTTGATCCGACCAAATACCTTATAGATGAAATTGGATCAGTTTGATCAGAAATGATCTTGACTACGTTAGAGTAAAAAGTTATCCTGGTGGAATCGCCCGTGCTTTCCGGTAAAGGAAGTTTTTTCGGGTTCGGTTTTGGAACAACCGACGGATTAGTCTCTTATCCGGATATCCGTGGGTGAGGCCCCGAGTGTGGGACCCCTGTCCCGCGCGAGAAGTGCTACTTCCGCTGTGCTAGTACCCTGAATCCGTTGCTCGGTGGGAACAGGGATCTCACAGTTGAAGTCATTATCATCATTCCAGTTACAAACATCAACACAGGGACTCGCCCCATTCATCCTCATTGTGGTTTTGCTCAGTTTACGCCTTTTAACCAAAAATTCAGGAATCATCATTTTTCAATCAAAATCCAATTCAACTCATCAGTTCTCAACCAGAATTTTAAAATTATATCAACCACATTCGAATTCATCATCTGGATAGCATTTTAGCCTATAATTTCAAGATCTTAGATTTACTCATATATACTGCTAGTAAAGAGCTACAGTTATACTCTTGGTATATACGGGTAGTCACGGTCCTTGGAATTATAAGGTAAATACCATCATGTCTAGGCCTCAAGCAAGTCAGGGATTCCATACAATTGCAACACTTCCATCTGAAGACCCAAATATCAAATTAGGAATTTCATTCTGAATATCAATTTGTATGAGTTTCATCACACAATTCCAACCTTTTACTGCTACTTCATAAATTTATGACATTCTTGGCTTCTCGATTGATCCACTTTAGCCAAATTGCTATGATACCATCTGTAAGATCCTTGACCCCACTGGGCAACGAATTTTGGGGTGCTAGCAGCATAAGTAGCACTTCTTGCATGGGGAAGCCTCGCCCCCCCCCACGAATATCTAGACAAGAGACTAATCCATCGGTTCTTCAAAAACCAAACTCGAGAAAACTTCCCTTGCCCGGAAAGCACGGGCGATTCCTCCAGGATAACTTTTCTCTAACGTAGTCAAAAGTGTTAACTAGCTGAACTCATCTGACCAAACCCATAAGTCCCATAGTCAGATCAAGGGAAAGATTGCACCTGGATCATAGAGACCAACACTTTTTTCCTCATTGAAAGGCACAAGCGTTGATTCTTTTCCATAGAACATTTTTTATTCGGGATTTACCTTATCTATCATACCAGCAAAAATTTAGTCTCATTTTAGGGATCCATCAATCCAGTCCCATGGGTTAGACAACCGCCCAACCACTGTAGTGTGATGGGATCCAATTAGGAATTTGGTTAGGTTTTGTCCCGCCGGGTACCAGGGAAAAGAGTTCCCAGGCCCCCTAGCTGGAAATTCATGCAAACTTAAAACTAGTCACACCACTTACACACCCATACGAAATTGCCTTTTTCACAGAATCAGCATCTTCTAAAAATAATCTTTTAATGAAACCATTGTCACTGATCATAATCGTCAAAATCTCCTGTTGAATTCTTATTTTCAATCATTCCTTCATTGGTGTACCTATGGCATCATTGGCAACCAGAACGCTCTTCACCTGTCCACTTAGGGGCCTTTTCGTCGATAGTTCCTAGCTCATAGTAACTGGCAATATATTCACATATCAAAATGGAATCTCCGTTGAAGATCTGCAAGATCAACCAACGGATCCATATAAAAGAGCCATGGACTTATCCATTGAGGACCAGCAAGGTCAATAAACCAGATCCATGCCCGAATTCAGAAAACAACTCTTACTCCTTGTTTTAATATCTTCCACGACATACGTGTGGGTATCGTCGGGCAAAGCATCGTATGGCCAGCACCCTCTAGGATCCTTCACAGGTGACCTAGCGCTTCACTCATAGGCCGCTTCCTTGGTCCCTCATCCACCGTACTGGAAGCTCACCATTTAAATCAAACCGAGGCTGGTCAAGACCTCGGTAGACCTTGCTATGCGAGATATCCTTCGTTGACTCTCCGTCAGTTGTTACAACCTTATCAGCTAGGTCTCCACGACCTCATTCACAAGACAGTCAAAATGATTCCCCAGCATTCTTGACATAAAATAGTCATTTAAAAATAGGTCATAAATACAATTTCTATAACGAATCTCTCGTCTTTCCAAATCAATCTACATTACTTAATCTTTTGAAAATAAATTCCTTTATGCATCGTTCTATGCATAAAATCAAAATTAATAAGAATAACTCTTTTGAAATAAAAATAAATTCCTTTATGCATCTTCTATGCATAAAATCAAAATCAATGAGAATAACTCTTTTGAAATAAAAATAAATTCCTTTATGCATCTTCTATGCACAAAATCAAAATCAATGAGAATAACTCTTTTGAAATAAAAATAAATTCCTTTATGCATCTTTCTATGCATAAAATCAAAATCAATGAGAATAACTCTTTTGAAATAAAAATAAATTCCTTTATGCATCTTTCTATGCATAAAATAAAAATTAAATAAAAACAACACTTTTATAATAAAACAAATTTTTAATATGCATCTTTCTATGCATAGAAATTAATTCTAATAAGAATGATTGAAGAAGAAGAAGATAATGATGAAAGAGATCATACTCCACCTGCGAGATGAGGACATCTCGCGTTTTTTAAGTGGGGTAGGATGTAAGATTCCTCCCCCAGCCCCTTAAGATGTCCAATCTCTCCCCTTGTAATCATTCCCCTTGTCAGAATATTAACAGATCTTCTTTCTACCTATTTTGACTTAGAGAGAGAAAATATTCTAGAGAGAGATTATTCAATTTTTAGATATTTTTTGATGCAAAAATATCTCTTCTTATTAAAATAAATTCCCCCAAAACAAAAGTTCAAAAAGAAATTCAAAAGGTGCATTAGAAATAAATTATAATCTGTTCAAAAGGCCTTAGCCTAAGGGTCCATATTTTTAAAAAAAAAAATTAGATTAAGGTTCTGAGGGACCAATTAGATTAATCCAAATATAGGGAGAGGAGATAAATTGAAGAAATAAATAAAATATCCCCAAAAATGAGTAAATACTCACATAAGATGAAGAGTTGACTAAGTACAAGGTTATTAGTTAAAAAAGAAGAGATATTTAGAGGAAATGATGCATTTTTTACACCTCAGTGTGGGGGAAGTCCCCTCATGAAGGAGGCACCTATTTCACATGTGTGGTGGAGTTTTAGACTCTCAAATAATGAGATATTTGATCTCTCCTCTCTACTGTTTCAATTAGAACCAAAAAGTAAGCTCAACTGACCTAAAAATGGTCAAAAAGTGACCAAACTGATCTGGGAAATTCTAGAATCAGTTTGCTTGGTTAGAGGCTCACTTTTTCCTATAAATAGAACCCTCCCCCTTTGTAAAAGCTTAATAGTTTTTTATGCACTGTTACTCTACTCCTCCCCAGAGCAAAAAACAGTGAATTTATTGATAATTCATTAGTTTTTGACCATTTCCTCTTCAAAAGAATTGGTGGCCACTCTTGTTTTGCAAACAAGAGTAGATCCCTCAAACCATCAAGCCAAAGGAAAGCTCACAAAAAAATCATGTAAGCTAGAAATCCTACTTTTTCTTTATTCCATTTAATGGTTTTCTAATTTCTATTTTCTTTAAAATGAAAAATGATGTTATGCCTTGTTGGAAAGGCTTTCCTCCTCTCTTCGTTCTTGAACTCAGCCTTTCTTTATCCTTTTCTTTATCCTAGATATGTAATCAAATTGTTAGAATTAAACTTTTCATATTGTTTCTCTTTAAAAAGTTGAATTTGATTAGTTTAGAATGCTTTAAACCATTTGGGATAATTTCTAAGTAACTTGAGAATGAAAAAAACTAAAAAATGGATAGCCATACAAATTAGATTATGGTAAAATTTTCTTAAATTTTGTGAAAAAAGTTTTATCTTTTATTATTCAAAGAGTAATTCCCACCGTTTGTGTATTCTAAAAGTGTTATTTTCATTCTATGCATAGAAAAATGCATATTAGAAATATTATTATTATAAAAGTGTTATTTCCATTAGAATTAATTTCTATGCATAGAAAGATACATATTGGATATTTTGTTTTATTATAAAAGTGTTACTTTCATCAAAATTAATGTTTATGCATAAATAGATGCATAAAAGAATTTTTTTACTATAAAAGTGTTACTTTCATCAAATTTGATTTTTATGCATAAATAGATGCATAAAAGAATTTTTTATTATAAAAGATATACTTTCATCAAAATTGATTTTTATGCATAAATAGATGCATAAAAGATTTTTTTTTATTATAAGAGTGTCATTTTAGAATTGACTTCTATGCATAAAAAGATGCATATTGGATACGTTTTATTATAAAATTGTGATTTTCAATAGAATTAATTTCTATGCATAGAAAGATACATATTGGAAATTCTTTTTATTATGAAAGTGTTGTTTTCATTAAATGTTGATTTTATGCATAGAAAGATGCATAAAGGAATTTACTTTTATTTCAAAAGAGTTATTCTCATTGATTTTGATTTTATGCATAGAAAGATGCATAAAGGAATTTATTTTTATTTCAAAAGAGTTATTCTCATTGATTTTGATTTTATGCATAGAAGATGCATAAAGGAATTTATTTTTATTTCAAAAGAGTTATTCTCATTGATTTTGATTTTATGCATAGAAGATGCATAAAGGAATTTATTTTTATTTCAAAAGAGTTATTCTCATTAATTTTGATTTTATGCATAGAAAGATGCATAAAGGAATTTATTTTCAAAAGATTTATTCTCATTAAATTTTATTTTATGCATAGAAAGATGTATAAAGGAATTTATTTTTATTTTGAAAGTGTTATTTTCCTTAAAATTAAATTTATGCATAAATAGATGTATAAAATGATTTTTATAAAAGTGTTATTCCCACAGAAGTTGATTTTTATAAAAGAATGAATGGATGGATAGGTGTGATGTGAATCAAATAAATGTGAATGAATGGATGGATAGATGTGATGTGAATCACATAAATGTGAATGAATGGATGGATAGATGTGAATGAATGGATGGATAGATGTGAATCACATAAATGTGAATGAATGGATGGATAGATGTGATGTGAATTAGATAAATGTGAATGAATGGATGGATGGATGTGATGTGAATAGATGTGATGAGATGTCCTGTGAATCAGGATGTAAATGAATGATATGGGATGGATGTGGATGTATGTGAAAGAATGGATGTGGATGTATGTGAAAAGATGGATGTGGATGCATGTGAAGAATGGATGTGGATGTATGTGAAGAATGGAAGTGGATGTATGGGAAAGAATGGATGTTGATGTATGTATGTGAAAGGATGGTTGTGGATGTATGTGAAAGGATAGATGTGGATGTGTCTGATATGTGGATGTATGTGGAAGAATATATGTGGATGTGAATGTGATGGATATGAACGAGAATAGAGGCGATGAGATGTGATGTAAATTGGATAGATATGAATGATAATGGATGTGAATGAATGATATGGGATGTGAATGAATGTGTTAGCATGTGAATCAGGATGTGAATGACTGTGATAACCTGTGAATCGGGATATGAATGAATGATAAGGGATGTGAATAAATGTGATGGCATGTGAATCGGGATGAGAATTAATGGTATGGGATGTGAATGGATGTGATGTGATGTGAATCAGGATGTGAATGAATGAGATGTGATGTGATGTGAAATGGTGGATGTGATAAGATGCGATGTAAACTGGATAGATGTTAATGAATGTGATGAGATGACATGTATGGGTAAATGCTAGTGGATGAGATCTGATGAGGTTAATTGAGGAAAGAAGTGTTGAGATGGAAAATGATGTGATTGGATGAGAATGGGAATGGGAATGCTAATGAAATGAATGTGGATTAAGTAATGTACATTGATGTGGAGAGACAAGAGATTCGTTTTATAGAAATTGTATTTATGACCTGTTTATGACTGTTTTATGTCAAGAATGTTGGGGAATCATTTTGATCCTCTTGTGAATGAGGTCGTGGGAGACCTAGCTGATAAAGCTGCAACAGCTGACGGAGAGTCAACGGAGGACGTCTCGCGTAGCAAGGTCAACCGAGGTCTTGACGATTTAAATGGTGAGCTTTCGGTGTACGGTGAATGAGGGACCGAGGAAGCGGCCTATGAGTGAAGCGCTAGGTCACCTGTGAAGGATCGTAGAGGGTGCTGACCATACGGTGCTCGGGCTCTAGGTTGCCCAAAGATACCCACACGTGCATCGTGGAAGATATTGGAACAAGGAGTAAGAGTTGTTTTCTGAATTCGGGCATGGATTTGGTTAATTGACCTTGCTGGTCCTCAACGGATGAGTCCATGGCTCTTTTATATGGATTCGTTGGTTGATCTTGCCGATCTTCAACGGAGATTCTATTTTGATATGTGAATATATTGCCGGTTACTATGAGCTAGGAACTATCGCAAAGGCCCCTGAGTGAACAGGTGGTGAGCGTTCTAGTTGCCAATGATGCCATAGGTACACCAATGAGGGAATGATTGGAAATAAGGATTCAACCAGAGATTTTGACGATTATGATCAGTGACACAATGGTTTCATTAAAAGATTATTTTTAGAAGATGCTGATTCTGTGAAAAAGGTAATTTCATATTGGGTGTGTAAGTGGTGTGACTAGTTTTAAGTTTGCATGAATTTCCGGCTAGGGGGCCTGGGAACTCTTTTCCCTAGTACCCGGGACAAAACCTAACCAAATTCCTAATTGGATCCCATCACTACAGTGGTTGGGTGGTTGGCTAACCCATGGGACTGGATGGGGTTAGGCTGGACTGATGGATCCCTAAAATGAGACTGAATTTCTGTTGGTACGATAGATGAAGTAAATCCCGGATAAAAATTGTTCTATGGAAAAGAATCGACGACTGTGCCTCTCAATGAGGAAAAAAGCATCGGCGCCCGTGCTTTCCGGGCAAGGGAAGTTTTTTTAAGTTCAGTTTTGGAAGAACCGATGGATTAGTCTCTTGTCTAGATATCCGTTGGGCGATATTCGTGGGTGAGGCCCCGAGTGTGGGACCCTGCCCCGTGCAAGAAGTGCTACTGCGGCGGCTGCTAGCACCATAGAATTCGTTGTGCAGTGGGGTCAGGGATCTTAGAGAGAGGGGTTGAGAAGCGAAAAACATTTAGAAGATTAAGAAAAAACCATAAAGTCACACCTTACCTCTTGTTTTGCCAGATTCTCTATTCTTAGGAGAGGCCCCCAACCAATCAATTGGTTAGTATGTTGAGGAAAGCTCCAAGGAAGGTTGAAGAGAGAGAGAGAGAGAAGCTTCAATCTCTCCAAATTGTAGAGGATTTTTAGAGAGAAGCTTCAATCTCACCAAATTGTAGAGGATAATAGAAAATATACTTATTCTAATCTAATTATATAGGGTCTAGTTCACATATGAGAGTACAAAAGAATGAGGATCTATTTATAGGTGAGGGAGTTCTAGATTTTTCCAGCTTCAGTTTAGTTGAATTTGGACAAGATTTGGACCAGTTTGGCTCCCTTTTTGATTTGGTTTGATCCACGAGAGAGGAGAGATAAAAATATCTTAATATTTTTGAGTTTAAAACTCATTCATATGTGTGAAATAGGTGCCTCCTTGAAGGCTCCCCCTTTCCTTACCAAGGTGTCAAAATTGTATGATTACTCCAAAATATCTCATTTTTTAGTAATATTTCATAATTTTAAACTAATAAATCTTATACTCAGTCAACTCTTCATCTTATGTAGGCATTTACTCATTTTTTGGGTATTTTCTTTTACTCATTGGATTTATCTCATCCCAACACTTGGATTAATCTTATTGGTCTCCATAGGAACCTTAATTGGACCATAATCCAAAAATTTCAGAAAATCTTGACCCTTAGGCTAAGGTCTTTTAGATGATTCCTAATGCACCTTGGAAAATTTATTTTGGTTTTCTGTTTCAGGGAAATTTTCTTTTTGATATTTGTAGAATTTATATATCTAAAAATATCTCAATATTGAATTACCACTCTCTAGAATCTTTCATCTTACTCTAGGCAAAAACAAGGAAAAATAATATTTTCTTGTATTCAGAAATAGGGAATGATTATAATAGATT
Organism: Cibotium barometz; assembly: GCF_041138505.1. Classification (NCBI taxonomy): domain Eukaryota; kingdom Viridiplantae; phylum Streptophyta; class Polypodiopsida; order Cyatheales; family Cibotiaceae; genus Cibotium; species Cibotium barometz. The sequence goes on along the minus strand of NC_141097.1, from coordinate 12,172,273 downwards.
TAAGTAAAGCTTATTCATTATTCAGGCTGAAGAGAAATCTTACATCCTCTCCCACTTGAAAAACGTGAGATGTCCTCATCTCGCAAAGTGCCCAGGTGGCGTCTAGAGGGAAGAACTTCCACTTTACTAAAAATTCTATGAGGACTCAGCTCGTGAGAATCTTCTCCCGAACGTCAAGGATTTCCTCAGGTTGGGATACCATCTGGCCTTGAGTCGAAGAAATTAATTGTTTATCATCAAGCACGTGACTCGGGCTGGGTTTATATTTCTTAAGCAAACTGACATGGAATACATTATGTACCTTGAGATGGGGAGGTAGAAGAAGTTTATAGGCTAGATTGCCCACTTTCTTTATAACGTCTTTAATTTTAAATAAAATATCTATTATTTTAGTATTTCAAATTTTCTCTTTTTCCATTGGAATACATAGATCTCCATTATCATGGAAATTTCTCTTTTATCACATAAAAATGAAATTACTAAAAATTTCTCTTTTTCTCTAATTAACTATTTATGCATAAACATTTAAAAAAAATTCCATGGATATAATGAGAATTATTCATTTAACATAGGATGACTAATCCAAGAATATGGTAGGAAGTCCTCTTTTCACACTATGCATGAAAATGATTTATCATGTGTTAATTTTTAAAAAGTTTGCCATAGCTCCGTTGCCTATTACTAATAATTTTTAATATTTTCTAAAAGAATAAGACTTAGTAATAGGATTATGAGAGAGTAACTATCATTTGGACCAATATCCAATTTATGGACTTGTTTTATAAGTTTACCATATTTATGTAACATAAAAGCATAAAAAAGCCATCTCTTTGGCCTCTAGCTTGACTAGCATAGAGTTTGATTTTAGAATTAGGAATTGCTCCATGAGAAGCATCATTTCAATATAGAATTGGTCATAGAAATGACCATTCTTTGGGGGAGAGAGAGATATACATAAAAAAACATCCTAAATTAAGCATGGATGTAAACTTTATGTGATTAATCATTAAAATTCATTAGAGAACTTCATTTGCATTGAAAAACCATTCAATTGAATACTTCTCAAGCTTGAGAGGGGTTGAGAAGTGAAAAACATTTAGAAGATTAAGAGAAAACCATTAAGTCACACCTTACCTCTTGTTTTTCTTGATTCTCTATTTTTAGGAGAGGCCCCGAACCAATCAATTGGTTAGTATGTTGAGGAAAGCTCCAAGGAAGGTTGCAGAGAGAGAGAAGCTTCAATCTTTCCAACTTGTAGAGGATTTTTAGAGGATAATAGAAAATATGCTTATTCTAATGTACTATTGGCATGGTCTAGTTCACAGATGAGAATACAAAAGAATAAGGGTCTTTTAATAGGTGAGGGAGGCCACTAACTGAGTCCAACTAAGTTCTAGAATTTTCCAGCTTGAGTTTGGCTGAATTTGGACAAGATTTGGATCAGTTTGGCTCCCTTTTCGATTTGGTTTGATCCAGGAGAGAGGAGAGATAAAAATATCTTAATATTTTTGAGTTTAAAACTCATTCACATGTGTGAAATAGGCGCCTCCTTGAAGGCTCCCCCTTTCCTTACCAAGGTGTCAAAATTATATGGTTACTCTAAAATATCTCATTTTTTTAGTAATATTGCATAATTTTTAACTAATAAATCTTGTACTCAGTCAACTCTTCATCTTATGTGGACATTCACTCATTTTTGGGTATTTTTTCTTTTATTCATTGGATTTATCTCATCCCAACACTTGGATTAATCTTATTGGTCTCCATAGGAACCTTAATTGGACCATAATCCAAAAATTTCAAAAAATCTTGACCCTTAGGCTAAGGTCTTTTAAATCATTTTTAACTGATTCCTAATGCACCTTGAAAAATTTAATTTGATTTTTTGTTTCAAGAAAATATATTTTTGATATTTGTAAAATTTATATATCCAAAAATATCCTAATATTGAATTACCACTCTATAGAATTTTTCATCTCACTAGGCAAAAACAAGGAAAAATAATATTTTCTTGTATTCAGAAAAACAAGGAATGATTACAGGGGATTGAAGTAAAGCTTATTCATTATTCAGGCTAAGGGAGGAATCTTACGTCCTCTCCCACTTGAAAAATGCGAGATGTCCTCATCTCGCGAAAAGTGGGGGTAATCTTTCGCCAACTCTTCTTCTTTCTCCCAGGTGGTGTCTTCTAGAGGAAAGAACTTACATCCTAAATTAAGCATGGATGTAAACTTTATGTGATTAATCATTAAAATTCATTAGAGAGCTTCATTTGCATTGAAAAACCATTCAATTGAATACTTCTCAAGCTTGAGAGGGGTTGAGAAGTGAAAAACATTTAGAAGATTAAGAAAAATTCATATAGTCACACCTCACCTCTTGTTTTACTTGATTCTCTATTCTTAGGAGAGGCCCCCAACCAATCAACTGGTTAGTATGTTGAGGAAAGCCCCAAGGAAGGTTGAAGAGAGAGAGAAGCTTCAATCTCTCCAAATTGTAGAGGATTTTTAGAGGATAATAGAAAATTTTCTCATTCTAATATAATAATGGCATGGTCTAGTTCACAGATGAAAATACAAAAGAATGAGGGTCTATTTATAGGTGAGGGAGGCCACTAACTGAGTCCAACTAAGTTCTAGAATTTTCCAGCGCTTTCTTCTGTTTGGCTGAATTTGGACAAAATTTTTCGATTTGGTTTGATCCAGGAGGGAGGAGAGATAAAAATATCTTAATATTTTTTAGTTTAAAACTCATTCACATGTGTAAAATAGGTGTCTCCTTAAAGGCTCCCCCTTTCCTTTACCAAGGTGTCAAAATCGTATGATTACTCTAAAATCTCATTTTTTAGTAATATTGCATAATTTTTAACTAAAAAATCTTATACTCAGTCAACTCTTTATCTTATGTGGGCATCTACTCATTTTTGCGTATTTTCTTTTATTCATTGGATTTATCTCATCCATCCCAACACTTGGATTAATCTTATTGGTCTCCATAGAAACTTTAATTGGACCATAATCCAAAAATTTTAGAAAATCTTGACTCTTAAGCTAAGGTCTTTTAAATCGTTTTAATTGAGTCCTAATGCACCTTGGAAAATTTATTTTGATTTTTTGTTTCAAGAAAATATATTTTTGGTATTTGTGGAATTTTTATATCTAAAAATATCTCAATATTGAATTACCACTCTCTAGTATTTTTCATCTCACTAGGCAAAAACAAGGAAAAATAATATTTTCTTATATTCAAAAATAGGGAATGATTACAAGGAATTGAAGTAAAGCTTATTCATTATTCAGGCTGAGGAGGAATCGTACATCCTCTCCCACTTCAAAAATGTGAGATGTCCTCATCTCCCGAAGTTGGGGTAATCTTTCGCCAACTCTTCTTCTTTCTCCCAGGTGGCGTCTTCTAGAGGGAAGAACTTCCACTTTACTAAAAATTCTCTAAGGACTCTACTCTTGAGAATCTTCTCCCGAACGTCAAGGATTTCCTCATGTTGGGTTACCATCTGGCCTTGAGTCAGAGAATCAATTGTTCATCATCAAGCATGTAACTCGGGCTGGGTACATATTTCTTAAGCAAACTAGCATGGAGTACATTATGTACCTTGAGATGGAGGCAGAAGAAGTTAATAGGCTAGATTGCCCACTTTTTTAATAACATCTTTAATTTTAAATAAAATATCTATAATTTTACTATTCCAAATTTTCTCTTTCTCCATTGGAATACATGAATCTCCATTTTCATGGGAATTTCTCTTTTATCATAAAATGAAATTACTAAAAATTTCTCTTTTTCTCTTATTTACTATTTATGCATAAACATTAGAAATTAATTTTTCATGGATATAATGAGAATTATTCATTTAACATAGGATGACTAATCCTAGAATATGGTAGGAAGTTGTCTTTTGACATTATGCATAAAAATGATTTATGTGTTAATTTTCAAAAAGTTTGCCATAGCTCCGCTGCTATTACTGATAATTTTTAATATTTTCTAAAAGAATAAGACTTAGTAATAGGATTATGATAGAGTAACTGTCATTTGGACCAATATCCAATTTATGGACTTAATTCCTAAGTTTACCATAATTTATGTAACATTAAAGCATAAAAAAGCCATCTCTTTGGCCTCTAGCTTGACTAGCATAGAGCTTGATTTTAGAATTAGGAATTGCTCCATGAGAAGCATCATTTCAATATAGAATTGGTCATAGGAATGACCATTCTTTGGGGGAGAGAGAGATATACATTAAAAAAAACATCCTAAATTAAGCATAGATGTAAACTTTATGTGATTAATCATTAAAATTCATTAGAGAGCTTCATTTGCATTGAAAAAGCATTCAATTGAATACTTCTCAAACTTGAGAAGTGAAAAACATTTAAAAGATTGAGAAAAAACCATAAAGTCACACCTTACCTATTGTTTTGCTTGATTCTTTATTCTTAGAAGAGGCCCAACCAATCGTTTGGTTAGTATGTTGAGGAAAGCTCCAAGGAAGGTTGAAGAGAGAGAGAGAGAACCTTGTAATGAGGATAATAGAAAATATGCTTATTCTAATGTAATATTGGCATGGTCTTGTTCACAGATGAGAATACAAAAGAATGAGACTCTATTTATAGGTGATGGAGGCCACTAACTGAGTTCATTTAAGTTCTAGAATTTTCTAGCTTCAGTTTGGCTGAATTTGGAACACTTGGATTAATCTTATTGGTCTCCATAAGAACCTTAATTGGACCATAATCCAAAAATTTCAAAAAATCTTGACCCTTAGGCTAAGGTCTTTTAAATCATTTTTATTGATTCCTAATACACCTTGAAAAATTTATTTTGATTTTCTATTTCAAGGAAATATATTTTTGATATTTATAGAATTTACATATTTAAAAATATCCTCAATATTGAATTACCACTCTCTAGAATTTTTTATCTCACTAGGCAAAAACAAGGAAAAATAATATTTTCTTGTATTGAGAAACAGGGAATGATTTATAAGGGATTGAAGTAAAGCTTATTCAATATTCAGGGCTGAGGAGGAATCTTACATCCTCTCCCACTTGAAAAACGCAAGATGTCCTCATCTCGCAAAGTTGGGGTAATCTTTCGCCAACTCTTCCTCTTTCTCCCAGGTGGCGTCTTCTAGAGGAAAGAACTTCCACTTTACTAAAAATTCTCTGAGGACTCTGCTCTTGAGAATCTTCTCCTGAATGTCAAGGATTTTCTCAGGTTAAGGTACCATCTGGCCTTGAGTCGAAGAAATCAATTGTTCATCATCAAGCACGTGACTCGGACTGGGTACATATTTCTTAAGCAAACTGACATGGAATACATTATGTACCTTGAGATGGGGAGGCAGAAGAAGTTTATAGGCTAGATCGCCCATTTTCTTTATAAGATCTTTACTTTTAAATAAAATATCTATTATTTTACTATTCCAAATTTTCTTTCTCCATTGGAATACATGGATCTCCATTATCATGGGAATTTCTCTTTTATCATAAAAATGAAATTACTAAAAAATCCTCTTTTTCTCTAATTATTATAATTTATGTATCATTAAAGCATAAGAAAGCCATCTCTTTGGCCTCTAGCTTGACTAGTATAGAGTTTGATTTTAGAATTAGGAATTGCTCCATGAGAAGCATCATTTGAATTTAGAATTGGTCATAGGAATGACCATTCTTTGGGGGAGAGAGAGATATACATAAAAAAACATCCTAAATTAAGCATATATGTAAACTTTATGTGATTAATCATCATTAACATTCATTAGAGAGCTTCATTTGCATTGAGAAACCATTCAATTGAATACTTCTCAAGCTTGAGTTCAAAAGAGTTATTCTCATTAAATTTTATTTTATGTATAGAAAGATGCATAAAGGAATTTATTTTTATTTCGAAAGTGTTATTTTTAAAAAAAATTAAATTTATGCATAAATAGATATATAAAAGAATTTTTATAAAAGTGTTATTCCCACAGAAGTTAATTTTTATAAAAGAATGAATGGATGGATAGGTGTGATATGAATTAGATAAATGTGAGTGAATGGACTTATAGTTGTGATGTGAATCAGATAAATGTGAGTGAATGGATGGATAGATGTGATGTAAATTAGATAAATGTGAGTGAATGGATGGATAGGTGTGATGTGAATCCGATAAATGTGAATGAATGGATGGATAGATGTGATGTGAATCAGATAAATGTGAATGAATGGATGGATGGATGTGATGTGAATAGATGTGATGAGATGTCCTGTGAATCAAGATGTAAATGAATGATATCATGGATGTGGATGTATGTGAAGAATGGAAGTGGATGTATGTGAAAGAATGGATGTGGATGTATGTATGTGAAAGGATGGCTGTGGATGTATGTGAAAGGATAGATGTGGATGTGTCTGTGAAAAGTATGGATGTGGATATGAATGTGATGGGATATGAATGAGAATAGAGGCGATGAGATGTGATGTAAATTGGATAGATATGAATGATAAAGGATTTGAATGAATGATAAGGGATGTGAATGAATGATCTGGGATGTGAATGAATGTGTTAGCATGTGAATCAGGATGTGAATGAATGATAAGGGATGTGAATGAATGTGGTAACTTATGAATCGGGATGTGAATGAATGTGATGGCATGTGAAACGGGATGAGAATGAATGGTATGGGATGTGAATGGATGTGATGTGATGTGAATCAAGATGTGAATGAATGAGATGTGATGTGAAATGGATGTGATAAGATGCGATGTAAACTGGATAGATGTTAATGAATGTGATGAGATGTATGTGAAATGGATGTGATAAGATGCGATGTAAACTGGATAGATGTTAATGAATGTGATGAGATGAGATGTATGGGTAAATGCAAAATACTCACATAAGATGAAGAGTTGACTAAGGACAAGGTTATTAGTTAAAAAAGAAGAGATATTTAGAGGAAATGATGTATTTAGGGGAATTCCCCTCATGAAGGAGGCACCTATTTCACATGTGTGGTGGAGTTTTAAACTCTCAAATAATGAGATATTTCATCTCTCCTCTCTCCTGTTTCAATTAGAACCAAAAAGTAAGCTAAACTGACCTACTAAAAATGGTCAAAAAGTGACCAAACTGATCTGGAAAATTCTAGAATCAGTTTGCTTAGTTAGAGGCTCACTTTTTCCTATAAATAGAAGCCTCCCCCTTTGTAAAAGCTTAATAGTGTTTTATGCAGTGTTACTCTACTCCTCCCAGAGCCAAAAACAGTGAATTTATTGATAATTCATTAGTTTTTGACCATTTCCTCTTCAAAAGAATTGGTGGCCACTCTTGTTGCAAACAAAAGTGAATCCCTCAAACCATCAAGCCAAAGTAAAGCTCACAAAAAATTCATGTAAGCTAGAGATCCTACTTTTTCTTTATTCCATTTAATGGTTTTCTAATTTTTGTTTTCTTCAAAATGAAAAATGATGTTATGCCTTGTTGGCCCTCTCTTCATTCTTGAATTCAGCCTTTCTTTATCCTAGATATGTAATCAAATTGTTAGAATTAAACTTTTCATATTGTTTCTCTTTAAAAAGTGGAATTTGATTTGTTTAGAATGCTTTAAACCATTTGGGATTATTTCTAAGTAACTTGAGAATGAAAAAATTTGAAAAATGGTTAGCCATACAAAGGAGGTTATGGTAAAATTTTCTTAAATTTTGTGAAATAAGTTTTATCTTTTATTATTTGAAAAGAGTAATCCCCACCATTTGTGTATTCTAAAAGTGTTATTCTCATTCTATGTAAAGAAAAATGCATATTAGAAATATTTTTAATAATAAAGTGTTACTACCATTAGAATTAATTTCTACGCATAGAAAGATGCATATTGGAGATTTTTTATTATTATAAAAGTGTTGCTTTCATCAAAATTAATTTTTATGCATAAATAGATGCATAGAAGATTTTTTTTACTATCAAAGTGTTACTTTCATCAAAATTGATTTTTATGCATAAATATATGCATAAATGAATTTTTTTATTATAAAAGTGTTACTTTCATCAAAATTGATTTTTATGCATAAATAGATGCATAAAAGTATTTTTTAATTATAAGAGTGTTATTTTAGAATTAACTTCTATGCATAGAAAGATGCATATTGGATATTTCTTATTTTAAAATTGTGATTTTCATTAGAATTAATTTCTATGCATAAAAAGATGCATATTGAAAATTCTTTTTATTATAAAAGTATTATTTTCATTTAATTTTGATTTTATGCATAGAAAGATGCATAAAGGAATTTAGTTTTATTTCAAAAGAGTTATTCTCATTGATTTTGATTTAATGCATCGAAAGATACATAAAGGAATTTATTTTTATTTCAAAAGAGTTATTCTCATTGATTTTGATTTTATGCATAGAAGATGCATAAAGGAATTTATTTTTATTTTAAAAGAGTTATTCTCATTGATTTTGATTTTATGCATAGAATATGCATAAAGGAATTTATTTTTATTTCAGAAGAGTTATTCTCATTAATTTTGATTTTATGCATAGAAAGATGCATAAAGGGATTTATTTTCAAAAGAGTTATTCTCATTAAATTTTATTTTATGCATAGAAAGATGCATAAAGGAATTTATTTTTATTTTGAAAGTGTTATTTTCCTTAAATTTGAATTTGTGCATAAATAGATGTATAAAAGGATTTTTATAGAAGTGTTATTTCTACAAAAGTTGATTTTTATAAAAGAATGAATAGATGGATAGGTGTGATGTGAATTAGATAAATGTGAGTGAATGGATGGATAGATGTGATGTGAATCAGATAAATGTGAATGAATGGATGGATAGATGTGATGTAAATCAGATAAATGTGAATGAATGGATAGATGGATGTGATGTGAATAGATGTGATGAGATGTCCTGTGAATCAAGATGTAAATGAATGATATGGGATGGATGTGGATGTATGTGAAAGAATGGATGGATAGATGTGATGTGAATCAGATAAATGTGAATGAATGGATGGATAGATGTGATGTGAATCAGATAAATGTGAATGAATGGATAGATGGATGTGATGTGAATAGATGTGATGAGATGTCCTGTGAATCAAGATGTAAATGAATGATATGGGATGGATGTGGATGTATGTGAAAGAATGGATGTGAATGTATGTGAAAAGATGGATGTGGATGTATGTGAAGACTGGATGTTGATGTATGTGAAGAATGGATGTGGATGTATGTGAAGAATGGAAGTGGATATATGTGGATGTATGTATGTGAAAGAATAGATGTGGATGTATGTGAAAGGATAGATGTGGATGTGTCTGTGAGGATAAGTATGGATGTGGATGTATGTGGATGTGAATGTGAATGTGATGGATATGAAGGTGAATAGAGGCGATGAGATGTGATGTAAATTGGATAGATATGAATGATAAAGGATGTGAATGAATGAATTGGATAGATATGAATGATAAAGGATGTGAATGAATGAATGGGATGTGAATGAATGTGTTAGCATGTGAATCAGGGTGTGAATGAATGATAAGGGATGTGAATGAATGTGGTAGCCTGTGAATCGGGATGTGAATGGATGTGATGGCATGTGAATCGGGATGAGAATGAATGGTATGGGATGTGAATGGATGTGATGTGATGTGAATCAGGATGTGAATGAATGAGATGTGATGTGATGTGAAATGGATGTGATAAGATGCGATGTAAACTGGATAGATATTGATGAATGTGATGAGATGAGATGTATGGGTAAATGCGAGTGGATGAGATCTGATGAGGTTAATTGAGGAAAGAAGTGTTGAGATGGAAAATGATGTGATGGGATGAGAATGGTAATGGGAATGCTTATGAAATGAATGTGGATTAAGTAATGTAGATTGATGTGGAAAGACGAGAGATTTGTTATAAAAATTGTATTTATGACCTGTTTTTAAATGACTTTTTTATGTCAAGAATTCTGAGGAAGTTTTTTGACCGTCTTGTGAATGAGGTCATGGAGACCTAGCTGTGATAAAGTTGCAACAGCTGACGGAGAGTCAACGGAGGATGTCTCGCGTAGCAAGGTCGACCGAGGTCTTGTGACCAGCCTCGGTTCAATTTAAATGGTAAGCTTCTGGTATGGTGGATGAGGGACCAAGGAAGCAGCCTATGAGTGAAGCGCTAGGTCACCTGCGAAGGATCCTAGAGGGTGCTGACCATACCGTGCTCAGGCTCTGGGTCGTCGCCTGATGATACCCACACGTGCGTCGTGGAAGATATTAGAACAAGTAAGAGTTATTTTTTGAATTCGGGCATGGATCTGGTTGATTGACCTTGCTGGTCCTCAACGGATGAGTCCATGGCTCTTTTATATGGATCCGTTGGTTGATCTTGCCGATCTTCAACAAAGATTCCATTTTGATATGTGAATATATTGCCGGTTACCTATGAGCTAGGAACTATCGAAAAGGCCCCTGAGAGTGGACAGGTGGTGAGCGTTTTGGTTGTTGCCAATGATGCCATAGTGTACACCAATGAAGGAATGATGGGAAATAAGGATTCAACCGGAGATTTTGATGATTATGATCAGTGACACAATCGATGAAGTAAATCTCGGATAAAAAATATTCTATGGAAAAGAATCGACGGTTGTGCCTCTCAATGAGGAAAAAAGCATTGGTCTCTATGATCCAAGTGCAATCTTTCCCTTGATCTGACTATGGGACTTATGGGTTTGGTCAATGAGTTCAGTTAGTTAAGACTTTTGACTATGTTAGAGAAAAGTTATCCTGGAGGAATTGCCCGTGCTTTCTAGGCAAGGGAAGTTTTTTCGAGTTTGGTTTTGGAAGAACCGATGGATTAGTCTCTTGTCTAGATATCCGTGGATGAGGCCCCGAGTGTGGGAACCTACCCCACGCAAGAAGTGCTACTTCTACTGCTAGCACCCCAGAGATCATTGCGCAGTGGGGTCAGGGATCTTACAGCTGGTATCAAAGAAATTTGGCTAAAATGGATCAACCGAGAAGCCAAGAATGTCATAAATTTATGAAGTAGCAGTAAAAGGTTAGAATTGTGTGATGAAACTCATACAAATTGATATTCAGAATGAAATTCCTAATTTGATATTTGGGTCTTCAGATGGAAGTGCTGCAATTGTATGGAATCCCTGACTTGCTTGAGGCCTAGACATGATGGTATTTACCTTATAATTCCAAGGACCGTGACTACCCGTATATACCGAGGGTATAACTACAGCTCTTTACTGGCAGTATATACGAGTAAATCTAAGATCTTGAAATTATAAGCTAAAATGTTATCCAAATGATGAATTCAAATGTGGTTGATATGATTTTAAAATTCTAGTTGAGAACTAATGAGTTGGATTGGATTCTGATTGAAAAATGATGATTCTTAAATTTTTGGTTGAAAAGCGATAAACTGAGCAAAACCACAATGAGGATGAATGGGACGAGTCCCTGTGTTGATGTTTGTAACTGGAATGACGATTTTTCGTATATTGATAGGAACATGGATCGAGGTCATCGTGGTAGAAATGATAACCCCCAACTCGATGAGGAAGAGCTTGACGTGGATGTTCGAAAAACTCTTCATAGCTCATAGCCTGGACCTTTCAAGGGTGAAGGGGAAAACTTGGGAGAGGCCGTGGAGAAGTGGATCCAAGCCAGTTTCCATGGCCGAAGCAGTGCGGCGGATGGCGAAGGATTTCTCCAAGGCCTTTGATGTCAAGGTCCCACCAAAGCCAGAACCATCACCTTTCAAAAGATTATTAGTTCCAGAAGGTGATTCCAACCTTCCACCGTCTAAGAGATATCAGGGTCAATCCCAGGATAGGGGAAGTTCCAGAATGGAAGAAATGTCCTTTTCCTGAAACTCAATCCCCTGGAATTTAACTTCAGAAGTTCTACCCTTGAATAAGGGAGTGAAATGCTATAACTGTCAAGGATTTGAACATCATAGTATGGATTGCCCAACTCCTTTTGGATCAAGGTTTTCGAGGCAGGGAAATTAGGGATCAAGATTTCAGACTCCAGCTCCTTCCTTCCAGAGTAATCAAGTTTCTATCTGCCAAATTCAGGGACCCTCTAACCAACCTGCAGTTTCAATCCAAAGTAATACAAGACCTCTGCCTCAGAATAGGGGAAGTCAAAGAGAGTTGTTCCCAAATTGGCCGTCCACTTCCAAGGCAGTAACACTGGAAGTGATTGAAAAAGAAGAAGATGATGAAAGAGATCATACTCCACCTGCGAGATGAGGACATCTCGCATTTTTTAAGTGGGGTAGGCTGTAAGATTCCTCCCCTAGCCCCTCAAGATGTCCAATCTCTCCCCCTGTAATCATTCCCCTTGTCAGAATATTCACAGATCTTGTTTCTACCTATTTTGACTTAGAGAGAAAAAATATTTTAGAGAGAGGTTATTCAATTTTTAGATATTTTTGGATGGAAAAATATCTCTTCTTATTAAAATAGATTCCCCCAAAATAGAAGTTCAAAAAGAAATTCAGAAGGTGCATTAGAAATAAATTATAATCTGTTCAAAAGGCCTTAGCCTAAGGGTCTAGATTTTTTGAAAATTTTAGATTAAGGTTCCGAGGGGCCAATTAGATTAATCCAAATGTAGGGAGGAGATAAATTGAAGAAATAAAGAAAACCCCCCCAAAAATGAGTAAATACTCACATAAGATGAAGAGTTGACTAAGGACAAGGTTATTAGTTAAAAAAGAAGAGATATTTAGAGGAAATGATGCATTTTTGACACCTCAATGTGGGGGAATTCCCCTGATGGAGGTGCCTATTTCACATGTGTGGTGGAGTTTTAAACTCTCAAATAATGAGATATTTCATCTCTCCTCTCTCCTGTTTTAATTAGAACCAAAAAGTAAGCTAAACTGACCTAAAAATGGTCAAAAAGTGACCAAACTATTTCGGAAAATTCTAGAATTAGTTTGCTTGGTTAGAGGCTCACTTTTTCCTATAAATAGAAGCCTCCCCCTTTGTAAAAGCTTAATAGTGTTTTATGCACTATTACTCTACTCCTCCCCAGAGCAAAAAAACAGTGAATTTATTGATAATTCATTAGTTTTTGACCATTTCCTCTTCAAAAGAATTGGTGGCCACTCTTGTTGCAAACAAGAGTAAATCCCTTAAACCATCAAGCCAAAGGAAAGCTCACAAAAAATTCATGTAAGCTAGAGATTCTACTTTTTCTTTATTCTATTTAATGGTTTTCTAATTTTTATTTTCTTTAAAATGAAAAATGATGTTATGCCTTGTTGGAAAGGCTTTCCCCCTCTCTTCATTCTTGAATTCAGCCTTTCTTTATCCTAGATATGTAATCAAATTGTTAGAATTAAACTTTTCATATTGTTTCTCTTTAAAAAGTGGAATTTGATTTGTTTAGAATGCTTTAAACCATTTGGGATAATTTCTAAGTAACTTGAGAATGAAAAAAATTGAAAAATGGTCAGCCATACAAAGGAGGTTATGGCAAAATTTTGTGAAATAAGTTTTATCTTTTATTGTGAAATAAGTTTTCTTAAATTTTGTGAAATAAGTTTTCTTAAATTTTGTGAAATAAGTTTTATCTTTTATTATTCAAAAAGAGTAATCCCCACCGTTTGTGTATTCTAAAAGTGTTATTTTCATTCTATGCATAAAAAAATGCATATTAGAAATATTATTATTATAAAAGTATTCTTTCCAGTAGAATTAATTTCTATGCATAGAAAGATGCATATTGGAGATTGTTTTTTATTATAAAAGTGTTACTTTCATCAAAATTGATATTTATGCATAAATAGATGCATAAAAGAATTTCTTTACTATAAAAGTGTTACTTTCATCAAAATTGATTTTTATGCATAAATAGATGCATAAAAGAATTGTTCTATTATAAAAGTGTTACTTTCATGAAAATTGATTTTTTTTGCGTAAATAGATGCATAAAAGAATTTTTTTAATTATAAGAGTGTGATTTTAGAATGCATATTGGATATTTTTTATTAAATAATTGTGATTTTCATTAGAAATAATTTCTATGCATAGAAAGATGCATATTGAAAATTCTTTTTATTATAAAAGTCTTGTTTTCATTTAATTTTGATTTTATGCATAGAAAGATGCATAAAGAAATTTATTTTTATTTCAAAAGAGTTATTCTCACATTGATTTTGATTTTATCCTTAGAAAGATGCATAAAGGAATTTATTTTTATTTCAAAAGAGTTATTCTCATTGATTTTGATTTTATGCATAGAAGATGCATAAAGGAATTTATTTTTATTTCAAAAGAGTTATTCTCATTTATTTTGATTTTATGCATAGAAGATGCATAAAGGAATTTATTTTTATTTCAAAAGAGTTATTCTCATTAATTTTGATTTTATGCATTGAAAGATGCATAAAGGAATTTATTTTCAAAAGAGTTATTCTCATTAAATTTTATTTTATGCATAGAAAAAAGCATAAAGGAATTTATTTTTATGTCGAAAGTGTTATTTTCCTTAAAATTGAATTTATGCATAAATAGATGTATAAAGTATTTTTATAAAAGTGTTATTCCCACAGAAGCTGATTTTTATAAAAGAATGAATGGATGGATAAGTGTGATGTGAATCAGATAAATGTGAATGAATGGATGGATAGATGTGATGTGGATCAAATGGATGGATAGATGTGATGTGAATCTGATAAATGTGAATGAATGGATGGATAGATGTGATGTGAATCAGATAAATGTGAATGAATGGATGGATGGATGTGATGTGAATAGATGTGATGAGATGTCCTGTGAATCAGGATGTAAATGAATAATATGGGATGGATGTGGATCTATGTGAAAGAATGGAAGTGGATGTATGTGAAAAGATGGATGTGGATGTATGTGAAGAATGGATGTGGATGTATGTGAAAGAATAGATGTGGATGTATGTGGATGAGATGTCCTGTGAATGGATGTGGATGTATGTGAAAGAATAGATGAAGGATGTATGTGGATGAGATGTCCTGTGAATGAGGATGTAAATGAATGATGTGGGATGGATGTGGATCTATGTGAAAGAATGGATGTGGATGTATGTGAAAGAATGGATGTGGATGTATGTGAAGAATGGAAGTGGATGTATGTGAAAGAATGAATGTGGATGTATGTATGTAAAAGGATGGATGTGGATGTGTCTGTGAGATAAGTATGTATGTAAAAGGATGAATGTGGATGTATGTATGTAAAAGGATGGATGTGGATGTATGTATGTGAAAGGATGGATGTGGATGTATGTGAAAGGATAGATGTGGATGTGTCTGTGATAAGTATGGATGTGGATGTATGTGGAAGAATATATGTGGATGTGAATGTGATGGATATAAACGAGAATAGAGGCGATGAGATGTGATGTAAATTGGATAGATATGAATGATAAAGGATATGAATAAATGATATGGGATGTGAATGAATGTGTTAGCATGTGAATCAAGATGTGAATGAATGATAAGGGATGTAAATGAATGTGATAACATGTTAATTGAGGAAAGAAGTGTTGAGATGGAAAATGATGTGATTGGATCAGAATGGGAATGGGAATGCTTATGAAATGATAATGGACTAAGTAATGTAGATTGATTTGGAAAGACAAGAGATTTGTTATAGAAATTGTATTTATGACCTGTTTTTAAATGACTGTTTTATGTCAAGAATGCTGGGGAATCATTTTGACCATCTTGTGAATGAGGTCGTGGAGACCTAGCTGATAAAGTTGCAACAACTGATGGAGAGTCAACGAAGGACATCTCATCTCGCGTAGCAAGGTCTACCGAGGTCTTGACGAGCCTCGGTTTGATTTAAATGGTGAGCTTCCAGTACGGTGGATGAGGGACCAAGGAAGCGGCCTATGAGTGAAGCACTAGATCACTTGTGAAGGATCCTAGAGGGTGCTGGCCATATGGTGCTCCGCCCGACAATACCCACATGTGCATCGTGGAAGATATTGAAACAAGGAGTAAGAGTTGTTTTTTGAATTCGGGCATGGATCTGGTTGATTGACCTTGCTGGTCCTCAATGGATAAGTCCATGGCTCTTTTATATGGATCTGTTTGGTTGATCTTGCCAATCTTCAACAGAGATTCCATTTTGATATGTGAATATATTGCCGGTTACTATGAGCTAGGAACTATCAAAAAGGCCCCTGAGTGGACAAGTGGTGAGAGCATTCTAGTTGCCAATGATGCCATAGGTACACCAATGAAGAAATGATTGAAAATAAGAATTCAACAGGAGATTTTGACGATTATGATCAGTGACAATGGTTTCATTAAAAGATTATTTTTAGAAGATGCTGATTCTATGAAAAAGGCAATTTCATATTGGGTGTGTAAGTGGTGTGACTAGTTTTAAGTTTGCATGAATTTCCAGCTAGGGGGCCTGGGAACTCTTTTCCCTGGTACCCGCCGGGACAAAACCTAACCAAATTCCTAATTGGATCCCATCACTACAGTGGTTGGGCGGTTGGCTAACCCATGAGACTAGATGGGGTTAGGCTGGATTAATGGGGTTAGACTGGATTGATGGGGTTAGGCTGG
Organism: Cibotium barometz; assembly: GCF_041138505.1. Classification (NCBI taxonomy): domain Eukaryota; kingdom Viridiplantae; phylum Streptophyta; class Polypodiopsida; order Cyatheales; family Cibotiaceae; genus Cibotium; species Cibotium barometz. The sequence continues at coordinate 12,155,690 of NC_141097.1, read as the reverse complement.
ATTGATGGATCCCTAAAATGAGACTAAATTTCTGCTAGTACGATAGATGAAGTAAATCTCCGATAAAAAATGTTCTATGGAAAAGAATCAACGGCTGTGCCTCTCAATGAGGAAAAAAGCGTTGGTCTCTATGATCCAAGTGCAATCTTTCCCTTGATCTGACTATCAGACTTATGGGTTTGGTCAGATGAGTTCAGTTAGTTAATGCTTTTGACTACGTTAGAGAAAAGTTATCTTGGCCCGTGCTTTCCGGGCAAGGGAAGCTTTTTCGAGTTTGGTTTTGGAAGAACCGATGGATTAGTCTCTTGTCAGGATATCCGTGGGCGAGGCCCGAGTGTGGGACCCTTCCCCATGCAAGAAGTGCTACTTATGCTGCTAGCACCCCAGAATTCATTGCACAGTGGGGTCAGGGATCTTACAGCTGGTATCAGAGTAATTTGGCTAAAGTGGATCAACCGAGAAGCCAAGAATGTCATAAATTTATGAAGTAGCAGTAAAAGGTTGGAACTGTGTGATGAAACTCATACAAATTGATATTCAGAATGAAATTCCTAATTTGATATTTGGGTCTTCAGATGGAAGTGCTGCAATTGTATGGAATCCCTGACTTGCTTGAGGCCTAGACATGATGGTATTTACCTTATAATTCCAAGGACCTACCCATATATACCAAGGGTATAACTGTAGCTCTTTACTAGCAGTATATATACGAGTAAATCTAAGATCTTGAAATTATAAGCTAAAATGCTATCCAGATGATGAATTTGAATGTGGTTGATATGATTTTAAAATTCTGGTTGAGAACTGATGAGTTGAATTGGATTCTGTTTGAAAAATGATGATTGCTGAATTTTTGGTTGAAAAGCGATAAACTGAGCAAAACCACAATGAGGATGAATGGGACGAGTCCCTGTGTTGATGTTTGTAACTGGAATGATGATAATGACTTCAGTAAATCACTATGAGATTAGTGGATTGTGTTGACAGATTGCTACTGTTAACTCTTGACCAGTGGATCAAGTTAAGGGATGACAAAAAATCTAGAAAATTGAAATCCCCCCCATGGAGGACTGCTCAGATGGAAATTTTGGTCTAATAGACCATTATTGTGTTAAAGATATGAATGATATGTTCTGAATGAATTGTTTTCTAATAATGCGAGTATCTTTATCCCACAATTCTGTAGTAGGGAGTCGACCTATCTAAAGAATCCCTAAATCAGATGAATCAAAAATCAGATTTGAATCATAAATAAAGGGAACTTAACAAGATTTTTCGTATATTGATAGGAACATGGATCGAGGTCGTCGTGGTAGAAATGATAACCCCAAACTCGATGAGGAAACTCGATGAGGAAGAGCTCGACTTGGATGTTCGTAAAACTCTTCATAGCTCATAGCCTGGACCTTTCAAGGGTGAAGGGGAAAACTTGGGAGAGGCCGTGGAGAAGTGGATCGAAGCAATGGAAGAATACTTTGATGTCATCGGGTACAATGAGAAGAGCAAAATGGCTCTTGCAAGGCTGAAGATTGTAGAAACAACCAAAGTGGCATGGAGAAACCACTGCAAGACAAACCGTCTGGATTAGAATACCCAGACATGGAATGATCTCAAGATTTACCTAAGGACGAGGTTCTGTCCTCCCGGCTTTTTGGAAACAAAGATGAACAAATTCTTAGAGTTAACCGAGGGGATCAGAACTATTGAAGTATATCACCAAGCGTTTGCTCTCCTCCTCAAATACTCGCCCACCACTGAATGAAGAACAGCTGATGATATGACTAGGTTCATTCGGGGACTAAACGAACCTTTGAATATTTTGGTGAAGAACGCCAAGCTAGTTTGGCCGAAGCAGTGAGGATGGCGAAGGATTTCTCCAAGGCCTTTGATGTCAAGGTCCCACCAAAGCCAGCACCATCACCTTTCAAAAGATTATTAGTTCCAGAAGGTGATTCCAACCTTCCACCGTTTAAGAGATATCAGGGTCAATCCCACGATAGGGGAAGTTTCAGAATGGAAGAAATGTCCTTTTCCCGAAACTCAATCCCCTGGAATTTAACTTCAGAAGTTCCACCCAAGGGAGTGAAATGCTATAACTGTCAAGGATTTGGACATCGCAGTATGGATTGCCCAACTCCTTTTGGATCAAGGTTTTCGGGGCGGCAGTCCAGAGTAATGAGGTTTCTATCCGCCAAATTCAGGGAAATCCCAGAGGTAGACCCTCTAACTAACCTGCAGTTTCAATCCAAAGTAGCGCAAGACCTCTGCCTCAGAATAGGGGAAGTCAAAGAGTGTTGTTCCCAAATCGGTCGTCCACTTCCAAGACAGTAAGGCTGGAATTGATTAAAGAAGAAGAATATGATGAAAGAGATCATACTCCACCTGCGAGATGAGGACATCTCACGTTTTCTAAGTGGGGTAGGATGTAAGATTCTTCCCCCAGCCTCTCAAGATGTCCAATCTCTCCCCCTATAATCATTCCCTTTGTCAGAATATTCACAGATCTTATTTCACCTAGAGAGAGAAAATATTCTAGAGAGAGGTTATTCAATTTTTAAATATTTTTGGATGAAAAAATATCTCTTCTTATTAAAATAAATTCCCCCAAAATAGAAGTTCAAAAAGAAATTCAGAAGGTGCATTAGAAATAAATTATAATCTTTTCAAAAGGCCTTAGCCTAAAGGTCCAGGTTTTCTAAAACGCCAACTCTTCTTCTTTCGCTCCCAGGTGCCATCTTCTAGAGGGAAGAACTTCCACTTTACTAAAAACTCTCTGAGGACTCTGCTCTGAAGAATCTTCTCCCTAACGTCAAGGATTTCCTCAGGTTGGGGTACCATCTGGCCTTGAGTCGGAGAAATCAATTGTTCATCATCATCAAGCACGTGACTCGGGTTGGGTACATATTTCTTAAGCAAATTGACATGGAATACATTATGTGCCTTGAGATGGGGAGGCAAAAGATTTTTATAGGCTAGATTGTCCACTTTCTTTATAACATCTTTAATTTTAAATAAAATATCTATTATTTTAGTATTCCAAATTTTCTCTTTCTCCATTGGAATACATGGATCTATCATGGGAATTTCTCTTTTATCATAAAAGTGAAATTACTAAAATTTTCTCTTTTTCTCTAATTAACTATTTATGCATAAACATTAAAAATTAAATTTCCATGGATATAATGAGAATTATTCATTTAACATAGGATGACTAATCCTAGAATAATGTTAGGAAGTCGTCTTTTCACATTATGCATTAAAATGATTTATGTGTTAATTTTCAAAAATTTTACCATAGCTCCGCTGGCTATTACTTATAATTTTTAATAATTTATAAAAGAATAAGACTTAATAATAGGATTATGATAGAGTAACGATCATTTGGACCAATATCCAATTTATGGACTTAATTCCTAAGTTTACCATAATTTATGTAACATTAAAGCATAAAAAAGCCATCTCTTTGGCCTCCAGCTTGACTAGCATAGAGTTTGATTTTAGAATTAGGAATTGCTCAATGAGAAGCATCATTTGAATATAGAATTGGTCATAGGAATGACCATTCTTTGGGGGAGAGAAAGATATACATCCTAAATTAAGCATAGATATAAACTTTATGTGATTAATCATTAAAAATCATTAGAAAGCTTCATTTGCATTGAAAAACCATTCAATTGAATACTTCTCAAGCTTGAGAGGGGTTGAGAAGTGATAAACATTTAGAAGATTAAGAATTTTTAGAAAATCAAGACCCTTAGGGGCTAAGGCCTTTTGAACATATTATAATTTATTTCTAATGCACCTTCTGAATTTCTTTTTGAACTTCTGTTTCGGGGGAATTTATTTTGATAAGAAGAGATATTTTTTCATCCAAAAATATCTTAAAATTAAATAACCTTTCTCTAGAACATTTTCTCTCTCTAAGCCAAAATAGGTAGAAACAAGATCTGTTAATATTCTGAAAAGGGGAATGATTACAGGGGGAGAGATTGGATATCTTGAGGGACTGGGGGAGGAATCTTACATCCTACCCCACTTAAAAAATGCAAGATGTCCTCATCTCACAGGTGGAGTATGATCTCTTTCATCATCTTCTTCTTCTTCAATCACTTCCAACGTTACTGCCTTGGAAGTGGATGGCCGATTTGGGAACAACTCTCTTTGACTTTCCCTATTCTAAGGCAGAGGTCTTGCATTACTTTGGATTGAAACTGCAGGTTGGTTAGAGGGTCTACCTCTGGGATTTCCTTGAATTTGGCGGATAGAAACTTGATTACTCTGGAAGGAAGGAGCTGGAGTCTGAAATCTTGATCCCTAATTTCCCTGCCCCAAAAACCTTGATCCAAAAGGAGTTGGGCAATCCACACTGCGATGTCCAAATCCTTGACAGTTATAGCAGTTTACTCCCTTGTTCAAGGGTGGAACTTCTGAAGTTAAATTCTAGGGGATTGAGTTTCGGGAAAAGGACATTTCTTCCATTCTTGAACTTCCCCCGCCCTAGGATTGACCCTAATATCTCTTAGACAGTGGAAGGTTGGAATCACCTTCTAGAACTAATAATCTTTTGAAAGGTGATGGTGCTAAATTTGGTGGGACCTTGACATCAAAGGCCTTGGAGAAATCCTTTGCCATCCGCACTGCTTCGGCCATGGAAATGCATAGAAAGATGCATAAAGAAATTTATTTTCAAAAGAGTTATTGTCATTAAATTTTATTTTATGCATAGAAAGATGCATAAAGGAATTTATTTTGATTTCAAAAGTATTATTTTTCTTAAAATTGAATTTATGCATAAATAGATATATAAAAGGATTTTTATAAAAAAGTTATTCCCACAGAAGTTAATTTTTATAAAAGAATGAATGGATGGATAGGTGTGATGTGAATCAGATAAATGTGAATGAATGGATGGATAGATGTGATGTGAATTAGATAAATGTGAATGAATGGATGGATAGATGTGATGTGAATCAGATAAATGTGAATGAATGGATGGATAGATGTGATGTGAATCAGATAAATGTGAATGGATGGATGGATGGATGTGATGTGAATAGATGTGATGAGATGTCCTGTGAATCAAGATGTAAATGATTGATATGGGATGGATGTGGATGTATGTAAAAGAATGGATGTGGATAAATGTGAAAAGATGGATGTGGATTTATGTGAAGAATGGATGTGGATGTATGTGAAAGAATGGATGTGGATGTATGTGAAGAATGGATGTGGATGTATATGAAAGAATGGATGTGGATGTATGTATGTGAAAGGATGGATGTGGATGTATGTGAAAGGATAGATGTGGATGTGTCTGTGATAAGTATGGATGTGGATGTATGTGGAAGAATATATGTGGATGTGAGTGTGATGGATATGAACGAGAATAGAGGCGATGAGATGTGATGTAAACTGGATAGATATGAATGATAAAGGATGTGAATGAATGATATGGGATGTGAATGAATGTGTCAGCATGTGAATCAAGATGTGAATGAATGATAAGGGATGTGAATGAATGTGATAACCTGTGAATCGGGATGTGAATGAATGAATGATAAGGGATGTGAATGAATGTGATGGCATGTGAATGAATGATAAGGGATGTGAATGAATGTGATGGCATGTGAATCGGGATGAGAATGAATGGTATGGGAAATGATTGGATGTGATGTGATGTGAATCAGGATGTGAATGAATGAGATGTGATGTGATGTGAAATGGATGTGATAAGATGCGATGTAAACTGGATAGATGTTAATGAATGTGATGAGATAAGATGTATGGGTAAATGCGAGTGGATGAGATCTGATGAGGTTAATTGAGGAATGAAGTGTTGAGATGGAAAATGATGTGATTGGATGAGAATGGGAATGGGAATGCTTATGAAATGAATGTGGATTAAGTAATGTAGATTGATGTGGAAAGACGAGAGATTCGTTATAGAAATTGTATTTATGACCTGTTTTTAAATGATTGTTTTATGTCAAAAATGCTGGGGAATCATTTTGACCATCTTGTGAATGAGGTCGTGGAGACCTAGCTGATAAAGTTGCAACAGCTGGCGGAGAGTCAACGGAGGACATCTTGTGAATGAGGTCGTGGAGACCTAGCTGATAAAGTTGCAACAGCTGACGGAGAGTCAACGGAGGACGTCTCGTGTAGCAAGGTCGACCGAGGTCTTGACCAACCTCGGTTCGATTTAAATGGTGAGCTTTCGGTACGGTGGATGAGGGACCAAGGAAGCGGCCTATGAGTGAAGCGCCTAGGTCACCTGTGAAGGATCCTAGAGGGTGCTGACCATTTGGTGCTCGAGCTCTGGGTTGCCCGACGATACCCACAAGTGTGTCGTGGAAGATATTGGAATAAGGAGTAAGAGTTGTTTTCTAAATTCGGGCATGGATCTGGTTGATTGACCTTGCTGGTTCTCAACGGATGAGTCCATGGCTCTTTTATATGGATCCGTTGGTTGATCTTGCTGATCTTCAATGGAGATTCCATTTTGATACTTGAATATATTGCCGGTTACTATGAGCTAGGAACTATCGCAAAGGCCCCTGAGTGGATAGGTGGTGAGCGTTCTGGTTGCCAATGATGCCATAGGTACACCAATGAAGGAATGATTAGAAGTAAGGATTCAACCAGAGATTTTGACGATTATGATTAGTGACACAATGGTTTCATTAATAAAAGATTATTTTTGGAAGATGCTGATTCTGTGAAAAAGGCAATTTCATATTAGGTGTGTAAGTGGTGTGACTAGTTTTAAGTTTACATGAATTTCCAGCTAGGGGGCCTGGGAATTCTTTTCCCTCGTACCCGGTACAAAACCTAACCAAATTCCTAATTGGATCCCATCACTACAGTGGTTGGGCGGTTGGCTAATAACCCATGGGACTGGATGGGGTTAGGCTGGACTGATGGATCCCTAAAATGAGACTAAATTTCTACTGGTACGATAGATGAAGTAAATCCCGGATAAAAAATATTCTATGGAAAAGAATCAATGACTGTGCCTCTCAATGAGGAAAAAAGTGTTCGTCTCTATGATCCAAGTGCAATCTTTCCCTTGATCTAACTATGGGACTTACGGGTTTGGTCAGATGAGTTCAGTTATTTAAGGCTTTTGACTACGTTAGAGAAAAGTTATCCTGGAGGAATCGCCCGTGCTTTCCGGGCAAGGGAAGTTTTTCTCAGTTTGGTTTTAGAGGAACCGATGGATTAGTCTCTTGTCTGGATATCCGTGGGCAATGAAAATAACATTTTTAGAATACACGAACGATGGGGATTACTCTTTTTGAATAATAAAAGATAAAACTTATTTCACAAAATTTAAGAAAATTTTGCCATAACCTCCTTTGTATAGCTGACCATTTTTCAATTTTTTTCATTCTCAAGTTACTTAGAAATTATCCCAAATGGTTTAAAGCATTCTAAACTAATCAAATTTCACTTTTTAAAGAGAAACAATATAAAAAGTTTAATTCTGAATTCAAGAATGAAGAGAGGGGGAAAGCCTTTCCAACAAGGCATAACATCATTTCTCATTTTAAAGAAAATAAAAATTAGAAAACCATTAAATGGAATAAAGAAAAAGTAGGATTTCTAGCTTACATGAATTTTTTGTGAGCTTTCCTTTGGCTTGATGGTTTGAGGGATCTACTCTTGTTTGCAACAAGAGTGGCCACCAATTCTTTTGAAGAGGAAATGGTCAAAAACTAATGAATTATCAATAAATTCCTTGTTTTTGGCTCTGGGGAGGAGTAAAGTAGCAGTGCATAAAACACTATTAAGCTTTTACAAAGGGGGAGGCTTCTATTTATAGGAAAAAGTGAGCCTCTAACCAAGCAAACTGATTCTAGAATTTTCCAGATCAGTTTGGTCACTTTTTGACTATTTTTAGGTCAGTTTGGTCACTTTTTGACTATTTTTAGGTCAGTTTAGCTTACTTTTTGGTTCTAATTGAAACAGGAGAGAAGAGAGATGACATATCTCATTATTTGAGAGTTTAAAACTCCACCACACATGTGAAATAGGCGCCTCCTTGATGAGGAAAATTCCCCTACACTGAGGTGTCAAAATGCATCATTTCCTCTAAATATCTCTTCTTTTTTAACTAATAACCTTGTCCTTAGTCAACTCTTCATCTTATGTGAGTATTTACTCATTTTTGGGGGGATTTTCCTTATTTCTTCAATTTATCTCCTCCCTACATTTGGATTAATCTAACTGGCCCCTCAGAATCTTAATCTAAAATTTTCAGAAAATCTGGACCCTTAGGCTAAGGCCTTTTGAACATATTATAATTTATTTCTACTGCACCTTCTGAATTTCTTTTTGAACTTCTGTTTTGAGGGAATTTATTTTAATAAGAAGAGATATTTTTCCATCCAAAAATACCTTAAAATTAAATAACCTCTCTAAAGAACATTTTCTCTCTCTAAGCCAAAATAGGTAAAAACAAGATCTGTTAATATTCTGACAAGGGGAATGATTATAGGGGGAGATATTGGACATCTTGAGGGGCTGGGGGAGGAATCTTAAATCCTACCCCACTTAAAAAATGCGAGATGTCCTCATCTCGCAGGTGGAGTATGATCTCTTTCATCATCTTCTTCGTCTTCAATCACTTCCAACGTTACTGCCTTGGAAGTGGATGGCTGATTTGGGAACCACTCTCTTTGACTTTCCCTATTCTCAGAAGCAGAGGTCTTGCATTACTTTGGATTGAAACTGCGGGTTGGTTAGAGGGTCTACCTCTGGGATTTTCCTTAATTTGGTGGATAGAAACCTGATTACTCTGGAAGGAGCTGGAGTCTGGAATCTTGATCATTGATTTCCCTGCTGCCCCGAAAACTTTGATCCAAAAGGAGTTGGGCAATCCATACTGCGATGTCCAAATCCTTAATAGTTATAGCATTTCACTCCCTTGTTCAAGGGTGGAACTTCTGAAGTGAAATTCCAGGGGATTGAGTTTGGGAAAAAGGACATTTCTTCCATTCTGGAACTTCCCCTATCCTGGGATTGTTTCGGGAAAAGGACATTTCTTCCATTCTAGAACTTCCCCTATCCTGGGATTGACCTTAGACGGTGGAAGGTTGGAATCACCTTCTGGAGCTAATAATCTTTTGAAAGGTGATGGTGCTGGCTTTGGTGGGACCTTGACATCAAAGGCCTTGGAGAAATCCTTCGTCATCCGCACTGCTTCGGCCATGGAAACTGGCTTGGCGTTCTTCACCAAAATATTCAAAGGTTCGTTCAGTCCCCGAATGAATCAAATTCTACTTTTGAAATAAAAATAAATTCCTTCTTCTTCTTCAATCACTTCTTCAATCATTTACATCCTGATTCACAAGACATCTCATCACTTCTATTCACATCACATCCATCCATCCATTCATTCACATTTATTTGATTCACATCACATCTATCCATTCATTCATTCACATTTATCTGATTCATATCACATCTATCCATCCATTCATTCACATTTATCTGATTCACATCACACCTATCCATCCGTTCATTCTTTTATAAAAATCAACTTTTGTGGGAATAACATTTTTAAAAAAATCTTTTTATACATCTATTTATGCATAAATTTAATTTTAAGAAAAATAACACTTTTGACATAGAAATAAATTCCTTTATGCATCTTTCTATGCATAAAATAAAATTTAATGAGAATAAATCTTTTGAAAATAAATTCCTTTATGCATATTTCTATGCATAAAATCAAATTTAATAAGAATAACTCTTTTGAAATAAAAATAAATTTCTTTATGCATCTTCTATGCATAAAATCAAAATCAATGAGAATAACTCTTTTGAAATAAAAATAAATTCCTTTATGCATCTTCTATGCATAAAATCAAAATCAATGAGAATAACTCTTTTCAAATAAAAATAAATTTCTTTATGCATCTTCTATGCATAAAATCAAAATCAATGAGAATAACTCTTTTTAAATAAAAATAAATTCCTTTATGCATCTTTCTATGCATAAAATCAAAATCTCTGAGAATAACTCTTTTGAAATAAAAATAAATTCCTTTATGCATCTTTCTATGCATAAAATCAAAATCTCTGAGAATAACTCTTTTGAAATAAAAATAAATTCCAACACTTTTATAATAAAATGAATTTCCAATATGCATCTTTCTATGCATAGAAATTAATTCTAATGCAAATGATTGAAGAAGAAGAAGATGATGATGAAAGAGATCATACTCCACTTGCGAGATGAGGACATCTCGCATTTTTTAAGTGGGGTAGGATGTAAGATTCCTCCCCCAGCCCCTTAATATGTCCAATCTCTCCCCCTGTAATCATTTCCCTTGTCAGAATATTAACAGATCTTGTTTCTACCTATTTTGGCTTAGAGAGAGAAAATATTCTAGAGAGAGACTGTTTAATTTTTAGATATTTTTGGATACAAAAATATCTCTTCTTATTAAAATAAATTCCCCCAAAATAGAAGTTCAAAAAGAAATTCAAAAGGTGCATTAGAAATCAATTATAATCTATTCAAAAGGCCTTAGCCTAAGGGTCTAGATTTTTTAAAAATTTTAGATTAAGGTTCTGAGGGGCCAATTAGATTAATCTGTAGGGAGAGGAGATAAATTGAAGAAATAAAGAAAATACTCCCAAAAATGAGTAAATACTCACATAAGATGAAGAGTTGACTAAGGACAAGGTTATTAGTTAAAAAAGAAGAGATATTTAAAGGAAATGATGCATTTTTTACACCTCAGTGTGGGGGAATTCCCCTCATGAAGGAGGCACCTTTTTCACATGTGTGGTGGAGTTTTAAACTCTCAAATAATGAGATATTTTATCTCTCCTCTCTCTTGTTTTAATTAGAACCAAAAAGTAAGCTAAACTGACCTAAAAATGGTCAAAAAGTGACCAAACTGATCTGGGAAATTCTAGAATTAGTTTGCTTGGTTAGAGGCTCACTTTTTTCCTATAAATAGAAGCCTCCCCCTTTGTAAAAGCTTAATAGTGTTTTATCCACTGTTACTCTACTCCTCCCCAGAGCCAAAAACAGTGAATTTATTGATAATTCGTTAGTTTTTGACCATTTTCTCTTCAAAAGAATTGGTGGCCACTCTTGTTGGCAAACAAGAGTAGATCCCACAAACCATCAAGTCAAAGGAAAGCTCACAAAAAAATCATGTAAGCTAGAAATCCTACTTTTTCTTTATTTCATTTAATGGTTTTCTAATTTTTATTTTCTTTAAAATGAAAAATAATGTTATGCCTTGCTGGAAAGGCTTTCCCCCTCTCTTCATTCTTGAATTCAGCCTTTCTTTATCCTAGATATGTAATCAAATTGTTAGAATTAAACTTTTCATATTGTTTCTCTTTAAAAAGTGGAATTTGATTAGTTTAGAATGCTTTAAACCATTTGGGATAATTTCTAAGTAACTTGAGAATGAAAAATTTTGAAAAATGGGTAGCCATACAAAGGAGGTTACGGTGAATTTTTCTTAAATTTTGTGAAATAAGTTTAATCTTTTATTATTCAAAAAGAGTAATTCCCACCGTTTGTGTATTCTAAAAGTGTTATTTTTATTCTATGCATAGAAAAATGCATATTAAAAATATTATTATTATAAACATCTTATTTCCATTAGAATTAATTTCTATGCATAGAAAGATGCATATTGGAGATTTTGTTTTATTATAAAAGTGTTAGTTTCATCAAAATTGATTTTTGTGCATAAATAGATGCATAAAAGAATTTTTTTACTATAAAAGTGTTACTTTCATCAAAATTAATTTTTATGCATAAATAGATACATAAAAGAATTTTTTTATTATAAAAGTGTTTTTTTCATCAAAATTGAATTTCATGCATAAATAGATGCAAAAAAGATTTTTTTAATTATAAGAGTGTCATTTTAGAATTAACTTCTATGCATAGAAAGATGCATATTGGATATTTTTTATTATAAAATTGTGATTTTCAATAGAATTAATTTCTATGCATAGAAAGATGCATATTGGAAATTCTTTTTATTATGAGTGTTGTTTTCATTTAATTTTGATTTTATGCATAGAAAGATGCATAAAGGAATTTACTTTTATTTCAAAAGAGTTATTCTCGTTGATTTTGATTTTATGCATAGAAGATGCATAAAGGAATTTATTTTTATTTCAAAAGAGTTATTCTCATTGATTTTGATTTTATGCACAGAAGATGCATAAAGGAATTTATTTTTATTTCAAAAGAGTTATTCTCATTAATTTTGATTTTATGCATAGAAAGATGCATAAAGGAATTTATTTTCAAAAGATTTATTCTCATTAAATTTTATTTTATGCATAGAAAGATGCATAAAGGAATTTTTTTATGTCGAAAGTGTTATTTTTCTTAAAATTAAATTTATGCATAAATAGATGTATAAAATGATTTTTATAAAAGTGTTATTCCCACAAAATTTGATTTTTAAAAAAAAATTGAATGGATGGATAGGTGTGATGTGAATCAGATAAATGTGAATGAATGGATGGATAGATGTGATGTGAATCAGATAAATGTGAATGAATGGATGGATAGATGTGATGTGAATCAGATAAATGTGAATGAATGAATGGATAGATGTGATGTGAATTAGATAAATGTGAATGGATGGATGGATGGATGTGATGTGAATAGATGTGATGAGATGTCCTGTGAATCAGGATGTAAATGAATGATATGGGATGGATGTGGATGTATGTGAAGAATGGATGTGGATATATGTGAAAGAATGGATGTGGATGTATGTGAAGAATGGAAGTGGATGTATGTGAGAGAATGGATGTTGATGTATGTGAAAGGATGGATGTGGATGTATGTATGTGAAAGGATGGATGTGGATGTATGTGAAAGGATAGATGTGGATGTGTCTGTGATGTGGATGTATGTGGAAGAATATATGTGGATGTGAATGTGATGGATATAAACGAGAATAGAGGCGATGAGATGTGATGTAAATTGGATAGGTATGAATGATAAAGGATGTGAATGAATGATATGGGATGTGAATGAATGTGTTAGCATGTGAATCGGGATGTGAATGAATGATAAGGGATGTGAATGAATGTGATAACCTGTGAATCGGGATGTGAATGAATGAATGATAAGGGATGTGAATGAATGTGATGGCAAGAGATTTGTTATAGAAATTGTATTTATAACCTGTTTTTAAACTATTGTTTTATGTCAAGAATGTTGGGGAATCATTTTGATTCTCTTGTGATTGAATGAGGTCGTGGAGACCTAGCTGAGAAAGTTGCAGCAGCTGGACGGAGAGTCAACGGAGGACGTCTCGCGTAGCAAGGTCGACCGAGGTCTTAACCAGCCTCGGTTTGATTTAAATGGTGAGCTTCCAGTGTACGGTGGATGAGGGACCAAGGAAGCGGCCTATGAGTGAAGCGCTAGGTCACCTGCGAGACGAGCGAAGGATCCTGACCATACGGTGCTCGGGCTCTAAGTCGCCCGATGATACCCACACGTGCGTCATGGAAGATATTGGAATAAGGAGTAAGAGTTGTTTTCTGAATTCGGGCATGGATCTGGTTAATTGACCTTGCTGGTCCTCAACGGATCAGTCCATGGCTCTTTTATATAGATTCGTTGGTTGATCTTGCCAATCTTCAACAGAGATTCCATTTTGATATGTGAATATATTGCCGGTTACTATGAGCTAGGAACTATCGCAAAGGCCCCTGAGTGGACAGGTGGTGAGCGTTCTGGTTGCCAATGATGCCATAGGTACACCAATGAGGGAATGATTGGAAATAAGGATTCAACCAGAGATTTTGACGATTATGATCAGTGACACAATGGTTTCATTAAAAGATTATTTTTAGAAGATGCTGATTTTGTGAAAAAGGCAAGTTCATATTGGGTGTGTAAGTGGTGTGACTAGTTTTAAGTTTGCATGAATTTCCGGGTAGGGGACCTAAGAACTCTTTTCCCTAGTACCCGGGACAAAACCTAACCAAATTCCTAATTGGATTCCATCACTACAGTGGTTGGGCGGTTGGCTAACCCATGGGACTGGATGGGGTTAGGCTGGACTGATGGACCCCTAAAATGAGACTAAATTTCTACTGGTACGATGATAGATGAAGTAAATCCTGGATAAAAAAATGTTCTATGGAAAAGAATCAATGGCTGTGCCTCTCAATGAGGAAAAAAGCATTAGTCTCTCTGATCCAAGTGCAATCTTTCCCTCGATCTGACTATGGGACTTACGGGTTCGGTCAAATGAGTTCTGTTAGTTAAGGCTTTTGACTACGTTAGAGTAAAGTTATCCTGGAGGAATCGCCCGTGTTTTCCGGGCAAGGGAAGTTTTTCCGAGTTTTGTTTTGGAAGAACCAATGGATTAGTCTCTTGTCTGGATATCCGTGGGCACCCCGAGTGTGGGACCGTGCCCCGTGCAAGAAGAACTACTTCTACTGCTAGCACCCCAGAATTCATTGCACAGTGGGATCAGGGATCTTACAACTGGTATCAGAGCAATTTGGCTAAAGTGGATCAACCGAGAAGCCAAGAATGTCATAAATTTATGAAGTAGAAGTAAAAGGTTGGAATTGTGTGATGAAACTCATACAAATTGATATTCAGAATGAAATTCCTAATTTGATATTTGGGTCTTCAGATGGAAGTGCTGCAATTGTATGGAATCCCTGACTTGCTTGAGCCCTAGACATGATGGTATTTACCTTATAATTCCAAGGACTGTGACTACCCGTATATACCGAGGGTATAACTGTAGCTCTTTACTGGCACTATATACGAGTAAATCTAAGATCTTGAAATTATAAGCTAAAATGCTATCCAGATGATGAATTCGAATGTGGTTGATATGATTTTAAAATTCTAGTTGAAAACTGATGAGTTGGATTGGATTCTGATTGAAAAATGATGATTACTGAATTTTTGGTTGAAAAGCGATAAACTGAGCAAAACCACAATGAGGATGAATGGGACGAGTCCCTGTGTTGATGTTTGTAACTGGAATGACGATAATGACTTCAGCAAATCACTATGAGATTAGTGGATTGTGCTGACAGATTGCTACTATTAACTCTTGACCAGTGGATCAAGTTAAGGGATGACAAATTAAAAATCTATAAAATTGAAATCCCCCCATGGAGAAATTTTGGTCTAATAGACCATTATTGTGTTAAAGATATGAATGAATTGTTATCTAATAATGCGAGTATCTTTATCCCACGATTGTGTGGGGAGCCGACCTATGTAAAGAACCCCAAAATCAAATGAATCAAAAATCGGATTTGAATCATAAATAAAGGGAACTTAACAAGATTTTTCGTATTGATAGGGACATGGATCGAGGTCGTCGTAGTAGAAATGATAACCCCCAACTCGATGAGGAAGAGCTCGACCTAGATGTTCGTAAAACTCTTCAAAGCTCCTAGCTTGGACCTTTCAAGGGTGAAGGGGAAAACTTGGGAGAGGAAGTGGAGAAGTGGATCAAAGCAATGGAAGAATACTTCGATGTCACTGGGTACAATGAGGAGTAAAATGGCTCTTACAAGGCTAAAGATTGTAGAAACAGCCAGAGTGGCATGGAGAAACCACTGTGAGAGACAAATCGTTTGGATCGGAATACCTAGACATGGAATGATCTCAAAATTTATCTAAGGACGAGGTTCTGTCCTCCCGGTTTTTTGGAAACAAAGATGAATGAATTCTTAGAGTTAACCCACGGGAGTAGAACTATTGAAGTATATCACCAAGCGTTCGCTCTCCTCCTCAAATACTCGCCAACCACTGAATGAAGAATAGCTGATGGCCAAGTTCATTCGGGGACTGAACAAACCTTTGAATATTTTGGTGAACGCCAAGCCAATTTCCATGGCCGAAGCGGTGCGGATGGTGAAGGATTTCTCCAAGGCCTTTGATGTCAAGGCCTCACCAAAGCCAGCACCATCACCTTTCAAAAGATTATTAGTTCCAGAAGGTGATTCCAACCTTCCACTGTCTAAGAGATATCAGGGTCAATCCTAGGATAGGGGAAGTTCCAGAATGGAAGAAATGTCCTTTTTCCGAAACTCAATCCTCGGGAATTTAACTTCAGAAGTTCCATCCTTGAACAAGGGAGTGAAATGCTATAACTGTCAAGGATTTGGACATCCCAGTATGGATTGCCCAACTCCTTTTGGATCAAGGTTTTTGGGGCGGTAGGGAAATCAGGGATCAAGATTCAAGACCAGCTCCTTCCTTCCAGAGTAATCAGGTTTCTATCCACCAAATTCAGGGAAATCCCAGAGGAAGACCCTCTAACCAACCTCCAGTTTCAATCCAAAGTAATGCAAGACCTTTACATCAGAATAGGGGAAGTCACAGAGAGTTGTTCCCAAATTGGCCGTCCACTTCCAAGGCAATAACACTGGAAGTGATTGAAGAAGAAGATGATGATGAAAGAGATCATACTCCACCCACGAGATGAGGACATCTCGCGTTTTTTAAGTGGGGTAGGATGTAAGATTCCTCCCTAGCCCCTCAAGATGTCCAATCTCTTCCCCTTTATTCATTCCCCTTGTCAGAATATTAACAAATCTTATTTCTATCTATTTTGGCTTAGAGAGAGAAAATATTCTAGAGAGAGATTATTTAATTTTTAGATATTTTTTGATGGAAAAATATCTCTTCTTATCAAAATAAATCCCCCCAAAATAGAAGTTCAAAAAGAAATTCAGAAAGTGCATTAGAAATAAATTATAATCTGTTCAAAAGGCCTTAGCCTAAGGGTCCAGACTTTTTGAAAATTTTAGATTAAGGTTCTGAGGGGTCAATTAGGTTAATCCAAATGTAGGGGGAGGAGATAAATTGAAAAAATAAATAAAATTCCTCAAAAATGAGTAAATACTCACATAAGATGAAGGGTTGACTAAGGACAAGGTTATTAGTTAAAAAAGAAGAGATATTTAGAGGAAATGATGCATTTTTGACACCTCAATGTGGGGGAATTCCCCTCATGAAGGTGGCCCCTTTTTTACATGTGTGGTGGAGTTTTGAACTCTCAAATAATGAGATATTTCATCTCTCCTCTCTCCTGTTTCAATTAGAACCAAAAAGTAAGCTAAACTGACCTAAAAATGATCAAAAAGTGACCAAACTGATCTAGAAAATTCCAGAATCAGTTTGCTTGGTTAGAGGCTCACTTTTTCCTATAAATAGAAGCCTCCCCCTTTGTAAAAGCTTAATAGTGTTTTATGCCCTCTTACTCTACTCCTCCCCCCCAGAGCCAAAAACAGTGAATTTATTGATAATTCATTAGTTTTTTACCATTTCCTCTTCAAAAGAATTGGTGGCCACTCTTGTTGCAAACAAGAGTAGATCCCTCAAACCATCAAGCCAAAGAAAAGCTCACAAAAAATTCATGTAAGCTAGAAATCCTACTTTTTCTTTATTCCATTTAATGGTTTTCTAATTTTTGTTTTCTTTAAAATGAAAAATGATGTTATGCCTTGTTGGAAAGGCTTTCCCCCTCTCTTCATTCTTAAATTCAGCCTTTCTTTATCCTAGATATGTAATCAAATTGTTAAAATTAAACTTTTCATATTGTTTCTCTTTAAAAAGTAGAATTTGATTAGTTTAGAATGCTTTAAACCATTTGGGATAATTTCAAGTAACTTGAGAATGAAAAAAATTGAAAAATGGTCAGCCATACAAAGGAGATTATGGTAAAATTTTCTTAAATTTTGTGTAATAAGTTTATTAGTTTAGAATGCTTTAAACCATTTGGGATAATTTCTAAGTAACTTGAGAATGAAAAAAATCTAAAAATGGTCAGCCATACAAAGGAGATTATGGTAAAATTTTCTTAAATTTTGTGTAATAAGTTTTATCTTTTATTATTCAAAAAGAGTAATCCCCACCGTTTGTGTATTAAAAGTGTTATTTTCATTCTATGCATAGAAAAATGCATATTAGAAATATTTTTATTATAAAAGTGTTATTTCCATTAGAATTAATTTCTATGTATAGAAAGATGCATATTGGAGAATTGTTTTTATTATAAAAGTAGTACTTTCATCAAAATTATTTTTTATGAATAAATAGATGCATAAAAGAATTTTTTTATTATAAAAGTGTTACTTTCATCAAAATTAATTTTTATGCATAAATAGATGCATAAAATAATTTTTTTAATTATAAGAGTGTGATTTTCATTAGAATTAACTTCTATGCCTAGAAAGATGCATATTGGATATTTTTATTATAAAAGTGTGATTTTCAATAGAATTAATTTCTATGCATAGAAAGATGCATATTGGAAATTCTTTTTATTATAAAAATGTTGTTTTCATTTAATTTTGATTTTATGCATAGAAAGATGCATAAAGGAATTTATTTTATTTCAAAAGAGTTATTCTCATTGATTTTGATTTTATGCATAAAGAAATTTATTTTTATTTCAAAAGAGTTATTCTCATTGATTTTGATTTTATGCATAGAAGATGAATAAAGGAATTTATTTTTATTTCAAAAGAGTTATTCTCATTGATTTTAATTTTATGCATACAAAGATGCATAAAGGATTTTATTTTCAAATGAGTTATTCTCATTAAATTTTATTTTATGCATAGAAAGATGCATAAAGGAATTTATTTTTATTTCAAAAGTGTTATTTTTCTTAAAATTGAATTTATGCATAAATAGATGTATAAAAGGATTTTTATAAAAGTGTTATTCCCATAGAAGTTGATTTTTATAAAAGAATGAATGGATGGATAGGTGTGATGTGAATCAGATAAATGTGAATGAATGGATGGATAGATGTGATGTGAATCACATAAATGTGAATGAATGGATGGATAGATGTGATGTGAATCAGATAAATGTGAATGGATGGATGGATGGATGTGATGTGATGTGAATAGATGTGATGAGATGTCCTGTGAATCAGGATGTAAATGAATGATATGGGATGGATGTGGATGTATGTGAAAGAATAGATGTGGATGTATGTGAAAAGATGGATGTGGATGTATGTGAAAGAATGGATGTGGATGTCTGTGAAAGGATGGATGTGGATGTATGTGAAGAATAGATGTGGATGTATGTGAAGAATGGATGTGGATGTATGTATGTGAAAGGATAGATGTGGATGTATGTGAAAGGATAGATGTGGATGTGTCTGTGTGATAAGTATGGATGTGGATGTATATGGAAGAATATATGTGGATGTGAATGTGATGGACATGAATGAGAATAAAGGTGATGAGATGTGATGTAAATTGGATAGATAGGAATGATAAAGGATGTGAATGAATGATATGGGATGTGAATGAATGTGTTAGCATGTGAATCAAGATGTGAATGAATGATAAGGGATGTGAATGAATGTGATAACCTGTGAATCGGGATGTGAATGAACGTGATGGCATGTGAATCGGGATGAGAATGAATGGTATGAGATGTGAATGGATGTGATGTGATGTGAATCAGGATGTGAATGAATGAGATGTGATGTGAAATGGATATGCGATGTAAACTGGATAGATGTGAATGGATGTGATGTGATGTGAATCAGGATGTGAATGAATGAGATGTGATGTGAAATGGATATGCGATGTAAACTGGATAGATGTTAGTGAATGTGATGAGATGAGATGTATGGGTAAATGCGAGTGGATGAGATCTGATGAGGTTAATTGAGGAAAGAAGTGTTGAGATGGAAAATGATGTGATTGGATGAGAATGGAAATGCTTATGAAATGAATGTGGATTAAGTTGAATTATCACTCTATAATTTTCATCTCACTAAGCAAAAAAAATTAAAAATAATATTTTTTTGTATTCAGAAACAGGGAATGATTACAGGGGGATTGAAGTAAAGCTTATTCATTATTCAGGCTGAGGAGGAATCTTACATCCTCTCCCACTTGAAAAAACGCGAGATGTCCTCACCTTGCAAAGTGGGGGTAATCTTTCCCCAACTCTTCTTCTTTCTCCCAGGTGGCGTCTTCTAGAGGGAAGAACTTCCACTTTACTAAAAATTCTCTGAGGACTCTGCTCCTGAGAATCTTCTCCCAAATGCTAAAGATTTCCTCAGGTTGGGGTACCATCTGGCCTTGCGTCGGAGAAATCAATTGTTCATCATCAAGCACGTGACTCAGGAAGGGTACATATTTCTTAAGCAAACTGACATGGAATACATTATCTACCTTGAGATGGGGAGGCAGAAGAATTTTATAGGCTAGATCGCCCACTTTCTTTATAACAACTTTAATTTTAAATAAAATATCTATTATTTTAGTATTCCAAATTTTCTCTTTCTCCATTGGAATACATGGATCTCCATTATCATGGGAATCTCTCTTTTATCATAAAAAAGAAATTACTTAAAATTCCTCTTTTTCTCTAATTAACTATTTATGCATAAACATTAAAAATTAACTTTCCATGGATATAATGAGAATTATTCATTTAACATAGGATGACTAATCCTAGAATAATGTTAGGAAGTCGTCATTTCACATTATGCATAAAAATGATTTATATGTTAATTTTCAAATAGTTTGCCATACCTCCGCTCTGCTATTACTGATAATTTTTAATATTTTCTAAAAGAATAAGACTTAGTAATAGGATTATGATAGAGTAACTATCATTTGGACCAATATACAATTTATGGACTTAATTCCTAAGTTTACCATAATTTATGTAACATTAAAGCATCATCTCTTTGGCCTCCAGCTTGACTAGCATAGAGTTTGATTTTAGAATTAGGAATTGCTCCATGAGAAGCATCATTTGAATATAGAATTGGTCATAGGAATGACCATTCTTTGGGGGAGAGAGAGATATACATTAAAAAAATCCTAAATTAAGCATAGATGTAAACTTTATATGATAAATTAATAAAATTCATTAGAGAGCTTTATTTGCATTGAAAAACCAAATACTTCTTAAGCTTGAGAGGGGTTGAGAAGTGAAAAACATTTAGAAGATTAAGAAAAAACCATAAAGTCACACCTTACCTCTTGTTTTGCTTGATTCCCTATTCTTAAGAGAGGCCCCCAACCAATCAATTGGTTAGTATGTTGAGGAAAGCTCCAAGGAAGGTTGAAGAGAGAGAGAGAGAGAGAGAGAGAGAGAGAGAGAGAAGCTTCAATCTCTCCAAATTGTAGAGGATTTTTAGAGGATAATAGAAAATATGCTTATTCTAATGTAATATTGGCATGGTCTAGTTCACAGGTGAGAATACAAAGAATGAGGGTCTATTTATAGGTGAGGAAGGCCACTAATTGAGTCCAACTAAGTTCTAGAATACAAAAGAATGAGGGTCTATTTATAGGTGAGGGTCTATTTATAGGTGAGGGAGGCCACTAACTGAGTCCAACTAAGTTCTAGAATTTTTCCAGCTTCAGTTGAATTTGGACAAGATTTGGACCAACTTGGCTCCCTTTTCGATTTGGTTTGATCCAGGAGAGAGGAGAGACAAAAATATCTTAATATTTTTGAGTTTAAAACTCATTCACATGTGTGAAATAGGAGCCTCCTTTTAGGCTCCCCCTTTCCTTACCAAGGTGTCAAAATTGTATGATTAGTCCAAAATATCTCATTTTTTTAGTAATATCTCATAATTTTTAACTAATAAATCTTGTACTCGGTCAACTCTTCATCTTATGTGGGAATTTACTCATTTTTGGGTATTTTCTTTTATTCATTGGATTTATCTCATTCCAACGCTTGGATTAATCTTATTGGTCTCCATGGGAACCTTAATTGGACCATAATCCAAAAATTTCAAAAAATCTTGACTCTTAGGCTTAGGTCTTTTAAATCATTTTTAATTGTATTCTAATGCACCTTGGAAAATTTATTTTGATGATTTTCTGTTTCAGGGAAATATATTTTTGATATTTGTAGAGTTTATATATCCAAAAATATCTCAATATTGAATTAGGAATTGCTCCATGAGAAGCATCATTTGAATATAGAATTGGTCATAGGAATGACCATTCTTTGGGGGAGAGAGAGATATACATAAAAAAACATCCTAAATTAAGCATAGATGTAGTTTTTATGTGATTAATAATTAAATTTCATTAAAGAGCTTCAATTGCATTGAAAAACCATTCAATTGAATACTTCTCAAGCTTGAGAGGGGTTGAGAAGTGAAAAACATTTAGAAGATAAAGAAAAAACCATAAAGTCACACCTTACCTCTTGTTTTGCTTGATTCTATATTCTTAGGAGAGGCCCCCAACCAAAGTGAAAAACATTTAGAAGATTAAGAAAAAACCATAAAGTCACACCTTACCTCTTTTTTTGCTTGATTCTATATTCTTAGGAGAGGCTCCCAACCAATCAATTGGTTAGTATGTTGAGGAAAGCTCCAAGGAAGGTTGAAGAGAGAGAGAGAGAGAGAGAAGCTTCAATCTCTCCACATTGTAGAGGATTATAGAGGATAATAGAAAATATGCTTATTCTAATGTAATATTGCCATGGTCTAGTTCACAGATGAGAATACAAAAGAATGAGGGTCTATTTATAGGTGAGGGAGGCCACTAATTGAGTCCAACTAAGTTCTAGAATTTTTCCAGCTTCAGTTGAATTTGGACAAGATTTGGACCAGCTTGGCTCCCTTTTTGATTTGGTTTGATCCAGGAGAGAGGAGAGACAAAAATATCTTAATATTTTTTGGTTTAAAACGCAGTCACATGTGTGAAATAGGAGCCTCCTTAAAGGCTCCCCCTTTCCTTACCAAGGTGTCAAAATTGTATGATTATTCTAAAGTATCTCATTTTTTTAGTAATATTTCATAATTTTTAACTAATAAATCTTGTACTCAGTCAACTCCATCTTATATGGGAATTTACTCAATTTTGGGTATTTTCTTTTATTCATTGGATTTATCTCATCCTAACACTTGGATTAATCTTATTGGTCTTGATAGGAACCTTAATTGGACCATAATTCAAAAATTTCAGCAAATCTTGACCCTTAGACTAAGGTCTTTTAAATCATTTTTAATTGATTCCTAATGCACCTTGGAAAATTTATTTTTATTTTCTATTCCAAGAAAATATATTTTTGATATTTGTAGAATTTATATATCCAAAAATATCTCAATATTGAATTATCACTCTCTAGATTTTTTCATCTCACTAGGCAAAAACAAGGAAAAATAATATTTTCTTGTATTCAAAAACATGGAATGATTACAGGGAGATTGAAGTAAAGCTTGTTCATTATTCAAGCTGAGGAGGAATCTTACATCCTCTCCCACTTGAAAAACGCGAGATGTCCTCATCTCGCGAAGTAGGGATAATCTTTTGCCAACTCTTCTTCTCTCTCCCAGGTGGCGTCTTCTAGAGGGAAGAACTTCCACTTTACTAAAAATTCTCTAAGGACTCTGCTCCTGAGAATCTTCTCCCAAACGCCAAGGATTTTCTCAGGTTGGGGTACCATCTGGCCTTGAGCCGAAGAAATCAATTGTTCATCATCAAGCACGTGACTCGGGCTGGGTACATATCTCTTAAGCAAACTGACATGCATTATCTACCTTGAGATGGTGGGGAGGCAGAAGATATTTATAGGCTAGATCGCCCACTTTCTTTATAACAACTTTAATTTTAAATAAAATATCTATTATTTTAGTATTCCAAATTTTCTCTTTCTCCATTGGAATACATGGATCTCCATTATCATGTAAATTTCTCTTTTATCATAAAAAAGAAATTACTAAAATTTTCTCTTTTTCTCTAATTAACTATTTATGCATAAACATTAAAAATTAATTTTCTATGAATATAATCAAAATTATTCATTTAACATAGGATGACTAATCCTAGAATAATGATAGGAAGTCATCATTTCACATTATGCATAAAAATGATTTATGTGTTAATTTTCAAATAGTTTGCCATAGCTCCACTGCTATTACTGATAATTTTAAATATTTTCTAAAAGAATAAGACTTAATAATAGGATTATGATAGAGTAACTATTTTTTGGACGAATTTCCAATTTATGGACTTAATTCCTAATTTTACCATAATTTATGTAACATTAAAGCATAAAAAAGCCATCTCTTTGGCCTCCAGCTTGACTAGCATAGAGTTTGATTCTAGAATTCGGAACTGTTCCATGAGAAGCATCATTTGAATATAGAATTGGTCATAGGAATGACCATTCTTTGGGGGAGAGAGAGATATACATTAAAAAAATCCTAAATTAAGCATAGATGTAAACTTTATGTGATTAATCAATAAAATTCATTAGACAGCTTTATTTGCATTGAAAAACCAAATACTTCTCAAGCTTGAGAGGGGTTGAGAAGTGAAAAACATTTAGAAGATTAAGAAAAAACCATAAAGTCACACCTTACCTCTTGTTTTGCTTGATTCTCTATTCTTAAGAGAGGCCCCAAACCAATCAGTTGGTTAGTATGTTGAGGAAAGCAAGACCTCTTTTCACATTATGCATAAAAATAATTTATGTGTTAATTTTTAAATATTTTGCCATAGCTCCGCTAATACTACTGATAATTTTCAATATTTTCTAAAAGAATAAAACTTAGTAATAGGATTATGATAGAGTAACTATCATTTGGACCAATATCCAATATATGGACTTAATTCCTAAGTTTACCAATATCCAATATCCAATATATGATAGAGTAACTATCATTTAGACCAATATCCAATATATGGACCTAATTCCTAAGTTTACCATAATTTATGTAACATTAAAGCATAAAAAAGCCATCTCTTTGGTCTCTAGCTTGTTGAGACTAGCATAGAGTTTGATTAAAAAAATTATATTTCCAATGATATAATGAGAATTATTCATTTAACATAGGATGACTAATCCTAGAATATGGTAGGAAGTCCTCTTTTCACATTATGCATAAAAATGATTTATGTGTTAATTTTTAAATATTTTGCCATAGCTCCGCTACTATTAGTGATAATTTTTAATATTTTCTAAAATAATAAGACTTAGTAATAGAATTATGATAGAGTAACTATCATTTGGACCAATATCCAATTTATGGACTTAATTCCTAAGTTTACCCATAATTTATGTTACATTAAAGCATAAAAAAGCCATCTCTTTGGCCTCTAGCTTGACTAGCATAGAGTTTGATTTTAGAATTAGGAATTGCTCCATGAGAAGCATCATTTGAATATAGAATTGGTCATAGGAATGACCATTCTTTGGGGGAGAGAGAGATATACATAAAAAAAAATCCTAAATTAAGCATAGATGTAAACTTTATGTGATTAATCATGAAAACTCATTAGAGAGCTTCATTTGCATTGAAAAACCATTCAATGGAATACTTCTCAAGCTTGAGAGGGGTTGAGAAGTGAAAAACATTTAGAAGATAAAGAAAAAACCATAAAGTCACACCTTACCTCTTGTTTTTCTTGATTCTCTATACTTAGGAGAGGCCCCCAACCAATCAATTGCTTAGTATGTTGAGGAAAACTCCGAGAAAGGTTGAAGAGAGAGAGAAGCTTCAATCTCTCCAAATTGTAGAGAAATTTTAGAGGATAATAGAATATATGCTTATTCTAATGTAATATTGGCATGGTCTAGTTTCACAGATGAGAATACAAAAGAATGAGGGTCTATTTATAGGTGAGGGAGGCCACTAACTGAGTCCAACTAAGTTCTAGAATTTTCCAGCTTCAGTTTGGCTGAATTTGGACAAGATTTGGACCAGTTTGGCTCCCTTTTTTATTTGGTTTGATCCAGGAGAGAGGAGAGACCAAAATATCTTAATAGTTTTTAGTTTAAAACTCATTCACATGTGTGAAATAGGAGCCTCCTTGAAGGCTCCCCCTTTCCTTACCAAGGTGTCAAAATTGTATGATTACTCCAAAATATCTCATTTTTTTAGTGATATTTCATAATTTTTAACTAATAAATCTTGTACTCAGTCAACTCTTCATCTTATGTGGGCATTTACTCATTTTTGGGTATTTTCTTTTATTCATTGGATTTATCTCATCCTAACACTTGGATTAATCTTATTGGTCTCCATGGGAACCTTAATTGGACCATAATCCAAAAATTTCATAAAATCTTGACCCTTAGGCTAAGGTCTTTTGAATCATTTTTAATTGATTCCTAATGCACCTTGGAAAATTTATTTTGATTTTTTGTTTCAAGGAAATATATTTTTGATTTTTGTAGAATTTATATATCTAAAAATATCTCAATATTGAATTATCACTCTCTAGAATTTTTCATCTCACTAGGCAAAAACAAGGAAAAATAATATTTTCTTGTATTCAGAAACAGGGAATGATTACAGGGGGATTGAAGTAGAGCTTGTTCATTATTCAAGCTGAGGAAAAATCTTACATCCTCTCCCACTTGAAAAACGCGAGATGTCCTCATCTCCCGAAGTGGGAGTAATCTTTCACCAACTCTTCTTCTTTCTCCCAGGTGGCCTCTTCTAGAGGGAAGAACTTCCACTTTACTAAAAATTCTCTAAGGACTCTTCTCCTGAGAATCTTCTCCTGAACGTCAAGGATTTCCTCAAGTTGGGGTACCATCATCTGGCCTTGAGTAAGAGAAATCAATTGTTCATCATCAAGCACATGACTCGGAGTGGATACATATTTCTTAAGCAAACTGACATGGAATACATTATGTACCTTGAGATGGGGAGGCAGAAGAAGTTTATAGGCTAGAACGCCCACTTTCTTTATGACATCTCTAACTT
Organism: Cibotium barometz; assembly: GCF_041138505.1. Taxonomy (NCBI): domain Eukaryota; kingdom Viridiplantae; phylum Streptophyta; class Polypodiopsida; order Cyatheales; family Cibotiaceae; genus Cibotium; species Cibotium barometz. Next base: position 12,128,967 of record NC_141097.1, on the reverse strand, counting down.
TAAATAAAATATCTATTATTTTAGTATTCTAAATTTTCTCTTTCTCCATTGGAATACATGGATCTCCATTATCATGGGAATTTCTCTTTTATTATAAAAATAAAATTACTAATAATTTCTCTTTTTCTCTAATTTACTATTTATGCATAAACATTAAAAATTAATTTTCCATGGATATAATGAGAATTATTCATTTAACATAGGATGACTAATCCTAGAATATGGTAGGAAGTACTCTTTTCACATTATGCATAAAAATGATTTATGTGTTAGTGAAAATTTAATCATTTTGGGATATTTTCTTTTATTCATTGGATTTATCTCATCCCAACACTTGGATTAATCTTACTAGTCTCCATAGGAACCTTAATTGGACCATAATCCAAGAATTTCAAAATATCTTGACCCTTAGGCTAAGGTCTTTTAAATTATTTTTAATTGATTCCTAATGCACCTTGAAAAATTTATTTTGATTTTCTATTTTAGAAAAATATATTTTTGATATTTGTAGAATTTATATATCAAAAAATATCTCTAGAATTTTTTATCTCACTAGACAAAAACAAGGAAAAATAATATTTTCTTGTATTCAGAAACAGCGAATGATTACAGGGGGATTGAACTAAAGCTTATTCATTATTCAGACTGAGGAGGAATCTTACATTCTCTCCCACTTGAAAAACGCAAGATGTCCTCATCTCGGGAAGTGGGGTAATCTTTTGCCAACTCTTCTTCTTTCTCCCAAGTGCTCCTTCTAGAGGGAAGAACTTCCACTTTACTAAAAATTCTCTAAGGATTCTGCTCCTAAGAATCTTCTCCCTAACGTCAAGGATTTCCTTAGGTTGGGGTACCATCTGGCCTTGAGTCGAAGAAATCAATTATTCATCATTAAGCACATGACTCGGGCTGGGTACATATTTCTTAAGCAAACTGACATGGAATACATTATGTACCTTGAGATGGGGAGACAAAAGACATTTATAGGCTAGATCGTCCACTTTCTTTATGATATCTTTAATTTTAAATAAAATATCTATTATTTTAGTATTCCAAAGTTTCTCTTTCTCCATTGGAATACATGGATCTCCATTATCATGGGAATTTCTCTTTTATCATAAAAATGAAATTACTAAAAATTCCTCTTTCTCTCTAATTAACTATTTATACATAAATATTAAAAATTAATTCTCCATGGATATAATGAGAATTATTCATTTAACATAGGATGACTAATCCTAGAATATGGTAGGAAGTACTCTTTTCACATTATGCATAAAAATGATTTATGTGTTAATTTTTAAAAACTTTACCATAGCTCCACTGGTATTACTGATAATTTTTAATATTTTCTAAAAGAATAAAACTTAGTAATAGGATTATGATAGAGTAACTATCATTTGGACCAATATCCAATTTATGGACTTAATTCCTAAGTTTACCATAATTTATGTAACATTAAAGCATAAAAAAGCCATCTCTTTGGCCTCTAGCTTGACTAGCATAGAGTTTGATTTTAGAATAATGAATTGCTCCATGAGAAGCATCATTTGAATATAGAATTGGTCATAGGAATGACCATTCTTTGGGGGAGAGAGAGATATACATAAAAAAATATCCTAAATTAAGCATAGATATAAACTTTATGTGATTAATCATTAAAATTTATTAGAGAGCTTCATTTGCATTGAAAAACCATTCAATTGAATGCTTCTCAAGCTTGAGAGGGATTGAGAAGTGAAAAACATTTAGAAGATTGAGAAAAAACCATAAAGTCACTTCTCAATCCCTCTCAAGCTTGAGAGGGATTGAGAAGTGAAAAACATTTAGAAGATTGAGAAAAAACCATAAAGTCACACCTTATCTCTTGTTTTGCTTAATTCTCTATATTTAGGAGAGGCCTCCAACCAATCAATTGGTTAGTATGTTGAGGAAAGCTCCAAGGAAGGTTGAAGAGAGAGAGAAGCTTCAATATCTCCAAACTATAGAGGATTTTTAGAGATTAATAGAAAATATGCTTATTCTAATGTAATATTGGCATGGTCTAGTTCACAGATGAGAATACAAAAGAATAAGGGTCTATTTGTAGGTGAGGGAGGCCACTAACTGAGTCCAACTAAGTTCTAGAATTTTCCAGCATCAGTTTGGCTGAATTTGGACAAGATTTGGACCAGCTTGGCTCCCTGTTCGATTTGGTTTGATCCAGGAGAGAGGAGAGACAAAAATATCTTAATATTTTTTAGTTTAAAACTCATTCACATGTGTGAAATAGGAGCCTCCTTGAACGCTCCCCCTTTCCTTACCAAGGTGTCAAAATTGTATAATTACTCCAAAATATCTCATTTTTTTATTAATATTTTATAATTTTTAACTAATAAAATCTTGTACTTAGTCAACTCTTCATCTTATGTGGGCATTTACTTATTTTTGGGTATTTTCTTTTATTCATTGGATTTATCTCATCCCAACACTTGGATTAATCTTATTGGTCTCCATAGGAACCTTAATTGGACCATAATCCAAAAATTTCAGCAAAGGTTGACCCTTAGACGAAGGTCTTTTAAATCATTTTTAATTGATTCCTAATGCACCTTGGAAAATTTATTTTGATTTTCTATTTCAGGGAAATATATTTTTGATATTTGTAGAATTTATATATCTAAAAATATCTCAATATTGAATTACCACTCTCTAGGATTTTTCATCTCACTAGGCAAAAACAAGGAGAAATAATATTTTCTTGTATTCAGAAACAGGGAATGATTAGAGGGTGATTGAAGTAAAGCTTATTCATTATTCAAAAACAGGGAATGATTAGAGGGTGATTGAAGTAAAGCTTATTCATTATTCAGGCTGAGGAGAAATCTTACATCCTCTCCCACTTGAAAAACGCGAGATGTCCTCATCTCGCGAAGTGGGGGTAATCTTTTGCCAACTCTTCTTCTTTCTCCCAGGTGGCATAGAGGGAATGACTTCCGCTTTACTAAAAATTCTCTAAGGACTCTGCTCTTAAGAATCTTCTCCCGAACGTCAAGGATACCATCTGGCCTTGAGTCGGAGAAATCAATTGTTTATCATCAAGCACGTGACTTAGGCTGGGTACATATTTCTTAAGCAAACTGACATGGAATACATTATGTACCTTGAGATGGAGAGAGGTAAAAGAACTTTATAGGCTAGATCGCCCACTTTCTTTATAACATCTTTAATTTTAAATAAAATATCTATTATTGTAGTATTTCAAATTTTCTCTTTCTTAATTGGAATACATGGATCTCCATTATCATGGGAATTTTTCTTTTATCATAAAAATAAAATTACTAAAAATTTCTCTTTTTCTCTAATTAACTATTTATGCATAAATATTAAAAATTAATTTTCCATAATTATAATGAGAATTACTCATTTAACATATGATTAATCATTAAAATTCATGAGAGAGCTTCATTTGCATTGAAAAACCATTCAATTGAGTACTTCTCAATCTTGAGAGGGGTTGAGAAGTGAAAAACATTTAGAAGATTAAAAAAAAACCATAAAGTCACACCTTATTCTAATGTAATATTGGCATGGTCTAGTTCACAGAAGAGAATACAAAAGAATGAGGGCCTTTTTATAGGTGAGGGAGGCCACTAACTGAGTCCAACTAAGTTCTAGAATTTTCAAGCTTCAGTTTAGCTGAATCTGGACAAGATTTGGACCAGCTTGGCTCCCTTTTCGATTTGGTTTGATCTAGGAGAGAGGAGAGACCAAAATATCTTAATATTTTTGACTTTAAAACTCATTCACATGTGTGAAATAGGAGCCTCCTTGAAGGCTCCCCCTTTCCTTACCAAGGTGTCAAAATTGTATGATTACTCCAAAATATCTCATTTTTTTAGTAATATTTCATAATTTTTAACTAATAAATCTTGTACTCAGTCAACTCTTCATCTTATGTGGGCATTTACTCATTTTTGGGTATTTTCTTTTATTCATTAGATTTATCTCATCCCAACACTTGGATTAATCTTATTGGTCTTCATATAGGAACCTTAATTGGACCATAATCCAAAAATTTCAGAAAATCTTTACTCTTAGGCTAAGGTCTTTTAAATCATTTTTAATTGATTCCTAATGTACCTTGGAAAATTTATTTTGATTTTCTATTTCAGGAAAATATATTTTTTATATTTGTAGAATATACATATCCAATAATATCTCAATATTGAATTACCACTCTCTATAATTTTTCATCTCACTAGGCAAAAACAAGGAAAAATAATATTTTTTGGTATTCCAAAATAGGAAATGATTACAGGGGGATTGAAGTAAAGCTTATTGATTATTCAGGCTGAGGAGGAATCTTACATCCTCTCCCACTTGAAAAACGCGAGATGTTCTCATCTCGCGAAGTGGGGGTTATCTTTCGCCAACTCTTCTTCTTCCTCCCAGGTGGCGTCTTCTAAAGGAAAGAACTTCCACTTTACTAAAAATTCTCTGAGGACTCTGCTCCCCCTGAGAAGCTTCTCCCAAACGTCAAGGATTTCCTCAAGTTGGGGTACCATCTGGCCCTTGAGTCAGAGAAATCAATTGTTTATCCTTATCAAGTACGTGACTCGGGCTGGGTACATATTTCTTAATAAGCAAATTGACATGGAATACAATATGTACCTTAAGATGGGGAGGCAGAAGAAGTTTATAGGCTAGATCGCCCACTTTCTTTATAGCATCTTTAATTTTAAATAAAATATCTATTATTTTAGTATTCCAAATTTTCTCTTTCTCCATTTGAATACATGGATCTCCATTATCATGGGAATTTCTCTTTTATCATAAAAATAAAGTTACTAAAAATTCTTCTTTTTTTTAATTAATTATTTATGCATAAACATTAAAAATTGATTCTCCGTGGATATAATAAGAATTACTCATTTAACATAGGATGACTAATCCTAGAATATGGTAGGAAGTCCTCTTTTCACTTTATGCATAAAAATGATTTATGTGTTGATTTTTAAAAATTTTGCAATAGCTCCGCTACTATTACTGATAATTTTTAATATTTTCTAAAAGAATAAGACTTAGTAATAGGTCTATGATAGAGTAACTATCATTTGGACCAATATCCATTTTATGGACTTAATTCCTAAGTTTACCATAATTTATGTAACATTAAAGCATAAAAAAGCCATCCCTTTGGCCTCTAGCTTGACTAGCATAGAGTTTGATTTTAGAATTAGGAATTGCTCCATGAGAAGCATCATTTGAATATAGAATTGGTCATAGGAATGACCATTCTTTGGGGGAGAGAGAGATATACATAAAAAAACATGCTAAATGAAGCATAGACGTAAACTTTATGTGATTAATCATTAAAATTCATTAGAGAGCTTCATTTGCATTGAAAAACCATTCAATTGAATACTTCTCAAGCTTGAGAGGGGTTGAGAAGTGAAAAACATTTTGAAGATTAAGAAAAACCCATAAAGTCGTACCTTACCTCTTGTTTTGCTTGATTCTCTATTCTTAGGAGAGGCCCCCAACCAATCAGTTGGTTAGCATGTTAAGGAAAGATCCAAGGAAGGTTGAAGAGAGTGAGAAGCTTCAATCTCTCCAAATTGTAGAGAAATTTTAGAGGATAATAGAAAATATGCTTATTCTAATGTAATATTGGCATGGTCTAGTTCATAGATGAGAATTAAAAAAAAATGAGGGTCTATTTATAGGTGAGGGAGGCCACTAACTGAGTCCAACTAAGTTCTAGAATTTTCTAGCTTCAGTTTGGCTGAATTTGGACAAGATTTGGACCAGCTTGGCTCCCTTTTCGATTTGGTTTGGTCTAGGAGAGAGGAGAGACAAAAATATCTTAATATTTTTGAGTTTAAAACTCATTCACATGTGTGAAATAGGAGCCTCCTTGAAGGCTCCCCCTTTCCTTACCAAGGTGTCAAAATTATATGACTACTCCAAAATATCTCATTTTTTTAGTAATATTTCATAATTTTTAACTAATAAATCTTGTACTCAGTCAACTCTTCATCTTATGTGGGCATTTACTCATTTTTGGGTATTTTCTTTTATTCATTGGATTTATCTCATCCCAACACTTGGATTAATCTTATTGGTCTTCATATAGGAACCTTAATTGGACCATAATCCAAAAATTTCAGAAAATCTTTACCCTTAGGCTAAGGTCTTTTAAATCATTTTTAATTGATTCCTAATGCACCTTGGAAAATTTATTTTGATTTTCTATTTCAGGGAAATATATTTTTTATATTTGTAGAATATACATATCCAATAATATCTCAATATTGAATTACCACTCTCTATAATTTTTCATCTCACTAGGCAAAAACAAGGAAAAATAATATTTTTTGGTATTCCAAAATAGGAAATGATTACAGGGGGATTGAAGTAAAGCTTATTGATTATTCAGGCTGAGGAGGAATCTTACATCCTCTCCCACTTGAAAAACGCGAGATGTTCTCATCTCGCGAAGTGGGGGTTATCTTTCGCCAACTCTTCTTCTTCCTCCCAGGTGGCGTCTTCTAAAGGGAAGAACTTCCACTTTACTAAAAATTCTCTGAGGACTCTGCTCCCCCTGAGAATCTTCTCCCAAACGTCAAGGATTTCCTCAAGTTGGGGTACCATCTGGCCCTTGAGTCAGAGAAATCAATTGTTTATCCTCATCAAGTACGTGACTCGGGCTGGGTACATATTTCTTAATAAGCAAATTGACATGGAATACAATATGTACCTTAAGATGGGGAGGCAGAAGAAGTTTATAGGCTAGATCGCCCACTTTCTTTATAGCATCTTTAATTTTAAATAAAATATCTATTATTTTAGTATTCCAAATTTTCTCTTTCTCCATTTGAATACATGGATCTCCATTATCATGGGAATTTCTCTTTTATCATAAAAATAAAGTTACTAAAAATTCTTCTTTTTTTTAATTAATTATTTATGCATAAACATTAAAAATTGATTCTCCGTGGATATAATGAGAATTACTCATTTAACATAGGATGACTAATCCTAGAATATGGTAGGAAGTCCTCTTTTCACTTTATGCATAAAAATGATTTATGTGTTGATTTTTAAAAATTTTGCAATAGCTCCGCTACTATTACTGATAATTTTTAATATTTTCTAAAAGAATAAGACTTAGTAATAGGTCTATGATAGAGTAACTATCATTTGGACCAATATCCATTTTATGGACTTAATTCCTAAGTTTACCATAATTTATGTAACATTAAAGCATAAAAAAGCCATCCCTTTGGCCTCTAGCTTGACTAGCATAGAGTTTGATTTTAGAATTAGGAATTGCTCCATGAGAAGCATCATTTGAATATAGAATTGGTCATAGGAATGACCATTCTTTGGGGGAGAGAGAGATATACATAAAAAAACATGCTAAATGAAGCATAGACGTAAACTTTATGTGATTAATCATTAAAATTCATTAGAGAGCTTCATTTGCATTGAAAAACCATTCAATTGAATACTTCTCAAGCTTGAGAGGGGTTGAGAAGTGAAAAACATTTTGAAGATTAAGAAAAACCCATAAAGTCGTACCTTACCTCTTGTTTTGCTTGATTCTCTATTCTTAGGAGAGGCCCCCAACCAATCAGTTGGTTAGCATGTTAAGGAAAGATCCAAGGAAGGTTGAAGAGAGTGAGAAGCTTCAATCTCTCCAAATTGTAGAGAAATTTTAGAGGATAATAGAAAATATGCTTATTCTAATGTAATATTGGCATGGTCTAGTTCATAGATGAGAATTAAAAAAAAATGAGGGTCTATTTATAGGTGAGGGAGGCCACTAACTGAGTCCAACTAAGTTCTAGAATTTTCTAGCTTCAGTTTGGCTGAATTTGGACAAGATTTGGACCAGCTTGGCTCCCTTTTCGATTTGGTTTGGTCTAGGAGAGAGGAGAGACAAAAATATCTTAATATTTTTGAGTTTAAAACTCATTCACATGTGTGAAATAGGAGCCTCCTTGAAGGCTCCCCCTTTCCTTACCAAGGTGTCAAAATTATATGACTACTCCAAAATATCTCATTTTTTTAGTAATATTTCATAATTTTTAACTAATAAATCTTGTACTCAGTCAACTCTTCATCTTATGTGGGCATTTACTCATTTTTGGGTATTTTCTTTTATTCATTGGATTTATCTCATCCCAACACTTGGATTAATCTTATTGGTCTTCATATAGGAACCTTAATTGGACCATAATCCAAAAATTTCAGAAAATCTTTACCCTTAGGCTAAGGTCTTTTAAATCATTTTTAATTGATTCCTAATGCACCTTGGAAAATTTATTTTGATTTTCTATTTCAGGGAAATATATTTTTTATATTTGTAGAATATACATATCCAATAATATCTCAATATTGAATTACCACTCTCTATAATTTTTCATCTCACTAGGCAAAAACAAGGAAAAATAATATTTTTTGGTATTCCAAAATAGGAAATGATTACAGGGGGATTGAAGTAAAGCTTATTGATTATTCAGGCTGAGGAGGAATCTTACATCCTCTCCCACTTGAAAAACGCGAGATGTTCTCATCTCGTGAAGTGGGGGTTATCTTTCGCCAACTCTTCTTCTTCCTCCCAGGTGGCGTGTTCTAAAGGGAAGAACTTCCACTTTACTAAAAATTCTCTGAGGACTCTGCTCCCCCTGAGAATCTTCTCCCAAACGTCAAGGATTTCCTCAAGTTGGGGTACCATCTGGCCCTTGAGTCGGAGAAATCAATTGTTTATCCTCATCAAGTACGTGACTCGGGCTGGGTACATATTTCTTAATAAGCAAACTGACATGGAATATAGTATGTACCTTGAGATGGGGAGGCAGAAGTTTATAGGCTAGATCGCCCACTTTCTTTATAGCATCTTTAATTTTAAATAAAATATCTATTATTTTAGTATTCCAAATTTTCTCTTTCTCCATTGGAATACATGGATCTCCATTATCATGGGAATTTCTTATTTATCATAAAAATAAAGTTACTAAAAATTCTTCTTTTTCTCTAATTAATTATTTATGCATAAACATTAAAAATTGATTCTCCATGGATATAATGAGAATTACTCATTTAACATAGGATGACTAATCCTAGAATATGGTAGGAAGTCCTCTTTTCACATTATGCATAAAAATTATTTATGTGTTGATTTTTAAAAATTTTGCAATAGCTCCGCTACTATTACTGATAATTTTTAATATTTTCTAAAAGAATAAGACTATTTTTAATGTTTATGCATAAATAGTTAATTAGAGAAAAAGAGAAATTTTTAGTAATTTCATTTTTATGATAAAAGAGAAATTCCCATGATAATGGAGATCCATGTATTCCAATGAAGAAAGAGAAAATTTGGAATACTAAAATAATAGATATTTTATTTAAAATTAAAGATGTTATAAAGAAAGTGGGCAATCTAGCCTATAAACTTCTTCTACTTCCCCATCTCAAGGTACATAATGTATTCCATGTCAGTTTGCTTAAGAAGTATGTACCCAGTCCGAGTCACGTGCTTGATGATGAACAATTGATTTCTCCGACTCAAGGGCCAGATGGTACCCCAACTTGAGAAAATCCTTGACGTTCGGGAGAAGATTCTTAGGAGGAGCAGAGTCCTCAGAGAATTTTTAGTAAAGTGGAAGTTCTTCCCTCTAAAAGACACCACCTGGGAGAAAGAAGAAGAGTTGGCAAAAGATTACCCCCACTTCCCGAGATGAGGACATCTCGCGTTTTTCAAGTGGGAGAGGATATAAGATTCCTCCTGAGCTTGAATAATGAATAAGCTTTACTTCAATCCCCCTGTAATCATTCCCTATTTTTGAATACAAGAAAATATTATTTTTTCTTATTTTTGCCTAGTGAGATGAAAAATTCTAGAGAGTGGTAATTCAATATTGAGATATTTTTAGATATATAAATTCTATAAATATCAAAGATATATTTTTGTGAAACAAAAAATCAAAATAAATTTTCCAAGGTGCATTAGGAATCAATTAAAAATGATTTAAAAGACCTTAGCCTAAGGGTAAAGATTTTCTGAAATTTTTGGATTATGGTCCAATTAAGGTTCCTATATGAAGACCAATAAGATTAATCCAAGTGTTGGGATGAGATAAATCCAATGAATAAAAGAAAATACCCAAAAATGAGTAAATGCCCACATAAGATAAAGAGTTGACTGAGTACAAGATTTATTAGTTAAAAATTATGAATTATTACTAAAAAATGAGATATTTTGGAGTAATCATACAATTTTAACACCTTGGAAAGGAAAGGGGAAGCCTTCAAGGAGGCTCCTATTTCACACATGTGAATGAGTGAAATAGGAGCCTTCAAGGAGGCTCCTATTTCACACATGTGAATGAGTTTTAAACTCAAAAATATTAAGATATTTTTGTCTCTCCTCTCTCCTGGATCAAACCAAATCTAAAAGGGAGCCAAGCTGGTCCAAATCTTATCCAAATTCAGCCAAATTGAAGCTGGAAAATTCTAGAACTTAGTTGGACTCAGTTAGTGGCCTCCCTCACCTATAAATAGACCCTCATTTTTTTGTATTCTCATCTGTGAACTAGACCATGTCAATATTACATTGGAATAAGCATATTTTCTATTATTCTCTAAAAATCCTCTACAATTTGGAGAGATTGAAGCTTATCTCTGTCTTCAACCTTCCTTGGAGCTTTCCTCAACATATTAACCAATTGATTGGTTGGGGGACCTCTCCTAAGAATAGAGAATCAAGCAAAACAAGAGGTAAGGTGTGACTTTATGGTTTTTTCTTAATCTTCTAAATGTTTTTCACTTCTCAACCCCTCTCAAGCTTGAGAAGTATTCAATTGAATGGTTTTTCAATGCAAATGAAGCTCTTTAATGAATTTTAATGATTAATCACTTAAAGTTTTAATATATGCTTAATTTAGCATGTTTTTTAATGTATATCTCTCTCTTTCCCAAAGAATGGTCATTCCTATGACCAATTCTATATTCAAATGATGCTTCTCATGGAGCAATTCCTAATTCTAAAATCAAACTCTATGCTAGTCCAAGCTAGAGGCCAAAGAGATGGCTTTTTTATGCTTTAATAAATTGGATATTGGTCCAAATGATAGTTACTCTATCACAATCCTATTACTAAGTCTAATTCTTTTAGAAAATATTAAAAATTATCATTAATAGCAACGGAGCTATGGTAAAATTTTTAAAAATTAACACATAAATAATTTTCAGGCATAATGTGAAAAGAGAACTTCCTACCATATTCTAGGATTAGTCATGCTATGAGTAATTCTCATTATATCCATGGAAAATTAATTTTTAATATTTATGCATAAATAGTTAATTAGAGAAAAAGAGAAATTTTTAGTAATTTTATTTTTATGATAAAAGAGAAATTTCCATGATAATGGAGATCCATGTATTCAAATGGAGAAAGAGAAAATTTGGAATACTAAAGTAATAGATATTTTATTTACAATTAAAGATGTTATAAATAAAGTGGGCGATCTAGCCTATAAACTTCTTCTGCCTCCCCATCTCAAGGTACATAATGTATTCCATGTCAATTTTCTTAAGAAATATATACCCAGCCCGAGTCACGTGCTTGATGATGAACAATTGATTTCTCGGGACTCAAGGCCAGATGGTACCCCAACTTGAGGAAATCCTTGACGTTCAGGAGAAGATTCTCAGGAGTAGAGTCCTTAAAGAATTTTTAGTAAAGTGGAAGTTCTTTCCTCTAGAAGACGCCACCTGGGAGAGAAAGAAGAAGAGTTGGCAAAAGATTACCCCCACTTCGCGAGAGAAGAGGACATCTCACGTTTTTCAAGTGGGAGAAGATGTAAGATTCCTCCTCATCCTCCCGAATAATGAATAAGCTTTACTTCAATCCCCCTGTAATCATTCCCTATTTTTGAATACAAGAAAATATTATTTTTCCTTGTTTTTGCCTAGTGAGATAAAAAATTATAGAGACTGGTAAGTCAATATTGAGATATTTTTAATATATAAATTCTACAAATATCAAAAATATATTTCCTTGAAATAAAAAATCAAAATAAAATTTCCAAGGTGCATTAGGAATCAATTAAAAATGATTTAAAAGACCTTAGCCTAAGGGTCAAGATTTTTTAAAAATTTTGCATTATGGTTTAATTAAGGTTCCTATGGAGACAAATAAGATTAATCCAAGTGTTGGGATGAGAAAAATCCAATGAATAAAAGAAAATACCCAAAAATGCGTAAATGCCCACATAAGATGAAGAGTTGACTGAGTACAAGATTTATTAGTTAAAAATTATGAAATATTACTAAAAAATGAGATATTTTGAAGTAATCATACAATTTTGGAGTAATCATACAATTTTGACACCTTGGTAAGAAAAGGGGGAGCCTTCAAGGAGGCTCCTATTTCACACATGTGAATGAGTTTTGAACTCAAAAATATTAAGATATTTTTGTCTCTCCTCTCTCCTGGATCAAACCAAATCAAAAAGGGAGCCAAGTTGGTCCAAATCTTGTACAAATTCAACCAAATTGAAGCTGGAAAATTCTAGAACTTAGTTGGACTCTGTTAGTGGCCTCCCTCACCTATAAATAGACCCTCATTCTTTTATATTCTCATCTGTGAACTAGACCATGCCAATATTACATTAGAATAAGCATATTTTCTGTTATCCTCTAAAAATCCTCTACAATTTGGAGAGATTGAAGCTTCTCTCTCTCTTCAACCTTCCTTGAAGGTTTCCTCAACATACTAACCAATTGATTGGTTGGGGGCCTCTCCTAAGAATAGAGAATCAAGCAAAACAAGAGGTAAGGTGTGACTTTATGGTTTTTTCTATGTTTTCCACTTCTCAACCCCTCTCAAGCTTGAGAAGTATTCAATTGAATGGTTTTTCAATGCAAATGAAGCTCTCTAATGAATTTTAATGATTAATCACTTAAAGTTTATATTTATGCTTGATTTAGGATTTTATATATATATCTCTCTCTCTCCCCCAAATAATGGTCATTCCTATGACCAATTCTATATTCAAATGATGCTTCTCATGGAGAAATTCCTAATTCTAAAAAATCAAACTCTATAATAGTCAAGCTAGAGGCCAAAGAGATGGCTTTTTTATACTTTAATGTTACATAAATTATGGTAAACTTAGGAATTAAGTCCATAAAATGGATATTGGTCCAAATGATAGTTACTTTATCATAATCCTATTACTAAGTCCTATTCTTTTAGAAAATATTAAAAATTATCAGTAATAACAGCGAAGCTATGGTAAAATTTTTGAGGAAGTCCTTTTTTCACATTATGCATGAAAATGATTTGTGTTAATTTTTAAAAATTTTGCCATAGCTCTGCTGCTATTACTGATAATTTTTAATATTTTCTAAAAGAATAAGACTTAGTAATAGGATTATGATAGAGTAACTATCATTTGGACCAATATCCAATTTATGGACTTAATTCCTAAGTTAACCATAATTTATGTAACATTAAAGCATAAAAAAGCCATCTCTTTGGCCTCTAGCTTGGACTAGCATAGAGTTTGATTTTAGAATTAGAAATTGCTCCATGAGAAGCATCATTTGAATATAGAATTGGTCATAGGAATGACCATTCTTTGGGGGAGAGAGAGATATACATAAAAAAACATGCTAAATTAAGCATAGATGTAAACTTTATGTGATTAATCATTTAAATTCATTAGAGAGCTTCATTTGCATTGAGAAACCATTCAATTGAATACTTCTTAAGTCTGAGAGGAGTTGAGAAGTGAAAAACATTTAGAAGATTAAGAAAAAATTATAAAGTCACACCTTACCTCTTGTTTTGCTTGATTCTCTATTCTTAGGAGAGGCCCCCAACCAATCAATTGGTTAGTATGTTGAGGAAAGCTCCAAGGAAGGTTGAAGAGAGAGAGAAGCTTCAATCTCTCCAAATTGTAGAGGATTTTTAGAGGATAATAGAAAATATGCTTATTCTAATGTAATATTGGCATGGTCTAGTTCACAGATGAGAATACAAAAGAATGAGGGTCTATTTATAGGTGAGGGAGGCCACTAACTGAGTCCAACTAAGTTCTAGAATTTTCTAGCTTCAGTTTGGCTGCACACTATGAACATGTGCATTAGAGGCCTTGAGGTGAGGTTTGTCTAGAGCTACCCATGTTCATATGAGATCAAATTATGACTTGAACCACAACCAAGTTCTTATATGAACATATCATTTCTAGATTTGGCTACCTAATTGAATTAGTCAATGACCGGGGTTCCCATTTCATTAATGAGGTGATTGATACAGGATTCCTTGTAGTACATCACAAATCATCACTTTGTTGGACCCACTGGTCCAACAAAGTGATGATTTGTGATGTACTACAACGAATCCTGTAAGTAAGTGTTCAATCACCTCATTAATGAAATGTGAACCCCGATCAACTGGGTAGCCAAATCTAGAAATGATATGTTCATACATAAGAACTTGGTTATGGTTCAAGAATCGACTCATTTAGAGGCTCTTGCCTCTACCCACTTCGTGAAATAATATGTGGTAATGATCACATATTGGGCTTGTGAACGAATGTGTTGCTGGACTAATGGATCCAACAAAATCAATCCCTCATTTCTCAAAGGGTTGTCTTACAATTACATGGGTGAGTAGCATCCCGTCTTTTGTTGTGGAATAGCAAATCTCTGACATTCCTCATATCTTTTCACAAACTCTATGGCATCCCCGAATAACGTAGGCCACAAAAGTCTTGCTCGAAGCACTTTGCGAGCTATAGCTTCTCCATCAAAATGTCCTCCAGCTATTCCTGAGTGTGCTTCTTCTAATATCATGACAAATTTATCTTCTCGCACACATCTTCTTAGGATATCATCCTTGCCAAGCTTATATAATTCTCCAGCAATCAATTGATAAGGTGCGTCCAGCTTAATAAGTCAATGCATTTTATCCTTGTTCAAAGGTCAATCTTGTGGAAAAACATGAGCTGGATAGTCTGAAATCTCCTTACTCCACACAGGCACCATGCCAATTTGGAACAGACGAGCATCTGGGAGGTCATCATCAACGCCAGTTAACGGATTCTCCATTTAGAATTCTAGATAGATGGTCGGCCAACACATGCTATGTTGTTGAGATATTGAGCTCATCTAGTGAGGCGGTGGACACTGATGACCCGCCTGGGGGATAGGCCCCACACTTACACCACTGGCATGGTTGGTGAGATCATGGGTGATATGCAGCGAGTGGGATGACAGGCTGTGTGACAGCCATTCTAGAGACTGGCATAGCTATAGTTGGGTTCACACTATAGAGAACCCTAGTATGTATTTGGTTGAGTACCTTTTCATAAGTGTACTCTTATCTTTGTACATGGTGTGTTGAGTGTTGTGTGAAGAAGAAGAAGATTTTCAGCCTCTCACCTTGTGTGTTCTCTTTTAGGGTTTTGTGAGTGTGTGTGTACTTGCAAGAGCTCAAGCTCTCCTCCCCTGCATCTTTTCATGGTATCAGAGCCTGGTTCATGCTAAGGGCTGAGCTGCAAGCAAGACAAGCACAGGAAGCGGTACGAGGGTAAGAGGTTCATCTACTCTTCCCTATTTGTGTTGGTGACCACACCCTTGTCGGGAGCTCTACGGGAGACACCGGCAAACGATCTCTGAGATTGAGGAGCTTTCTTCGCGGGAGTAAAGCTATAGGACAACTATACTATCTTATAGGATTTTTCGAGCCAAAAACGCGTTTCGGGCGTGTTACGACCTCCGTTTTTCAGAAAGCAGGCGATTTCGAGCACTGCAGTTAAGTCATCGATTCTCTGCAGCACAGAACTCTGTTTTAAGAACTGCAAGAAGACAGATTGGTTGTGCAGACATTGTGTGTGCTACAAGGAGGTCAACAGTTTGCCATTGGGTGTATGTATGCACATTGAGGTCACTGGTTGTGACATTTGAGTGTACTACAGTACCGCTGTCTGCAGAAAATACAACAGTTTGTGCAGGACAAACCAAAGTGCTGTTTTTGGTAAATTTGTGTGTCTGGAAAGATGTCAAATGATGGCATAAACCAGATTGTTGTTGAGAAGCTTGATAAGAACAACTTCCATGCTTGGAGGTTCAGGTTGATGAATTTCCTGATGGGAAAGGGTTATTGGGACTACATAGAAGGTGAGCATGAAGAGGCATCGATGATACCAGAGATCAATCCGACTGCTGCAGATGTGAAAGAGTTCAAGGATTAGAACCAAGAAGCCAGAAAAGTTATGTATTGGCTCTCTATCAATATACAGGACACCATGATTGGGCACATTCAGGATGCCAAGTCCCCCAAGGAGGCGTGGGACACCTTGGTGAAATTCTATGAAACAAATACCAAGGCACGAAAGATACAGTTGAAGAATGAACTTCATACTGTGGAGAAAAAGAGTATGTCTATGAATGACTATGCATTGAAGATCAAGGGTATTGTGGAATCCCTTGCATCTATTGGCGTTTTAGTAGATGATGATGACAAGGTGGAAGTCTATCTATGTGGTCTCGGGCCACAATACAAGGCGTACAAGGCGTTCAAGATGTCTATTCAGACTCGGGAAAACATTCCCAATTTCACAGATTTGGTGTCTATGTTGATTATAGAAGAGAAGAGCTTGGGTGAAGACCAACAGTCTTCACAAAACAAAAACAGTTCAGAGCAACAGGCCTTCTACACAAGTTCCAGGAAGAGGACGAGGTAGAGGAGGCCGTGGACGCGGTCAAGGAGGTGGCCGAACAGGTAATCAGAATTATGGCCACCAGCAGAGCAGCAACAACAACAGTCCCAAAATTCATAACAACAACAATAACACGCAGGTGGAAGAGGCCAATTCAAAGGCAGTGGGAGTCAAAGAGGTCGTGGAAATTGGCAAAGGCAGTATAATGGAAAACATGGATGCTTTTATTGTGGTAAGCGTGGACATGTGCAGGCATATTGTTATAAGAAGTAGGCTGACATGCAAAATGGAAAATTACAGCAAAACAACTATGCATCCTCGAGCAGAAACAATGAGGATAATGAAAGGTTGTTTGTTATGCAGCATGTGGTTAATGCCATGTCTGAAAATGTTGAAGCAGCACATAAAGATGATGTATGGTATGTTGATTCAGGTGCTTCGAACCACATGACAAGTCATGGGGAGTGGTTCAAGGAGATGAAAAACCTTGAAAGACTAGGTTTTGTGGAAACAGGGGATGACACTACTCATCCAATTGCCCATGTTGGAGATGTGCCATTTTCTATGCAGGATGGCAAAGTGAAGTACCTTGTAGATGTACTTCATGTTCTGAATATAACAAAGAATCTAGTTTCAGTTGGCCAGATGATTGAGCACAGTTTGCAGGTTCAGTTTAACCCTGATGGTTGTTATGTTGAAGACTTTAAAGACAAGTGCAGGTTGGTTGCAAAAGGCAACATAGTGGGCAGAATGTTTACATTGAATGTAAACATGCCTGAAGTGAGTGCTGCGATGTTTGCAAATGGTTACAAACACAGACATTTGGCATAAAAGAATTGGACATGTGAATGTGCAGCAGAGAATGAAGTCTATGCAGACTAAAGGAATTGTGACAGGGCTGCCAAAGTTTAAAGTTGAAGGTATGCAGAAAATATGTGAAGCATGCCAATTTGGAAAGCAAACAAAGCAGGTATTTCCCCGTGACAGAAATGTGAGCAGAAATGCACTAGATGTAGTGCATTCATATGTATGGGGTCCTACAAAGACCATGTCTATGGGAGGCTGCAGGTATTATATGACATTTATTGATGACCACACAAGAAAAGTGTGGGTATACTTCATGAAGGAGAAGGGTGAGGTGTTCACTCATTTTCAGAATTTCAAAGTTATGGTTAAAAAGCAAACAGGGAAATATGTAAAGTGTCTAAGGTCAGATGGAGGGGGAGAGTACTTCTCCAATGAGTTCTCTGAATTTTTGAAGAGGAATGGTATTCGGAGACAGTTTACATGCAGATACACTCTGCAGCAAAATGGAGTTGCTGAGCAGAAAAACAGGCACATTGCTGAGATTGCGCGAGCATTGATGGGAGAGAAGAATATGCCGCATAGCTATTGGGCTGAGGCTGTTTCTACATCATGAACAGGACTCCAACTGCCATACATGATGTAACTCCAGAGGAGAGGTTTATTGGCAGAAAACCTGATATGTCTCATTTGAAAGTCTTTGGATGCATTGCATATGTGCATGTGCCAGATGAGCTGAGAACTAAGCTGGATCCAAAAGCTGAAAAATGTGTGTTTATTGGGTATTCCCTTGAGCAAAAGGGATACAGGTGTTATAACCCTGCTACACGTGAGTTGAGGGTAAGCAGGGATGTTGTTTTTGATGAGATGAGCACCTGGTATGCTACTGAAAAAGAAGCTATTGGGGCTGATGTGAGTGGAAATGTGGTTGCACAGAATGCAAGTCAGCAATCACAGTCTTTGAGTGGACCAGGAGAGTCCTTATCTAGTGGTTCAGTTGATAGAGCATGGAGCGGCAGGTTGCATCATAATACCAGTCCTACAAATGTGATTAGTACATCACATAAAGGCAAAGAAAAAGTGGTTGAGCCCCTTAGTATGCCTGACATTTCTGCAGGGCATTCTCATGTTGATGGAGAGTCTAGTGGCTCAGAGATGAGCCTTGATGAGAGGAGCTGGGGATACCAGCTATGAGAACACCTGGTGTAAAGAAGGCTATGGAAGCCATGAATACAAAGCTGCGAAGATCTGGGAGAGTGAAGAATCTTGTGCAGAGGTTTACCTATGATGGTTATGTGGCATACATGGCAAAAGTTGTACAGGTTGTAGAGCCCACATGCATTGATGAGACTGTTAGAAATGTGTGTTGGGAGAGAGCTATGGATAAGGAGATGGATGCACTATATGGAAATGAGACTTGGGATTTAGTGCAATTGCCTGAAGGCAAGAAAGCCATTGGATGCAAGTGGGTGTACAAAGTAAAACATAACAGTGATGGAAGCATAAGCAGGTACAAGGCTAGATTGGTAGCTAAAGGATATGTGCAGACATATGGCATTGATTATGAAGAAACTTTCAACCCAGTTGCCAAGATGGCAACAGTGAGAGTTGTGATAGCAGTGGCTGCGTCAAAGCAATGGTCTTTACATCAGATGGATGTAAAGAATGCATTCTTGCATGGGGATTTGCAGGAAGAGGTGTATATGTTGCACCCACCTGGTTATGAGGATGTGAGTCACCTCGAGCATGTTTGCAGGTTGAAGAAAGCCTTGTATGGCTTAAAACAAGCACCAAGAGCATGGTCTGACAAGATTTCTAAATATCTTGTCACTATTGGCTTTCATGTAGCCAATGCAGATTTCTCGTTGTATGTGAGACACAGTGATAGAGGGGTTGTGCTTGTTGTCATCTATGTAGATGACCTGATCATTACCGGGGACCATGATGTAGAGATCTTTTATGTAAAGATCTTGCTTAGACAGAAGTTTGAGATGAAGGATCTGGGGAAGCTCAGATATTTCTTGGGCATTGAGGTGATTAGGTCACCACATGGTATTGGACAGTATGGCTTGGACATGTTGTCCAAGTATGGTATGACAGGCTATAAGCCTATCTCAGTGCCATTGGATCAGAATGGCAAGTTGAGTACAGATTCAGGAGAGATTTTGGAGGATCCTACTATGTATAGGCGCATAGTAGGAAGCTTGATCTACATGACGATCACCAGGCCAGATTTGAGCTATGTTGGAGGATCCTACTATGTATAGGCGCATAGTAGGAAGCTTGATCTACATGATGATCACCAGGCCAGATTTGAGCTATGTTGTTGGGTTGGTGAGTCAGTTTATGCAGGTTCCTCGAAAGCTGCATTTGGATGCATCGAGACGCATACTGAGGTATGTGAGGTCTACTTTGCATTGTGGACTATTTTATGAAACTAGGATAGAGATATGTGTACATGGGTACACAGGTGCTGATTGGGCTTGTAGTATCTCAGATAGAAGATCTACTAGTGGCTTCATGTTTTCTTTGGGGAGTGTTGCTGTGACTTGGAGCAGCAAGAAGCAGCCTACGGTTGCTCTATCTAGTACAGAGACCGAGTACAGAGGTGGTGCTATGGCAGCATGTGAGGTAGCTT
Organism: Cibotium barometz; assembly: GCF_041138505.1. NCBI lineage: Eukaryota > Viridiplantae > Streptophyta > Polypodiopsida > Cyatheales > Cibotiaceae > Cibotium > Cibotium barometz. Next base: position 12,108,804 of record NC_141097.1, on the reverse strand, counting down.
GGTTGAGAAAGCTACTTGCAAATTTGGGTCTATCAGTGCGATAGACAAGTTATCATTTTCTGTGACAACATTAGCAGTATACAGTTGGCTAGGAACCCAGTTTTTCATGCTTGCACAAAGCATATAAAAGTCCACTACCATTTTGTCAGGGAGAAGGTTTTGGCAGGAGACGTTGACCTTGTTTATGTCAACACACAGGATCAGGTCGCTGACATCTTCACCAAAGCATTGGGTACAGAGAAGCTCCGCAGATTCACGGCTTCGCTTGGTGTACATGAGATGGAGTTGAGCTCGAGGGGGAGTGTTGAGATATCGAGCTCATCAATGGGCACTATGATGACCCGCCTGGGGGATAGGCCCCACACTTACACCACTGGCATGGTTGGTGAGATCATGGGTGATATGCGGCCAGTGGGATGACAGGCTGTGTGTGACAGCCATTCTAAAGATTAGCATAGTTATAGCGCTAGCTCATTTAGTTGGGTTCACACTATAGAGAACCCTAGTATGTATTTGGTTGAGTACCTTTTCATAAGTGTGTACTCTTATCTTTGTATATGGTGTGTTGAGTGTTGTGTGAAGAAGAAGAAGATTTTCAGCCTCTCACCTTGTGTGTTCTCTTTTAGAGTTTTGTGAGTGTGTGTGTGTGCTTGCAAGAGCTCAAGCTCTCTTCTCCCCTGCATCTTTTCATATGTCCCTTTTCTTACCGTCATCGTAAAGTCGAATTCTAAGAGTAGAAGTAACCAGCGTGTGATTCTTCCCGTGGTGCAAGGCTTATTCACTAAGTATAATAGGGCCTGATGGTCCACAAAGAATACAAATTTGTTAGCTAGTAAGTAATGTCGGTATTTCTTTACAGCATAAACCATGGCCAACCCTTCATGCTCCGTAGTGGTGGAGTTTCTCTCTGCATCATTTAGTTGACAACTTGCAAAGCAAACTGGGTAATCCAATTTGAATTCCCCAGGTTGTGCCAATACACATCCTATCGCAAAATTCAATGCATTAATGTGCACATGGAATACAAGGTCCCAATTGGGTGGTCTTACTTGCCAGTGCGCTTTCTTCAACTTATCATATGCTTCTTGGAATTACTTAGTCCATTCAAAGACAATGAGTAGTCTATACAATGGTTTAGTGATTTCAGCATAGAATATGATGAAGGGTCGATAATACCCAACGTGGCCCATAAACCTCTATACACCTTTGTAATTGGTTGGTGGGGGTAATTCTAAGATCAATTTTACCTTGCTCCCATTCGTGGAAATACCATTTTTAGACACAATGTGCCCTAAGATTACACCGTGCTTGACCCAGAATTCTGCAAAGGGTTTAAGGCTATACGATACAATCGACATCGCTCAAACACCCTTCTCAAGTAAGCCAAAAGTTCAATCCAGCGTGAGTGTGCACACAGATCATCAATGAATACCTCTAGCCACTTTTGCAAGCAGTCCTTAAAGGCCATTTGGAAGGTTGCTGGGGCATTGGTGAGTCCAAAAGGCATAACCTTATAAGCATATGTTCCCCACATCGTATTGAAAGCCATTTTGTGCTGGTCTTCTCATGCTATGGACACCTGATTATAGCCTGAAAACCAATCTAAGAAGTTGTAAGCTTCTTCACCTACTACCCAGTCCAATACATGTTCAGTATATGGTAGTGGGTAGTGGTCTTTCTTGGCGGCTGCATTGATCTTTTTGAGATCGACACAGACTCTCAATTTCCCATTCTCTTTTGGCACAATCACGATTGGTGAGAGCCAATCTGTGTGCTCAATCTCATAGATGAAATCCACAACGATGAGTTTATCAATTTTCTCCTTTACAATCGCTGCATATTTTGGATTCATCTGGTATGGCTTTTGCCTAGATGGTCTTGATCCGCCGTCCATGATTGGAATGGTGTGTTGAACCACCTTAGGTGGTACACCCTTCATTTCAGTGTATTTCCAAGAAAAGCAATCCTTGAATTCTTTGAGGAGAGCAATGAGTTCTTGAGGAGAGCAATGAGAGCAATCACTCCTTAGCAATATAGACAGGTTTGGGATCCTCCTCCCCTGGCTCTACAAGATCAACCTCCTTAACTTCAATTGGACCATCTTAAGATGATGATTAGCCATCTTCCTTTACTCTTTTAGACGTCAATTGGACCATCTTAAGATGATGATTAGCCATCTTCCTTTACTCTTTTAGACGTCAATTGGACCACTTTGCGTTCGTCAATGGTGTATATTTTAAAATGGTCCAGCACACACTGAGAGTAGTTCTGGCCTGTTATCCTCCTCATCTTTTTTCTAAGCCATTGCCTTCTTAGCTTCGCGCTCAGCTTTCAGCTAGAGCCTTGTTTCATTTTCTACGTCCCCTTCGTCAGTTTAGGCACTTTCGACTCTTGAGGTATAACCTTCTCCTCTTGTTTCCTTCCAGGGTTATCTTACTCAACTCTTCACCCCAGTTCTTAGAAAACTCCTCGTGCACCCTAGTGACCTCGAGAGATCTTAGGCACTAGGCATCCGTGGGTTTACTTGTGATAGGGCATTTCATCAAGCGATATACTTCTTCTGATTTTGCCATCTTCTAAGGCGTTGGGTGCTCGTAGTTGTGCTAAGGGTTGAACCCTCTGATATCTGCACATGGTATTGTCGTGGTTTCCCAATCTCTGATTGTGACCACAATAAAGTAATTGCCTTAGTCTTAAGTAAGGGCATTCAGTGCTTGTGTGATTTTGTCTACAAATAGAGCACCAAATCAACTCTCTTCGGGGGTAGAGATGAGCATTCCCTGATGCTTCTCTCCCATCCCTAACTTTTAATTTCTCCAGTATGGCATTACTGAGCTCTTCCACCGTCATATTTCAAACTTGCTTTCTCTTGGCTCCTGTGTCCTGGTGACTTGAGACTCGTAATGTTGTCATCTACCAAAGTCACATTGGCATCTTCTGGTTGAGGCAACTCAAGCATATTTTCCTCGTATTCGATTGCCAGCTTACAGCATGTATCTAGAGTAGCCAGTCGGGCTAACACTAGCGGGCTAACACTAGATAATCATGCATCTTATGATCTCGGACTCCTCTTCAGAAAGCAAGGCAGTAACTGATCATTAGTTAGCCTTTCCCTCAACTTGCATCTTAAATTCAAGTGTTTGAGCCGAGAAACATAATTTCTCATGGACTCATTTTCCTTTTGCTTGATATTGTGGAGCTGAGCCATAGGACTCCATCTGTCACCACTTCGAGCAAAGCTTGGTATAAACACATTCTTAAGTCTAGTGAAGTTGACTTTATCCTCTAGCTTTAAGGTTTGATACCATTGGTGAGCCTTCCCTTCTAGGGTCAGTGAAAAATCATGGATCATGGCTACATTACTCACTCACCCACATCTCACAACAAGTAGACTTAAAGATTTCTACATGTTGGATCGGGTCCCCATCTCCTGAGAATTTTTGCACAAGCTCTGAAATAATATGTGGCTTCATATGGGATGCTCTAGATTCTAGGGCAGTGCCTAGTTCCCTAACCATTCCTCGGCCCATTTTCATGGCCATGTTTAGCAGATCCACCCTTGTGACTGTGTTTAGATCTGCATCAAGATCTACAATTGGCCTTCGAGGAGCTACTCCCCCTACCTAGACCACGTCGTCTTCTTGGATAGGTTGTTCTATTTAGTTCGGGTCTATGGTTGGGTTCGGGTAATTCGTCATTGCCGGGCTCATTGTTAGCAGCCTCAGCCCGTCTTTGTTCGATCATGAGTTCCAAGCTCTGCAAGAACGTGGGATCATTGATTATTTCTTGTATATTTTCGCTTTTATAAAAGACGATCCTCACCACCTATGTAGGTGCCCTTGGTAGGTTGTCCTCCTCTTCTTGTGTCTCAAGGCTTTTGTCATCCCTTGGTTCCTCATTGATGGGTTCCAAAGTTGGTATCACTCCGTCTGTTATCCCCATCCACATGCTATCAGTGGCATTTCTAGATGTTTTTGGTTCTTTCCATGTGGTCGAAATGGATTCATTTCCTCCATTGCCCGTTGTTCCACCCTTGTTCTTCGAGTATCGAGCTCTTCTTTTCTTAAGCTCAATAGCCGTAATTGTTGATGTGCCTCAACCCCTTCAAGTATGTTTCTATTTCCTCCAATGTGCAGAAAAAGACTTGACTAGTTATGGTGGCATTTTCCTTATCTCTTCTAACCCTGGGGGTCGTCTCCCCACTGATCCTCACTCTGTTAGTATGCCTGGAGCTAGAAGATTGGGTTGGTAATTCTAGTCTTAGACTGTGTCTTGTTCTGGTTGAGGGGCCATGCTCGTAGATTGCACTTCATCTTCTGTGCCATGTTGGAGACCAAAAAATCCCCTGGTCATATCAAAGATTTCGTTGAATCTAGCAGGGGAAGATGGTTTTTCTTCCTCTCCAAGGCCAGAGAATCGTAGTTCTTCTTCCATGGATTCCTCACTACTTGTTTCCATGGTGGTCAGATTCCTCCAAGCTGAAACACTCAATTAAGTGCTCATCGAGCGGCCTGAACCAACACTCCTTTGATAGGAAGAACCTAGGTGATATGATACACTCTCGTTGAGGGTAAGATCGTCTCCAATAAGTTTACCAGACCTCAAGTGCATGAGAATATGTTTTGATAGGTGAAATCACTACTCCAACCTTTTCACCTGTTTTTTTGTCAACCTATCTTTCCTGGTCATGAAATAGTAGATATCCATGAAACTGCAGAGAATGGTTCATGTCGTGAAGAAGTAGCAGGTAACAGTTCACGCCATGAAATAGAATGTTATTCACATCGTGAACTATTTTTCACGCTAAGGCAACTGATGTTTCACGTTTCAAATTTCAACTCTAGAATTACTTCAATTTGAGTCGGATAAACTCCAATGGTGTAATTAGGGTTCTACTCTTACCGCTGGTATGACAACCCCTTAATTCGTGAACTAGCAGTCCGTGAGAGCTTAACTCGTGAACTGCTAACACGTGACGTGTTAAGGCGTGAAGGGTTAACCCATGAAGTAGCAGGCAATGATTCACATCGTGAAGTAGAAAATGGTTCACACCATGAAACAGGATGTGGTTTACGTCTCGTGAAATAGTTCACTGCTATTTCACGTGATAAGATTTTTTGGTTTCGTTATATCATATGTGTCAAGATAAGACAACCTAATTTTAGTAAGGTAATCCAAAAATTCCCGACGCTAACTGCAAAAAATATTTCACGCCGTGAAGTACTGGGAAATGTCCACGCCGTGAACTGTTTTCTACACTCACGTGTTTAGCTACCGCATCCAGAATGATATTTTGGAGTATAATTTCTCTATCCAAATGATCGCTAAGGATTAGGAATGCAATGCAAGTCATGAACACAACCAATGGCTCCTTATTTTTGTAATTTTTGTGAATTTTTGAAAAAAAATAGAAAAACAAAGTGTCACCCTTACTAGCTCATATTAGCAAGATTGGTTGACAAAAAACAAAAAAATTTGAATGTAAAACTGAGTGTAGCTTTCCTCTAGGTTCTCCCAAGTACTCACCCCCCACACTTCCAACACACGATTTTCTGTAATATTTTCTCTACCACTCAAACCTTATCTACACAGTTCCTTCACATTGCACCTTCCAAATGCAAAGGCAATGGTGAATCTTGCATAGTGGGAGCTGAAGCTCTAAGAGGGTGAAAGAAACAAAGGTGTTTCCCCAGCAAAACAACGCCAAAAATATTATGGGCTACCGCACCTCCCAAGAGAAAACTCTACACAACCGCGCAACCGGGAGAAGCAATAGACACAACAATCGTTGGGTACTTACCAATGCTTCGATCTCATGTCCTTGAGGCTCCCCAAGCTCGCTTTGGAAGCTCCACTCCTTTAAACTCCACCTTCATGCTGTCACCCCGTGGAGTCACTCGCACCAAGAATGCAAGGCAATCGACCTCCCACTCTCTCACACACATGCATGAATGAAAGAGGCACATGTACTAAAGCACTCTCTCTCTCTCTCTCTCTCTCTCTCTCTCTCTCTCTCTCTCTCGACAAAGCACAAGAGTTCTCATAGCAGCACAAAGGGAGATTGTGTTCTTTCATTGTGAGAAATTGCCTTTTATACATTTGGCCACACCTGGGCGTGAAAACTTACTAAAACTAAGGCCTTGGGTGGCCAATGTCTCATAATGTACAATGTTTATAGTGCCTTCACATAACACTTATTAATGTTCTCAAATGGAGGAGCATCTTTGTTAATCCAAAATGAGATTAACAATCCTTACATCATCTAGTACCATCTAGACTAGCTATATAGGCCATCTATGTCATGATTGGGAGTGTATGGGCACTAAAAACAAGGCTAGACGGAGGCATGGAGGGTCTCCATCACAAACTGTAGTATCTACTTCTCCCTTTTTTGAAGGCCTTAGAGGGTCTTCATCACACACTGCAGCATCTACTTCTCCCCATTTACAAGCTTCAACCTATATTAAATAAAGATTGTCTTTATTACCTCAGGAATCTACACTTGGAAGCCTTTAGATAGGTCAATTTAAAGTAGATCAACCTTATTTTAGCCTTTAAACATTCACCCATAGGATAAGCCTTTGACTAAACCTTTTCATATAAATTCTTCTTATCTTGCATGCTTTCTATAATTATTTGTTGCAGTGAACGTGTGTGGGGTTGTTATATCAAATTGTGCACCATAGGAAATGCACATAAGATGGTTGTTATTTCCATTCCAACAAGACTTTTTTTGAAGTCTTTTACCTTATTTTTGAAGCACAAATTTCATCTTATAAGAGATTCTAAATCTAGCCTTAGACTTACTAGAAACTTTTAGAAGAAAGCCTAGAAAGATGAGGTTCAACCATGACTAATCCTTAGAAGAATAAATAAAATAATGGGATAAGCACATTAAAGTCTTAAAAACATTTATAGAAATGGAACCATTTGGAAACATCCCTAAATTCAATAAAAGCCTAGTCATTTATAGAGAGAGAATGGTTTCTTCTAGTCGAATCTATCTCTATAGAAACTGGATTAAGATAGGTTAATGAAATGAGGGGATAGTATTAGGAAATAATAGAGCAAAGGAAAAACTCGAAGAGATAGTGAAACCTAGAGATAGATAAGGTAAGATAGAAAGAGTGAAATTTTAGAGAGAGAAAATCAGGGAATGATTGAATAATGGCTAATAAAGATTCAAGTTAAAATCAAAATTAAGTCCCTTGGAAAGAAAATAGAGACTCGACTAAAATTCTAAAAGAGTCTTAGAGTAAGAGTACTAGAATACCCTATGAACCCGGCATAGAAATCGCCTCAAGAAATGTAAGTTGTTAGGCGATGTGGATGATTAAGTAGGGTTTCTATTCAAAGATTAGGATGGACTTTTTAAAGGATAAAGAAGGACCTAGTATAAGGTTAGAAAAGTGACTTGAAAGCTTAGCTAATTTCAAAAATTTAGTGAAAAGACAAAAATATCTCTAGAAAGATTTTAGATGGGATTAAGGAGTTCTAGCCCCTTAGATGTCTAGTGTTGAAATAAAAAATGCTAGTTACCTTGGTTATAAAAGAATAGTGAGCTAGAACAAATTCCCCTTACAAACCTTATGCTTAAGGGAAGAATAAAGCTCAAAAAGCTGACTAGTTGTTCAAAGGACCATGAAGGCTTGGACCAAGATTATTGCATTGATCGTACTATTTGTTGAAATACTATTTGCTATGGAGCTTGTGAAGGTACCACACAAGCTAATGTGATGTCTGGCGGATGTCATTTGAGTTGTGAGTCTTGTCAGTATGAAGACAATCTATCCGAGACCTTGACGTATCTCGACGGATATGGGTGCGCTCCTAACACACCTGGTGTGAGGACAGAGTTGGCTTTTGAGTGTCACTGCCAGGCATGGGGGCATATCTATACGGTAAGATACCTGAAATGATTTCTTTACAAAGTCACCTTTAGCAACATTTTCATCTTCTACAAAATTGTGCATGCCACTATATATTTAAACTACTATAATAGATATTGGAGAAACTATCAATAACAAATTTTTAAGATTTTAGGGAGCCTTGGGATCACCACCAATGGAGTACACAAACCAAGTCTTCTCTTTTTTGCTCCACCTCATGAGAAATTTTGATATGGTTTTAAACTAATGGAGTGAACACTATATACATTTCTATATCTTTAATACATTTTTTGCTTTTTTCATATCTAAAAATTAAAAGGAGACTTGAGCCTATGATGTGTCAAGAATGCAGAATCTCATCTAATGATAGTTTACTTCATCTTCTACATTACATTTTCAGTGTTGAACATCACACAATCATGACATGCATATGAACCTATTTTTGTGAGACTTTGGCTAAAGCTATTTAGCATTCTTAATTTAAAAAATTAATTTTAAAAACAAATAAAGATTTAGTATAGAGTACTCAATACAAATCGGTTTTCAAAACAATTGAAGATCTTACCTTGAGCATGTCTTCAAGACGTGAAAAGTTAAATTTTATCATGAACATATTGGTATAACGTACTTACTCATATTTTTAATATAAAGATGTGAAAAGGTAAATTTATCATGAAAATGTACTTACACATTAACCAATTATTATTTTAAATATAAAGATGTGACCATTCTTTGTTGTAATAAATTTAAATGTATAAGAGAAGAGTTACAATTAGTAAAATATTTCAAAAAGATTTACCCTCATTAAAAAGATTTGAAAGTCAAAATTTTTGAAACTTTTTTAATAGTTCATGTGAAACAAACTTAGAGCGATCAGATTTTACTCCACTTGAAACTAGCAAATAACAACAATATTTGGTAAATAGGGCTCCACTCATGAAGCCAATAATAATTATGCTAAGATACCTGAAATGATTTCTTTACAAAGTCACCTTTTGCAAGATTTTCATCTTCTACAAAATTGTGCATGCCACTATATATTTAAACAACTATAATAGATATTAGAGACACTATCAATATCAAATTTTCAAGATTTTAGGGAGAGTTGGGATCATCACCAATGGAGTACATAAACCAAGTCTTCTCTTTCTTGCTCCACCTCATGAGAAATTTTGATATGGTTGTAAACTAATGGATTAAACATTATATACATTTCTATATCTTTAATACACTTATTTCTTTTTTCATATCTAAAAGTTAAAAGGAGACTTGTCAAGAACGATGATGACCGAATCTCATCTAAAAGTTAAAAGGAGACTTGTCAAGAACGATGATGACCGAATCTCATCTAATGATAGTTTACTTCACCTTCTACATTACATTTTTGATGTTTAACATCACACAATCATGACATGCATATGAACCTATTTTTGAGACCTTGGCTAAAGCAATTTAGAATTATTAATACAAATTGATTTTTAAAACAATTAAAGATTTAGTATTAGAGTACTTAATATATAAATCGATTTTCAAGTAAATTTTATCATGAAAATATTGGTATAATGTACTTACACATAGCCAATTATGTTTTAAATTATATTTCAAGTAAATTTTATCATGAAAATATTGGTATAATGTACTTACACATAGCCAATTATGTTTTAAATATAAAGATGTGACCTTTTTTTGCAACAAATTTTAATGTATAAGAGAAGAGTTGCAATGAGTAAAATATTTCAAAAAGATTTGTGGTTAAGTGCATACATGAGAATAGAGTCTACATCTTAGAAGGCAAGACCTAGATCTTGCAATGATCTTTTAAAGATTTCTTTTAACATTCCTTTGTTATCAACATTTTTTCCACCATCCAAAAAAATTAGATTTCTCACTATTTCCCTTCAAGAACACCTATTTATCAAGACTCCTAAATTTTTCAATTGTCAAAATTATTTTAGGACATAGATTAAGAGTAGCACCCATGCCTCCCAAGAGGGAGATAGTGGGTTGGGATCTACCTTAACCTTAACAGCAGTGTATTTCAATACCCACTCACATTCCCCCCCCCCCCCCCCCCAAAAAAAAGCTCGACTTTTCACAGCATGCCTTACAAGGTACGCCATCAAAATTGCCAATGACACCCAAAAGGTAAGAAATGTGCTCAAATATAAGCTTTGCACAATACCACACAAAGCTTCCCATACCTAGAATGCTGACACGATGCATACCAATTCACTTGTTAAAGCTTTCATGTCTAGTGGCATGAATCTAAAACCTTTTAGTGATGACATGTGCTTGGAGTGATGCTCTCTTACCAAAAAACAAACCTTGCAACCTAAAATACAAGGTTTCATATCGAGTGGCACAATCTACAATCTTTTAATATGCACTACAAAATTAGCATGTACTTGAATAATTTATTTGCATCCACTTGCCTCATTAAACATGTTGATCCACTTTCGCACAGAGAGAAGCCGCCTACGAGAGTGAGAGATATGAAGGCAACTAGTACTATAAGAGTTAGCACAACTAAAAGGGATTCATAAGGGGATTAGGAAAAATACAGGAGTCATGGAAAGCATATTTTCATTATGATAATTGGTCCTTTTTATAGGAGAGACCCCCCTTTACAAAGTTGAAGCATATGTTAACACGATGTATGCCATATGCCGTACATGATGCCAACTGTCCCTATTAAGTGTCACTTTGCCATACATCACTGCTTGCATAATATCCTTCTAAAAGGTTGTTCCTAGACATAAAGGAACCTAGACACTAGCGGCTATTCACACACACTAAAGCCGCATACTTAAACCTAAGCTTACACACACTAAAGTGCTAGTTTACACAACCACCTAGCACTTGTTTATTCTCACATTAATCACTATTAATATTTAACATCTCCCCCGTAATGACAATGTGGCTAGAAAGCCCAATCATCATTGACTAGGTTAGCTTTTTCTTCTAACTGTTGCTCTTTGTCATCGAAGGTAGAAGTGGCAAAGTTTGTAGGGTCTTCATCAACTTTTTGCTTTGCAAGTCTCTTTCGACACTCTTTGATGTAGTGCCTTGACTTGTGGTAGTAATGACACTTTCCTTTCTTCTTCTTGGTGTCATCCTGAGACAAGTCCACTTTGCCTTTGTTCCTAGAGCAGAAGGCTTGGTCTCCTCTGCTTACTTCACCCCTGAATATGCTCTTCCTTGTCTGCTCCTCATAAAGAAGTAATCTAACAAGCTCCTCCAAGGATATATAGGATTGCCTCCTCCTCTCATAAAAAGATTTGGAGAAGCATGAAAAGCTCTAATAAGACTCAAGGAGTTAAGGATTGTGGTGAATAATTTCCTGTTATCAACAATTGTTATTTTAGGTTTGTTACTTTAGTAAAGAGATCTACAATGGAATCACCCTCGTTCATGGTCAAGTTGCCCACCTCCTACATCAAGTACATGACGAGACTGAAACATGGTCTGGAGGACCACCCAAGCAGCTCTAACAGAACTGCAAGATCAAAATTAAGGTATGGTGATCACTCGATTGAGAGAGCGATCATGGACATCGCTTGGGCATCACAAAAATTCCACCTATGTTATTCTTCAGTAGGACGAGGACCTCTAGAATTCCAGCAACCACATGATGAGCAACTATTCTGACCCCACCTGTTGTGGCGGATACTGCTGCCAAGGAAGGTTGAGGTTCATCCCCAATGGCAATCTCTCATAACCCCCTGGCTATCAACAAGCTTTTCATCATAAAGCTCCGCAAAGAATATTTAGAGCCATCAAGTCTATCCTTAGTGGCAATATACCCAAAAAATATCACATCCTCTCTATGCCATCTCTTCTCACAATGCTAGATTTCTCGAAGTAGACTATGTAAGAAAGCCCCCCTAAAAGAAAACCCTTGATGCACCTTATATGCTTATAAGAAAATACTAAATGATGCCTAGAATGTAGACTGTGATACTAAATGATGCCTAGAATGTAGACTGTGTAAGAAATCCCCCCTAAAAGCAAAACCTTGATGCACCCTATATGCTTGTAAGAAAATACTGAATGATGCCTAGAATGTATACACAAGACACCAAGATTTGTCAAAATTTAGGATGCGATCATCAAAGTATACTAGGAACAAGATGTACACTTGCGTGAACAAGAAAAGGCTCCAAGATACTTGCACAAGAGCGGGAATGCCTAGGGTTTGGTCAAGTACAAGAGTGCCTTTTGGATGCTTTCCTAGTACACACAACCACCTAGCACTTATTCATATTTAACAAAACACACTATCACCTCGAAGTGAGTGGGCATCAAGTGGTTGTCAATGTGACTACCTACAGCCTCAAATGGGTATGCATGTAGTTGATCTTGTGTTCCATGTATTAAGACCTGTATATTCAAAGTGAAGCTCTAAAAAAAAGGATATCCAAAAAGAACATTAAGGCACAATGCATGCCAAAAACCTTTCGTGATAAATTCATGCCTCTTCTTATGCATGTGTACAAGACATAAATAAATGCATCTCTTGAACTATTGTTCTACAATGTAAAGCAGACAATCAAAGATTGCAAACAAATCTTGCTTATTCATTGCATTTATATTACTTAGCCTCGATCTGTCTTCACAAAAAGTAAATCTCATAATAAATAAAAGCTATTCAAATTACTTTATTTGATGCACATAAACTAGTTTACTAGTCATCTGTGAAAGCACAAGCTTATCCAAACAATATCTTTAACAGACACGAGAGCTTGAGATTGCTATCTTACACCTAGAACTATGAGTAAATTGCTACCTCTTAAATGCCATTCTAGATCTCTGATGTTGAATCTGCTTGTTGGTAATTTGTTTTATAAAATTCATTTAATTTTACACTACAATGAGACCTCTTTGTTATGTGCTCTCAGTAGTTGTAATATTAAAACTTTCAAATCATTGTAAAATTAAATAAAGACTAGATATATTAAACACTCATGCACTTTGATAAATGTGACTTTAAAAGATCCCAACAAGCTGATTAACAAAACAGTAAATGTTTGTGAAAAATTCTAGAGATTGCCCATAGCAGCTTTGGCACAGATGCAGATATATAGTGGGGTATCAGGCAGCATCCTCATAGAAGGCAAAACTAAACTATCTATAAACCAGCCTAACATAGTAATCTCTAACAAAATTGCTTAGTCCCTAGATCATGTAACTGCTTTAAACATAGAAATGGGGGGAGTCACTTAGTTCTTGAATGCATTTATGAACATGGAGAAGGAGCACAATCGGCACTGTGGCAATTCCTCTTAGTATATCCTGCATCCAGCACAAAAATGCATTACTGCACCATTTAATGCCTACACTAGGTGCACGTTACTCTACAGTAACCCCCCCCCAAAAAAAAGGCAAAAAAGAGGAAACATGGGACAATTTGACAAGTTTAGAAAAGATGACTTACAGGTGCATAGTCTCTCTTATGCATTGTAATGTTTGGTAGCCCAGGAAAGGTGGCTTGGTCCTCCTGTGTGACTAACACACTTGTTTGTAGTCTTTCCTCGGGATTCAAACGAGTACAAAGAAAGATGTAAGTATAATGATAAATTCATCCCAAAGTTCTTTTAAAACAAAGAGATTGAAAACAAGGTGAGCCACACATAAGCCATGCCTACAAAAGAAAAAAGGAAAAAAGTTTTAACGCACGGAGCTGGAGGAGCCCCACCGGTTGGCTGAGAGCTCCACAACCACCCCCACCCCACCCCATTTTTTTTAAAAAGAGTTTTCGTTGTGCAGTAGCCATATATATGTTAGTGATGTGTGAGCACACTTACGACCAGCCAGCTCTTTAGGAGGTTTTTTCTGTGAACACCCTCTTATCCACTTATAGGGTGTCCTTATCTTTTGTACTTGGCACTCATTTCATTATCCAATGCTATCACTATCGAATTGTGAGCTTCTCTCTCTCTCATGCTTGTGTACTTGCTGAACTCTGTGTGGGGGTGTGTGATGCTGCTGCAAACCCTAGCCGACCACTTGGTATAAAAGCTACTTGCAAAGACCAGATTGCATTCAGTGCTCCTTTGTGTTCGGGTCTGAGAGGATATTTGTAGGTCTTTCAATGAGCTACTGGGCAGTCATTGTAAGGTTTAAGCCCTGCTATGGCGGTTGGAAGATGAACATGGCTATGGCTGTTGCATTGCACACAGTAGAGAAAGAGAGAGAAGACATGTTCAATACTAGAGAGGTGAAGTACACAACTCAAATTGATGTGACGCTTGCTTGATTAAATCAATGAAGTTTCAAGTACATGTACCTTTTATAAGTACAAAGGTTGCTTTGTGACATCACTGCTTATGTCAAACTAACACAAATATCTAGATATTATTGTGACCCCTCTAAGAGGTGGTTCACACACACAAACACACACATACTTCCTCACTCTAGGAGTGGGTTCACACCCAGGTAAGACCTTGATTTCCAACAATCCCCCCTCAAGGGATTACCTCATACTATGTCAAGGATAAATCTTAGGCTCGCCACCTAGTTTGTCATGCTAGTTATGGGGTCCCAAGGGTAGCGTACACACAAGATTAGGTCACAGACTCACAACAGAAAACAACATACAACTCAATAGAAAACAACAAAACTTCGGACTCTAAAAGGCCCATTCATCATAGCAGTAACTTGCTTCCTCAATGATGTTGCCAGCTTCTTTTTTATGATACCAGTACTTTTCATTGTGGTTGTTTTTCCCACAATGTTTGCACAGCTTCTTTGAATAGCAATCTTTTTCTATATGATTGTACCTACCACAAAGGAATCATTTCATACCTTTGAAGTTCCTTGTGAAGGAGTTGTCCCCTCCTTTTGCCTTATCCTTGAACTTCCTCTCTTCTTCTTTGAAGATAAGTGTTGGATGGCACCAACTACCCTATATGGTCATACGTGATCAAGCATGTATTAGTTGCGAAGGGACTTTGCAATGTGGTTTGTGGGGTTGAGGCACGCCTTGCCTCACCTACAAGCCAGCAGGGTGCTATAGGTACCTTAAGAGGGTGAATCTATGTCCATTGCTTGCTACACTTAAAGCCAAGGTGGATGAAGACGTGACCGTAGCCGTTCTTATCAAGTCAATGTCAATGCTTGTGGAAATTTTTGGGATTTTCTTTGATAGATTTTTTGGGAGTTTTTTCACCATATCCGAGCCTCTGCCGCCTCCGGTCTCCTATGATCTCGCCATTGATCTACAACAAGCAAACTTCACCATTAGGTTCTTTACGCTGTCTCTGCACTATTTTGCATTTTAGTACACTTGCAGAAGGCTCTATTTTGGCAGTGAGCTACTTGCAATCACCAAATTGCAATTAGTGCTCCTTTGTGTTTGAGAGGATATTTGTAGATCTTTGCTAGAAATATTCACACTTTGATAGTGAAAATGTGTTTAGAAGGTTAGGATTAAATAAAGTGCATAGAAACACACTCTTAGATGGTAGTTAAAGCACTTATTAGTGACACCTACTAGGACACATAGCATTACACATGTCAACAAAGGTTTACACTTGACACGAGTATGGTTACTTAGCAATATGGGCCTAAGGCCAAGCTTTGTAATAAAAGGGGGATCAACTTTAATAAAAGTATGATTTATTCATGACTCTAATTGATTCCCATTAATCTCTTTGTTCAACTCCTAATTTCTTACTTAATTCTTCATTAATCTTGATTAAGTATTAATCTACTATTAATTCTTGTATAGCTGCTCGTAAGCTCTCAATGTCTCTCTCCTGGGCATTAACTCTAACAATTGGTATTAAAGCTTGTGCATGTGCATCTCTGCCATCCCATCTTGCTTGCTCCGCAGTGGGATCTGTTGTCATATGGTTCATCAAGGATTTCATCTTGTTCACACGAGCGTCAAAGTTCTTATGTGACTGCATCATCAAGCCAACTCTATCTACAAAGAGACCTTAGAGTTCTTTCCATGTACTCCAAAGAGCTTATCCAGTATCTCATAGGTCTCTTTGGAAGTTGGATCACCAACATGGTGTATGAAGTTGTCGGACTATGAGACCAAAGGCTTTCTGATCCCGGAGCTTCCTAGCTCTCTGGGCTTCATCTTCTGCTTCAAGCATCTTTTCCTTCCTCTCAATGAAAGGCCATAAACCCTCTCTCATGAGACTAAATTTCAGTTTAGTCTGCTAGCTATGAAAATTATTCCCATCAAATTTTTCAATGAATAGATGAGAGGCCATGATATGAGAAGGGGATCTTAGCCTATAAAGTTTGAGCTAGTGTCTAATCTTTTATAGATAAATCAAGGTTTTCCAAAAATTAGGATTTCCAAATTTGGGGGTTTTAGAAAATGATGCTATAAGAGGCTATAGCAACATGTTAATGTCATGTATGTATCCTCAATTTCAAGAAATGATGAAAGATTCGGGATTAATGCTTTGATGAAGATAGATTATCAAAAAGTGATAAAAGCCTCAAATATGTACCTTCTTGAGTGTTGTTTACACAAGCACTTTTGACTAGGGTAAAAGGACAAAAGGACCAGATGTACGAGAGATTAGAGCAAAACAACATAGCATGAAATATGTGAGAGTCTATATATAATGGTGAGTGAACATATGTACAAGAGCCCTCTGATGTGAGGTGACTCTGAGTAGAAAGACCAATGCAGAAGCAAAGATGATGTCGCAGCTGAAGCACGGTTGAAGAGACAAAGGCTCGCGTCAATGTGAGGTAAAGAACTCCGAGAGGTGGTCAGTGTCGAAGGCTCACGTTGGTGGATGCAAAGGCACTCCGAGGTGAGGTGATGCACGCTCTGGTGATAAGGGTGCTGTTGTACCTAAGGTGGTAGATGGAGAGCAGAGAGGGCTGCCGTCCCGAGTGGTGTAGTGGTGCAAGCTCTGTGACACAAGACCTGAAGGGTGCAAGCTCTCGTGACAAGGGTGCTGAAGAGCAAAGAGGGTTGCCGTCCCGAGTGGTGCAAGCTCTCGAGACAAGGGTGTTGTGTACCTGAAGGAGTCGATGGTGAAGATAAGCAGAGAGTGGGCTGCCGTCCCGATGGTGTGATGTAGCAGAGTGTGGGCTACTATCCCATGGTAAGAGCTGAGGAAAAATGCTGAAGTGCTCTATGTGGCAGAGAGGGCTGCTATCCCATGAGCTGAAGATAAAACATTGATATGCTCTATTGTAGCACAGAGAGCTGATGTCCAAGCTGTGGTAAAATGCTGATGATATGCTGTAACACGCGGAAGCTCGGGGAGTCTTCTTTCAGCCCTAAACACTCCTGGAAAACCATCTGATGCAAAACGCAAATATAGAGAGAGAGTAGAGAGAGAGAAATGTGCTGGGAATTCAGTATATTGCTATAGTACAAAAAGGTACTTGTCTACAGCCATAGGCTGCCTTGAAGAAAAGGTGATAACACCCAAAATTATGTCCCCCTATGGGACTCCTAATGACCCAATCCCTAGAGGATTGAATGAAAAGAATGATGAGCCTTGAGTACCATTTATAGGCCCTTGGGAAAAGAGAAGTGCTGGCCGACTAACAGTCGGCCAGCCGACTGGCTAATAAATCCCAACATGCTATTATTTGCAGCCGCCTTGCCATGTCTTGATGCCCCTTCAGCCGCCTTGGTTTCTAGACAGCCGACCCCTCCTGGAAGCAGCCGACAGTACCCTTTTCATGCAGCCAACAGCATCCTGGTATTCTCCAAGTCCCCTCTAGCCAATCTGCACTCTATGCTCCATAACCCTGGCTCTAATGGTCTTTTTCTGGTTACCTCTGCTGGAGAATCTCTGAGAATGTCCATGGCATATTCATGCACATGACATATCCTGATGGAAATGCTGATGATGTGCTGATGTAAGCACTGATATAAACGTTGATAACATGCTGATATAAGCGTTGATGATATGCTGATGTAAACACTGATGATGTGCTGATGTAAGCGCTGATGTACTGAATGTAGCAAAGAGGGCTGCTGTCCCACGGTGTGGGCCTGTAGCAAAGAGTGGGCTGCTGTCCGGAGATGTGGCCAGATGATAAAACACTGAGGTGTTGTCCTGTCAAGCGATGATGATGAAGCAATGTGGTGTAGAGCCCGGTAGAAGCATAAGCAGCAGTAGATGGTACCGGATATGGTCAAGAAGTGGTACACTATGGTGAATGATGAGGCAAAGCTATATATACTATGTGGGATTGCTGGTCGGCCAGCCTAAAGGCTGTCGGCCTACAGAAAAGACAAAAAAATACTAAATAAAACCAATAAATGTCCAAAAAAATTCCTTTTTAGGACTGGACAAAAAGTTATTTTCACACAGGGTGCTATAGGTACATTTGAGAGTGAGTTTGTATTCACTATGACAATAGATCCCACACCCCCTCCTACTGTGGAGCAAGCAAGATGGGATGGCAGAGATGCGCAGGCACAAGCTCTGATACCAATTGTTAGAGTTAATGCCCAAGAGAGAGAGACACAGAGAAAGCTTACGAGCAACTACACAAGGATTAACAATAGATTAATACTTAATCAAGATTAATGAAGAATTAAGTAAAGGATTACGAGTTATACAAAGGCATTAATGGGGATTAATCACAATCATGAACAAGCATACTTTTATTAAAGTTGATGTCCCTTTTATTACAAAGCTTGGCCTTAGGCCCATATTACTAAGTAACCACACACGTGCCAAGTGTAAACCTTAGTTGACATGTGATGCTAGGTGTCCTAGTAGGTGTCACTAATAAGTGCTCTAACAACCATCTAAGAGTGTGTTTCTATGCACTTTATTTAATCCTAACCTCCCAAACACATTTCCACTACCAAAGTGTGAATATTTTCAACAAGACCTACAAATATCCTCTCAAACACAAAGGAGCACTGATTACAATTTGGCGACTGCAAGTAGATCACTGTCAAAATAGAGCTTACTGCAAGTGTACTAAAATGCAAAATAGTATAGAGACAAAGAGCGAAAAGAACCCAACGATGAAGTTTTCTTGTTGTAGGCATGGTTGTCACGGTACGAAAATACGATACCGTACGATACGATACCGTACGGGAATTTTTGGTATGATATGAAATTTTCGGATACCGTACGATAAAATACGGTTTTTAGTTTTTACACTTACAACCTATGGAGCTTCAAGCTTGAATGTGAGGGAAGGTTGGGAGGAGAGGAGTCTACAGTGCTTGAGGAACCAGAACATGGATATGTGTCTCTCCCGGTTGGATCTCCCGATTGTCTCCAAAAAAGAACCTGGATGGGTAATGCAATACCAAAGGTCTCCCAGTGTAGCGTTTATGACTAAGGGACCGTGCTTGCACAAATACGAGGAGTGCATCTAAGGTGATAAGTTTAGGGACTCCTCTCTAGATCAAAATGGCCATGTCCAAATCTTCTTCCTCGTACATAACTTGAGAATCTAATTGTCTAGCCTACCTATACCAGGGATCCCCAAGTGATGTAGCAAGATTCCTACCAATCAAGTGTACACTACCAGTCTACCTCGGCAGATTTTTTAGGTCTCTCAACAATCCCATATGGAATATTGAGTGGACACGAAAGTTGCGAAGTATTGCGAGCATTTGGGATCTTCGTAAAGCAGGGTTTCTATATTTTTTTTTAGCATTTGGATTTTTTTTTTTCAAGGAAAAAATTTTTTGGGGAGGGGGGGAGGGGGGGGGGGGGGGGGACTCGTGCCGTACGATACTGTACGGTATCGTGCCGTACAAACCGTACCGTCATACCGGTACAAGAAACAACTATGGTTGTAGGTCAATGGCGAGGTCGTAGGAGACCGGAGGTCGCATAGGCATGGATATGGCGAAAAAATCTTTAAAAAAATATTGTCATAGGAAATCCCCAAAAATTTTAGCCCAAGCAGTCCTTTAAGATAGTGGAGTCCTATTCGGACATAGTGGAGTCAATCAACCAATGCCCTAAGGGCTGGTTGCTTGGGCATGGGACCCATAGGGCTGACCCTTTGCCTACATGCCCACATACAACATGTATGCATGCACAAAGGTTCCTAAATCTAGTGTCCCAAGCAAAGCCCGGTACGCCTCTACATCATTCCACAGGGTGACATGTGAGTGCGAGACATGCACTACATTCATGTGCAGGACATGCACACCTGACAATGACCATGTACGGGACTTGTACACCTGACCATGGACTCTAAAGTGGATCACTAGCTGACTCATCACCGACTGGAGCTCACAAGGGGCCAGTTACCACTCTAGGTCCTGCACCTACTATACGGATATGGCCACGTGGCATCCAGGTGCGGGATGCATGTGACAATTGTCCTGGGGTGCCACGTAGACATACTATAGCTTCTAGGGTAGTCAATCACCTTTTTTGATTGGCGAAGAGCACGCTGAGTCCTGGTCCACGGGACAAGTTGCTAAACACTATTTAGATTTAGGGTCAGTGTCCAACGTGCTTGTGGTACAAGTCTATGTAACCCTCTGCAAGTTGTATAATGTTGTACTGGTAGACATTTGGTCGTGTGCGTGGGAAAGCTCAAGTGTGTGTCAAGTCCTCTTCCAAGTCCCAAGCAAATGTGTCATGTCAAAGTGTCAAAAGGCAGCTACTTATATGGTCAATAGCCTTACACTTTGGGGGGCCATGGGCCAACCATGGGCACCCTTGGTGGGGACCGAAAAGGGGCAAAGGTGGACCAATTATTGGGCTGATGGAGGGCACCTATGTAAAGAGACTTGCAGGGCACATCTTTTGAGAGCACCCCTAGCTCTTGATACCTATATAAGAGCAGCCACCAAGGGCATAAATCATCTTGCAACCTGTGAGCTCAAGGCCAAGCATGAAGAGGCAATCGACCCTTGAAAAACTTGCATAAGGGGAGCATAGAGATCAACCAAATCTTCCCCATTTGAAGGAGAGCATAGAAGGCTGTCCAGCCAGCCTGTAGCCCTAAAATGCAGCTCATCAAGAAGGCCATCTCTGGAGCAAAAAGCACAGCACACAAGTGGCTTACAGCAGCAAGAAAACACAACATACAGGCTGGCCAGAGAGCTGCAGTAACAGGGTATACACAGAGAGAGAACACAGCCCTAAAGGTGCCCTGAATCAGCCTCAAAACAGAGGTTCCATTCAGCCCACAACAGTCCCCAAGGTGTCTCTGTTTACTGTTTAGTGGACAGCCAGTAAGTCAATCTTGTGCTCATTTGCATCTTGCAATACAAAAGCAAATACACCTGGCAATAAGTGGGGGCCCTTAAGAGGGTGGTTGGGACCCAATGGGTGTGCTATGTGCTATCTCTATCTCTCCTTTGTCATTTCTGCAAATTTGAGAAAGAACTTTCAGCAATCTCTTCTCTACTCCATTGAAAGAATACTTCCGCATAGGTCGCATATCACAGATGTACCCCCCCCCCCCTCCCTTTTCTCCCCCTAGGCTCTTGCAAATATCTCAACAGAGATAACTGTTGACTTGACTCTCCGACCATGGCTCCCGACCCGGTGAGACCCATACCTGTCGATCGATTCAGCGATTCTCTGATCCTGTGGAGACAATGGTTGTCTCCTCCCAAATACCAGCTCTCTCCCTGCAGTCCCCCAATAACTCCCCTCGGACCATGGGACACCTGGTGGATTGCGAATTCTTTAGGTGCCTTCCTGTCAAGACGAGTGGCTTCGTCGAGGTGGTAGCCTCACTTTGCGTCTGTGTGATCGTGCATTGCTCCGGAACCACCGAGCACGATGTTGGGACCACCGTCTTCTCCTTCCCACTCACTGTGACCGCCAATAGGGAATGGGACAATTTGTTGATGGGTACCACTATTTTGGGACCGCGCCATCAGCCTAGTTTGGTGGTGACCTTCACCTCGCAGATGCCAGCAGCCAATTGTGGAGGCGCTAGTGGCCCACCTCTTCATCTTCTTTGTCATCAGTTTTGCAACACAACAGGGGAAATTCAAGTAACTACATTGCAAGGACAATCATCCTGCATTCACCCGGAGTCCGGCCAGTGCCAAGTGGTCTTACTTGGAGGAAAGCATTCTCTCCCACCTGGAGCATCTCTTCGTCAAGACGCATTGCTACTACTACTTGTCTTGACCAGCTCCAAAAACCTTGCCAGCTGAGAGGTCCTCAAGTACAGCCCTCAACCTTTTAACCTAGGCATGTACCTAGCTGGTGTTGTTCACACCACCACTCCCCGACGCCCCGTGCTTCTTTCCTGCCTGTGAGGGAGCTGGCCCTTTTGTTTTCATCCCCCAATGAGGCATCCCCACCCCCCCCCCTCTCTTAGGACAGCTCATGACCAGATGAACCCGACTGACTGCCACATGGCACGCCTACCCAAACTACTCCGGACCGATGCGCACATTTCTCGACTGTTGTGCAAACTATCCGACCGTTGCGCTCACTGCTCGACTGCCACATGGCACACCTACCCAAACTACTCCCAACTAATGCACACATTGCTCGACCGTTGTGCACATTATCCGACTATTGCGCTCACTGCTGGACTGCCATGTGGCACACCTGCACAGTACCCGACTGCTGCACACACTCTGCCCAACTGTGTGAAAATGGCATTTTGTCCAGCCCTAAAAAGGGGATTATGATTCATCCTGGATTTATTCAGTTTTATTCTGGATTTATTAGGTTTTATTCATGGTTTTTCAGGTCTTGCTGCTGGCCGACAGTCCCTTTATTGGGCTGACCAGCAGCCCCCTTACTATATATAGCATAGCTTGACCATTCAGCACCTGTAGCACTTCATAGACCACATCAGGTACCACATCTGCTGCTGCTGCTGCTGCCGGGGCCTACACCATGCTTCATCATCATCGGCTCTGTCAAATCCCCACAGATCTTCCCTCGTGATCGATCTTGGTTTGAAACTCGAATCCTGCAAACAAACGAACAAACAAACAAGCAAGGGGGTGCAGGCCTGACTCACCTCCCAACCATGACAGCCGTGGGCAAGCCCACAGTCTTGGCTGTCCCCACCGAGCCACGAGCTGAGCTAACTAGGTTGACGTACCGACCAATCTCCTCCTCGCGACGTCCCATACCGCCATGAAGCTGCCCTCGCGGGCCTCGAGACTGCTGCTGCCGGCCTCGGCTGCGTAAAGCAGGTGCACGTCTGCAATAGATCCAGGCTCCAAGACCATAGAGCTCTCACAAACTCGCGAGACTCTCTATAATACAATAACTAACCTTGGCCACCCTTTTATAGACTCTTGGCCGGTCATCGGGCGTCCACACTTGCCCGCCCGCCCATCCATACTTGGGTGCCCGCCCGTTAGTATATCCCTAACTCAGCTCGTCAATCAGCCTGCCTAGTTCCAAGCTTCCCCAAGCCTCGAAACTAGTCTTGCATGCGTATAGCACACGGTAGATACACACTGTGCACATGACATACTCCCCTTCCTCTAAGAGCTCACTCCTGAGCTCACTAAAAAGCCAGGGTAATCTCTCTAAAGAGTAGTCAATGTCTCCCATGTAGCGTCCTCCTCAACACGATCCTTCCACTTGATCTTGTATTCCGTGATAAGCGTATGACGCAATCTTCGTTCACGAAATCCAAGAATCTTTTCAGGTTCGTGCGGAAGAATTGTCATATCCTGGACATCTATAATTTCTTGAGAAGTAACTAACTGATCTGCTCCACCCAGTACTTCCTTAAGTCTACTGACATGAAATACAGGATGAACTTTCACATGAGAAGGCAAATCCAATTCATATGCAACTGAACCAATCCGTCGTGTAACACGAAATGGTCCACGGTATCTAAGGGATAATTTCGGAAATCTACCTGTCCGTAAAGTCTCGGAATCTTTCAGAATTCGCAAATACACTATCGTTCCTTCAGAGAACTCTCTAGGTGAACGATGTCTATTAGAATAAAACCTGTCTCGGTCTTGAGCACTTCTAATAGATTCCTTTGCAACTTGTAACATTTCCTGCATATCTTGCAAAAAATTACGTGCTGCATCATGCTGAAGTCCTGAGAATCCTACTGTAACAGGTGATCTAGGTTGAAAACCATACATAAGCATGAAAGGACTAAACCCTGTACTCGTATGCTTAGTACTGTTATATGCAAATTCTAACATAGGAAGATAATCCTCCCATGAACTCTATCTTTTGGATACATATGCTCGAAGCATATCCTCCAAAATCTGATTCACTCTTTCAGTCTGGCCATCAGATTGAGGATGATCTGAGGAACTCAAATTCAAAGTTGTTTCCAACTTCTCAAAAACAAGTTTCCAAAAATCACTCGTAAACTTAGAGTCCCTATCACTGACTATGTCCTGCGGTAACCCGTACAGTCTAAACAATTGCTCGATAAACTGTCGAGCTAATTGTGTAGCTGTGATAGTCTTCCGGGTCGGTAAAAATCTAGCCATTTTTGTCAAGCGATCTACCACAACCCAAATAGAATCGTGGCCTTGATGTGTTCTTGGCAATCCGGTAATAAAATCCATGGAAATACTTTCCCATTTATTACCTGGGATTTGCAAAGGATGCAACAACCCAGCCTGTCTAAAGCGTTCAGCTTTATTTGCCTGACAAATCTGACACTTGAGAACATAATCTTCTACATACCCTTTCATCTTCGGCCAATAAAAAGTGTGTTTCACTAATGATAGCATCCTGTGTACCCCAGGGTGTCTACCAGAAGGAGCGTCGTGACACTCCCTCAGAAGCTTGGACCTAATGTCCGGGATCTGTGGCACACAAATTTTGTCATTACGGAACAGTAAACCATTCCGAATCAGCCACTGGCCTCCTGCAGCCTGAATAGTAGACTGCTCAGTCACCGAGTCTTGGTCAATCAATGAGCTCCCGTCCTGGATCTTTTGCCAAAATGGACCAAAATAACTATCAGTCCTGCAAAGCCCTCTCAATGACTGAAATAAGTCAGTAGAAATCTCGGTGAACGACAAAGTATTCACCTCTCTAATCCGACTAAGCGCATCTGCAATATTATTCATGGACCCTTTCCGATAACGGATCTCAAAATCAAAATCTTGCATTAACTCTGCCCAACGAGCTTTCCTTCCTCGAAAAAACAACAAAACCGCGAAAAGAACGAAGTTGTTTCACTGTTCGTGGTATAGGCCAGTCCAAAAACCTTCTGAACTCGGTCATTGTCAATGCTCAATCCATCTCTAGTGATCTTGTGTCCCAAGTAAATGATGTCGGTCATAAAGAACTCACATTTACTCAATTTAGCATATAGTCGATTCTGTCTTAAAATAATAAGACAATCGTGAGGTGTCTGACATGATCCTCAAGAGTACGACTATAAATCAAAATATCATCCAGGAACACCACCACAAATTTTCCCAAATGTTCACGAAAAAGATCGTTCATCATTTGCTGGAAAGTGGCTGGAGCATTGGTTAACCCAAAAGGTAATACGAGAAACTCGTAATGGCCATACCTAGTCCGAAAGGCGGTTCTTTCGACATGCCTTTCATGAATACGTGTCTGGTGATAGCCAGTACGTAAATCTATCTTCGTGAAATATTTCGCTCCTGCTAACCGGTCAATCAGGTCATCTGATCTAGGGAGAGGATAACGGTTCTTAATGGTCAGCTTGTTCAATCTCTTGTAATCTATACACATTCTCCAAGCATTGTCCTTCTTTCTCCTAAGCAACACAGGTGCACCCCAAGGTGATTTACTTGGACGGATCTGACCCATCCTCAAATAATCTTCGAGTTGTTTAGCCAACTCATCTTCCTCAGCTTGGCTCATCCTATAAGGTGGAATACTGACAGGATGAGCACCATGGATCAAGTCAATACGATGATCTATTGCCCGTTCAGGTGGTAAATCCGATGACAGTTCCTTAGGAAATACATCTTGAAACGAATCAAGTATCTTCTGTAATTCTTTGCTTTCAAACACACTTAATTCATTCACATCCATGGAAGGGATGAGAAAAGAAGAAAGTGGAATTTATACAATGGAAAGCGGTATACAAAGAAGAATCCATTATATTTCCAAAATCAATTGTATTTACAAGAGGTCCCTGAGAGGGATGAATACAATCACCTGAAATACTATACTTGGTGTCCCTATGCTGAAAAGAAAAAATATGACTAGACCAATCTATCTGGACGTCAAGAGTCTTAAACCACTCAATCCCTAATAACAAGTCTACATTTTCCAGATGCATAACATAGCATTCCAGAGTATCTTTGTAGTCCTGAATCTGGATTGGAAGCATCTCCACCTTGCGATCCCAAACTTGTCTGCCCGCAGGTAGGCGTACCTCATAGGTATGGTCGCTGAGTGTCGTATCAACACTCAATTTCTGCACAAGTTTGTAGTTAACAAAATTATGCGAACTGCCAGGGTCTAAAAGAATGTGAATCTTATGGCCATTCACTTCTCCATAAACTCGGAGAAGATCATGCAAGCCAAATACCTTAGAATTGAACAGACAATCAGAACAAGTACTAGGGCGAGAAAGTACAGTAATTGACTTACCTGTCAAAGACAACTGGTTAGCTGCCTTTGGCTTGGGTCCTGCGTTTGACTTGGTACCCTTTTGCTTCGGGCACTCATTACGCATGTGTCCTTTTTCTTCGCACATAAAACGTCCTTCCTTCTTGAGCTTCAAAGCCCTAAGGAGTCGTTTCTTCTTCGCTGGTGTCGAATTTGTATTCTTCGAAGGTTGGTCCGAAGACTTGCCTTCAGTCGTGTTAGCCATAGGTGCGGAGAACTTTCTTTTATGCTTGTTCCCCTGCTCGATAACGGGTTTCGACTTGGAAGAGACCATCGTATCATCATAGATACGAGCTGAATGAATGGCCTCGTCCAATGTTTTACATTTGTTATTTTTAACCTGTAATCGGTACGAGTCTGGTAAACCAGCTACGAAAAACCCCAAAAGAGTAGTGGGATCCATCTTTGTAGCTTTCATCTGCAAGTCACGAAACTTCTGGAGGTAGACCTCATAAGTGAGGTGCTGCGAGGTCATGGTCAAAGCTGAAAACCGGGCAACAACATCGTAATCATCCTCTTTCTTGAGGAATTCTTTCTTGAAAACGTCTTCAAATTGCGCCCAAGTCGTTGGCTTAGGGTTAAGTTCCTTCCACCAAAGCAAAGCTTTGCCGGACAGGAAACCTGCTGCTAACTGGATCTTCTTTCCATCATCATATGGATGAAACTGAAAGTGAACTTGCCACTTGTGTAGCCAAGTGTCCACGATCTCCTTGGTGCGCTGCTTTTGCTCGCCCCCGAACGGTTCCAGAGTAATGTTGGGGCCTAAAGCTGAAGCCAAGGTATCCATACCCGAGAAAGTAGAGAGGGTAGTGGTCAAGAGAGCGATGGAGCTCTGCAAAGCCTGCATCTGGGCTGCGATTTGTGCCTGACGTTCCGTCGAAGAAGCTTTGAGAGCTACTTTGAACTCTTGGAAATCTGATTTTGACACAAAATCGTCAAAAAGATCGGCATCGGTACCTTCCGTAGCCGGCAAGCCTTCGCGTTCCACAAGGGGCTCCAACTCTGATTCTTGGGTCGACATCGTGAAGAGGGTACGTGGAGAGAAAATTCGATCTTTGCACAATGAAAGTGCGAGCGAACTCGAGAGCTTGAGAGCTTGAAAACTTGAGAACTTGAGAGATGTGTGGCAAGAAGCCCACTTCAGGAGGTTTATAAAGGTTTCCCAAAAGCCAAAAAATCTTCAAAAGCTAGGCTTAGCTTTTGCTTTAGCTTTTGTGTTTTTATATATATATATATATATATATATATATATATATATATATATATATATATTCTCTTTTCTTAAAAAAAATAAAACACCTTAGAAACCTTAGAAACCTTGGAGGAGTTGTTAAACCTTTAAAAAATAAAAAAAACGAAAGCCTAAAACGAGTGCTTTCCTGTTTTGTTTTTTTTTTTTCGCTTCCCTCCTGGAATAACCCGACTGTGTGCTTGCTGCCGTCGATTGAAGCTGCCGTCAGGTTTACGCTTGCGCCGCCACACATGTGTACCCGCCTGCGTTCCAACCAACACTTGTGCGCACACGTAGGCTGCGCCTACGCCTGGTCACAGGGCCATGTGGCCTGGGCGCTCGTCTTGCGTGGCCTGTGCGCCGGCTTGGGCTGGCTACGCAGGCCTGGCCGCATGCCTAGCAAGCCTGGCCGCATGCCTAGCAGGCCTGGCCCCCTGTAGCTGTGAGCAGCCCCCACGCCTATGACACACACGACACACACGTCAACAGTACTCGGCCACTCGCCAACCTTTCATCAGCAATCAAGCACTTCTCTCTCTCTCTCTCATGCGCCAAAAAGCAACGAAGAGCATCATGCTTTTTCTTCCTCTTTTTTTTTTCTGTGTCATGTGTATCCGTTCATGCCAATGCTCATAGACATGTATATTCTCATAAGCAAATATATGGGTAGATTTAGGGGCAGATTTAGAGCAGATTTTGCAGCCCTACAAGCTCCCAGAAGTGCCCAAGACATAGCCCAATGGTTGGGACACCTTTTGGGCATAGTTTGGACACAGAATATGACTGTTTGGACAATGTTTTGTGGGGAAAATAGGCAAAACCGACTTGATTACGAATTCATTCCTTTTTCCTATAAATAGGATCATTAGGCATTCATTAGAATCATCATTCAAAGATCAAGAGGATCCATTTGTCAGAGTCTGCAAGGCAGCAAGGACACAGTGGTGGATCAACAGGAGCTTCTCTTGTTCGATTGCAAGTAGAGGGTTGCAAGGATCTTTGGTATGCATCATGAAGCTGTGAATCAGCAAGATCATTGTATATATAGCATGTTTTGGCAATATATAGTAGATTAGGTCTCTCTCTCCTTCTCTTTTGTGTCTTTGCTAAACATAGGATTAGCGTTATCTTCTTTGCTTAGCGTTAATCATGAACACGCTTCCGCAACGCATGTTACATTGGTATCAGAGCTTAGGTCATCCTAGGACAGTTCTTAGTTTATATTTGGTGCATGCTGAATTAGGGTTTCTGAAATTAGGGTTTGCGTTTTAGGGTTTACGAGCAAGATTAGGGTTTGCGTTTTTGCGTTAAATTTGCATTTTTGCATCAACTTTTTGCTCATTTTCAGCATAGTATAGTGCTAGAAAGTCTAGTTTTCAGCCTAGCATGATCCTAGGGAGTTTAGAAAGCATGTAGAACTCTAAAGTTAGGGTTTTTGGGCTGATTACAACAGGAAAAACAGCAAAATAATATCATGAGTTCAGAGGCAATGGACGATGACTTTCTCACGACTTTGCAGAGTCGTCGAGGACGGGAAGATGAACGATACAAAAGGGAACAAGAACGCTATGCTCAGTATGAACAAATCATCGTTGGGGCCAGGTTTAGGCAACAACTCATAGAAAAGCTTCAAGAAGAGATGCGTCAAGACCCACTTCTATACGAGCAAAGATGGACACAACTCAAGGAGACATGGACAAAATTCATGGCAGCATCAACAAAGGCCAAGAAGGAATCACCTAGGGTTGTAAAGCAGCCCATGACCGAGAGCGTTTACCCAACGAAAAGAGAGCTTCTAAGACGAGAGTTCTCGGGAGACGTGATCACAGAAAGAGGTGTTTCCGAGGTGCCATTACCTGGGATGCACATGCCAGAACCAGAACCAAAGCCAAAGCTAGAGCCAGAAGCCAAACCAAAACCAGAACCAGAGCTCGCGCAAGTGGATCTTTCCATATCCTATTTGGAGGAGGATGAGGTCAACCCAATAGTTCCCAAGGAGGTGGATCTCTCCAAATCCTATTTGGAGAAGGATGAGGTCATCTCGACAATTTCAGAGGAGTTTTCAGAAGATCTAAAGACCAAGCCAGAGAACTTGAAGACCAAGTTAGAGAACTTGGGGATTGAGCCGATGGATATGAAGTGCAATCTTCAATTGGACCAAAACGGAATCGGAGCAAAGGTGTATGGATTACCCCAGTGCTCCAAGCTTAGCAAAAGGGGATGTCATGTGCATCCGTTCATGCCAATGCTCATAGACATGTATATTCTCATAAGCAAATATATGGGTAGATTTAGGGGCAGATTTAGAGCAGATTTTGCAGCCCTACAAGCTCCCAGAAGTGCCCAAGACATAGCCCAATGGTTGGGACACCTTTTGGGCATAGTTTGGACACAGAATATGACTGTTTGGACAATGTTTTGTGGGGAAAATAGGCAAAACCGACTTGATTACGAATTCATTCCTTTTTCCTATAAATAGGATCATTAGGCATTCATTAGAATCATCATTCAAAGATCAAGAGGATCCATTTGTCAGAGTCTGCAAGGCAGCAAGGACACAGTGGTGGATCAACAGGAGCTTCTCTTGTTCGATTGCAAGTAGAGGGTTGCAAGGATCTTTGGTATGCATCATGAAGCTGTGAATCAGCAAGATCATTGTATATATAGCATGTTTTGGCAATATATAGTAGATTAGGTCTCTCTCTCCTTCTCTTTTGTGTCTTTGCTAAACATAGGATTAGCGTTATCTTCTTTGCTTAGCGTTAATCATGAACACGCTTCCGCAACGCATGTTACATTCTGTTTCTCTCATTGCAGTTTATGCGACTGCACAACAAAACATGCCTCTTCGTTTGCAAAGCAATCAACCCTACTTACACTACCATCTCCCATTAACATGGGGTTCTTTGATGAAGAAAAAACACATACAAAATCTGAAAACTGCAGTATGCACAGAAAAAACAGCAAGCTTTTTAACACATACCGTTCTTCGACCTCTTCTTCTCTACCTACCGACTTGCTCGTTCACGAGGTATGCTCTGATACCACTGTCAAATCCCCACGGATCTTCCCTCGTGATCGATCTTGGTTCGAAACTCGAATCCTGCAAACAAACGAACAAACAAACAAGCAAGGGGGTGCAGGCCTGACTCACCTCCCAACCATGACAGCCGTGGGCAAGCCCACAGTCTTGGCTGTCCCCACCGAGCCACGAGCTGAGCTAACTAGGTTGACGTACCGACCAATCTCCTCCTCGCGACGTCCCATACCGCCACGAAGCTGCCCTCGCGGGCCTCGAGACTGCTGCCGGCCTCGGCTGCGTAAAGCAGGTGCACGTCTGCACTAGATCCAGGCTCCAAGACCATAGAGCTCTCACAAACTCGCGAGACTCTCTATAATACAATAACTAACCTTGGCCACCCTTTTATAGGCTCTTGGCCGGTCATCGGGCGTCCACACTTGGGCGCCCGCCCGTCCATACTTGGGTGCCCGCCCGTTAGTATATCCCTAACTCAGCTCGTCAATCAGCCTGCCTAGTTCCAAGCTTCCCCAAGCCTCGAAACTAGTCTTGCATCCGTATAGCACACGGTAGATACACACTGTGCACATGACAGGCTCTCTGCTCCAGCACACCAGCATTTTATATCAGCTTTTGGGCAGCAGCCCTCTCTGCTACATAGAGCACACCAGCGTTTTGCATCAGCTCATGGGACAGCAGCCCTCTCTGCTACATAGAGCACACCACCATTTTACATCAGCTCACACCTTGGGACAGCAGCCCACTCTCTACTACAGTATAGCACATCATCGTTTTATCATCAGTACATATCTTGGGACAGCAGCCCACTCTCTGCTATAGTACTACATCAGCATTTTTCTTCTACAGTTCACCTCGGGACAGCAGCCCTCTCTACTCACCATCTCACATCATTGGGATGGCAGCCCTCTCTGCTTATCTTCACCATCAATACCACTCGGGACGGCAACCCTCTCTACTCTTCATCACCCTTTAGGTACCGCAGCACCCTTATCACCAGAGCCTGCATCACTTCACTTTCCGCTGCCCACTACCACCTCAAAGTGCCTCTGCATCCACCGACGCAAGCCTACCACCTCTCAGAGTGCCTTTGCCTCACATCGACGCGAGCCTTCGTCATCGACCGTGTTTAAGCTCCGACATCATCTTTGCTTCTGCACTGATCTTCTACTCAGAGTCTCCTCACATCAGAGGGCCTTTTGTACATGTTTTCACTCACTATCATATATACACTCACTCACCCATTTCATGCTGTGTTGTTTTGCTTTGATCTCTCGTAAATCTAGTCCTTTCATCCTTTTGCCCTCACATGGTATGAGAGCTATCATGATCAAAGGGGTTGAAGACCTCGAGAGCACACAGCATGGATCGTCTACCCACATTTCCCAAGGACCAATTTTCCTCACCAAAAGTTGATTCTTCTTTGGGAGACGATCAACCCATCTACATCAACTCACCTTCACTACCTTTGCCATCATGATCTCCCTCTCTGACTTTATCAGACTTTGCTTCTAGAGGGGGATACATTCCTTCTACCAGTGTGTCAATGTGGGACCCTGGTATCCTTCATCTTCTCTCATGGTCCCCTTTTTGGCCTGAGAGGGGATGTGTGAAAATGGCATTTTGTCCACCCCTAAAAAGGGGATTATTCTGGATTTATTGCAGATTATGCCGCAGAGAGGTAGAGTCAAAGGAGCATTACATATGCAGATGCCCTGTATATTATGAGATCAGAGGGAGATAGCACTGCTTGTTCAAAGAGGGTTTAGCCGGGTGATGGGGTATCCCCGATCAGAGATGCCTACGCCTTTTCCTCCTTGAGCTACACCGACATAGAGAGAGGCTTCTACAGGTGTAGAGCCAAAGATCCCAACCACAGATCACTAGCTTCTTCAGCCCTATCAACGAGCCACATCCCCCTCTTCCCTGTATCATCTACCTCTCGACAAGGGCTCACACTACATAGAGCCTCGGAGATCAGAGCTACTAGGAGACCACGATCAACCGGATGCAGACCACCACTACTCCATCAGGCCCAGTCTGCCCAGATCCAGGCATGATACCACAGAGCCATGGAGGAGAGAGTCCAGAGGCTACACCATGACACAACAGATGTGAGAGTCCTCATCACCCCATGCCCCATGTATGATGTACTACACCCCACCATCTCCAATGGGTGGAATTAGTAGTATACCACTTATCATGATTGTACATCTATAGCATGCTAGAGTGCATATATTGATGCAAATTCAAAGATTTCACCCTGAATAAAGCACTGCATAACCATCCATCTGCCTTGGAGGTCATTAAATGCCATGGCTGGCTGTAAATGATGTTTCACAAGAAAAAGTACACCCGAAAAGGCATGGTGGCCTGCATAAAAAATATCATAACCAGCATAATGGCCTTGCTGTCCAGCGTAGTGATGTTGATTGTGTTCCTGAAGAGCAACGATATCTGGCTGCATACGCTTCAAATATGCCCAAACCATCTTCCACTTTTTAGGGTCACACAAACCCTATACATTGAGAGTCAAAACTGTGATATATGACATCATATTTATAGTGTATGTACAGTATGAACAAAAAAGTAGCTCAAGCTTGCATTTCCTCCACAGGGTCTGCACCCCGATCAAGAGGAATATCTATGAGACGGGTGGCTAGCAAGCTAGCAGCCTCTTCTTCGGGAAACAAAGTACGACCTGCAGTTACAGTAGCCCAGGTGATGCCAATTCCAGAATTTTCTTCTGGGGTATGCCCACTAGAGGAGGCTCCATTCCAAGTTCTAGAAGGGAAAGGACACCTGGGGATAATTGTCCTGCGCGGTGGCTGAGATGTTTCTTGAAGTGTCTTTTCTTTTCCTGGTTCCCTCGCAGCTTCAATTCGTCGCCGAAATTGCTCAGCAGACTGCCTCGCCATTATCCCAATCGCCCAGTTCTGCATTTTGGTTGCCGGATTCTGCTTCTGGAGTGCCCGTCCCTGCTCGTGGGCGACTGTTCGCTGGTGCCTCTGCAGCGCCCTCGATTCTCTGTCCAGCTGTCCTGATATCGCCTTTCTGCACCGACTTTACCTAGTGCCTATTATCTCATCATGGCTTCTCCTACAAAATATTATGCTCACAAAAAACAAAAGCACGCTGTAGGTCAGGATGACCCTGTGCATGAAACGCCCGAGGCTAGGCTGATCTATGAGGTAATGCATGAAGGATTTCAGGATACACGCAAGAATTGGAAAGATCCTGTTCCTATGGTGGGACTTGCAGTGGATGTGGATGAAATCATAGATCCCATTCGAGAATATGCAAAGCATGCTGTGATTATTTTTTTTCCAGGCAGGATGCCTGTTGCTGCTGATGTCGGGAATTGGTTGACATGGACATTGGGTGGTTGTTTTGTTCGCAAAGTCCACTATGTGGCAAGAGGTTTCTTTGAGGTCATTATGGTTGTGATATGCAGCGGAAGTCTTTGTATTGGTTGATCCTGTCACACAATATGCTCACACCGTCTTCTGTATCTTGAGTTTTGTGAGTTTAGCAATCCATTTCATTTACTTCAAACTTTAAAGAGATGAGAGAGAGAGATATGAGAACTGTACACCAGATTGGGTCCCGAATTACCCACTGAAGGGCCCCCTATCCCGATAACGAGATAGTATTTGCTTTATTACTTTAGAGAGAATGACTTTGGACTGTAGATAAGCCAAACGCAAGATCTCGGAGGATCGGAGAGCGGCTGATCTGTACACTGCTGTAGAAACACCTCAATGACTTGATCTCGAGCCTATGCACTGCTCCCAAGGGCATGAGGAAGGGCTGCACACCTGAGGCTCAAAGAAGAAGAAGGTGGACTGTTCTACACACTGTTAGAATGCTGAAAACACATATGAATGCTGTGTTACCTTCTCCAGATGACTGCTGAATGTGTGGATGATGCACAGAATGCTGAACACTGATGCAGACAACTGTTTCAGGGCTGGAAACTGCTGTAGACTGTTGCTTCAGGGCTGGAATCTGCTGTGGACAGAAACGCAGGTCTGAGGAGGATGCTGTGGACTGAAACGCATGTGAATCTGGGACTGCAGGAGCTGCTGCTGTATGGCTGGGACAGAAACGCAGCACTGCTGCTGCTGGATCAGAAAACGCAGGTGTATACAGGCTGCAAACTGGCGTTGAACTGAAGATGAACTGTGGACTGAATCAGGGCCTGAACTGAGTGCTGAATTCAGGGCTGAATGATGCTGAAGGCAGGCACCTAGGGCTGGATGAAGCTATGGTTCTCAAGGGGCTGGAGAAGAAAGCTTATGGGCACTAGGGCTGGATTAGTCTTGGGCTGAAAGCAAGAGAGAGGAGAGCTCTTAGCACAATGAAGACTGAATGAGGAAAAGAGGCTCTAGGCAAGCCTATTTATACTAACTGGAGGTTGGTCATTTAATAAAGCTTATATTTATAAATGCCCAATAATGCAAATAATGATAAATAAATACTAATAAATATGGGAAAAATACCAGATAAATCCCAGTAAATTCCCTAAGGCTTTGGGGATGTTCTAAATGATGCACAAGCATATGAATGCATATTATGCAGGATGCAGAGTGCTTTTTGATGCAAACCCTAAGGCTTCTACTGACTCTACATGCATGAATGATTCTCTCCAAGTGGGTTAAGGGACTTGACTGACTGACTGACCCACTAAGGCTGAGGAATGACCTACGTAGCTCGTGCCTGACTTATCCTGGACTGAGGATGTACAATGGGGTCACGGCGTACGACAATTATCATCCTATTGGGTTCTAAAACTGTACAACTGTTGCACTTCTGATGATGAGCCATCTTGTCACCATGCACCAAGTGCAGAGTGCATGTGACATTCCCTCCTGATTAGCTTGGCGGCAGGTTCATGGCTTCCAAGTAGTCCGCCAATAACTGGGGGTACTCCTGGAAGAACTCCTCGTCGAGCCATACGGCTTCGTGGGTTGGAACTTCGTATAGAACTGACGAATCCGTCGACTGGAACCATGCTTCCATCGATGAAGAAGAATCTGCTCAGGCTCAATAACTTCTGCCTCGTCTACCACGTCTGGCTGTTGTTCATCTGAAACATCAAACACTTCTGGACCAACATATGGTTTTAGCCAAGAAACATGGAAAACATCATGCATTGTCCAACTGGCAGGCAACTTTAACTTCATTGAGACATCACTTATCTTCTTAACTATTGGAAAAGGGCCAAAACTACGGAATGAAAGCTTGGGACAACGTTTGCCCACTTGTTTCAATCTCTGCTTCATGATACGCAAATAGACCCAATCCCCTTCCTTGAAGTGGACATCTCGTCTAGACTTATTTGCCTGTCTGCTATATGCTTCCTGAGCTTTGGTCAAGCGGTCCTTAACTGATCTCGGAAAATGCTTCCGTGGTTTTATTAGCCTCTAAAGATGGAGACACCATTCTCGTCAAAAGAGAAGAAAAACGGCGACCCAAAGGCTGCTTCATATGGAGTCCGTCCGACACTAGATGAATGCGTGTCGTTCAAGATAGCTTGGACCAACGGAAGATAGTGCTCCCATTTGGACTGCTGGTCATGACAATATGACTTGAGGACATCAAAGGCCATCTGGTTATAAATTTCTGTCTGGCCATCTGTCTGGGGATGGAATGCACTAGACAACTGCAACTTAGTTCCAAAGTTTTCAAATAATGCCCTCCAGAAATGCGAGGTAAACTTGGAATCTCTATCTGATGTTATGATGCTAGGCAAACCACAAATTGGATACCAATGCTTGAGAAACAGACGGGCTACGTCCTCGGCTGTGGCCGTATGCTTGCATGGGATGAGCATGCAGAACTTACTAAAGCGATCCACAATGGTAAAACACTGAGTGTTACGGGATCCAGTGGATGCTGGTAGAGGCCCTACAAAGTCCATAGATATGTCGATGAAAGGTCCGTCGGGGATAGGCAAAGGTTGAAGTAAACCTGCCTTCTTTGTATGGGGAACCTTGACTTTTTGACAAATCTTACAGGCTTGTACATGTGCATAGACATCACGCCTCATCTTTGGCCAATAAAAGGACCGTTCTAATTTCTCGAGGGTACTGTTGATACCCCTATGTCCTCCAACTAAGGAGTCATGGGCATCGTGGAGAAGAGCGGAACGCTTTTCTCGAGTAACACAGAGACGGTTCTTGTAGAACAACCAACCGTTCTGTACTGAATAGTGGCCAGGCTCAGAAGTGAGGGCCAAACTATACTGAGTACCAAACTCAGGGGAGTCGACATATTGGTCTTTCATACTATCCAAGTCCT
Source organism: Cibotium barometz (assembly GCF_041138505.1). NCBI lineage: Eukaryota > Viridiplantae > Streptophyta > Polypodiopsida > Cyatheales > Cibotiaceae > Cibotium > Cibotium barometz. The sequence goes on along the minus strand of NC_141097.1, from coordinate 12,071,853 downwards.
TCCCCGTGATTTCGAGAATGGTAGCTTCTTGGACTGCCTGGATGCTGGACTTTCGACTGAGAGCATCTGCTACTGGGTTATGCTTACCAGGGATGTATTCAATCATACCTCCAAACTGTTGGAAGATTTGACTCCACCTGGCCTGTTGATCACTCCACTGGGCACTTGGCATAGTCTGAAGCCACTTAAGTGCTTGGTGGTCTGTTTTCACTGTGAAAGCCTGTCCATAAAGAAAAGGCTTCCAATGTTTGAGCGCTGTGATCACACCCAAAAGCTCTTTGTCATATACCGAATAATTCTTTTCGGCGACATCCAACTTTCTGCTGTAATATGCCACGGGTCTATTGTCCTACTGGAGGACTGCACCTATGGCTACATTGCTGGCATCGGTGATGACCCCGAAAGGTTCGTCCCATGATGCTAACTTTAATACAGGTGCTTCTGAGGCAGCTTTCTGGAGTGCACGGAATGCATCAAGTGCCTTACCTGTAACTGAGACTTTCTGCTTGCGAGTCTTCACCCCCTTGAGCAAGTCGGTAAGAGGTGCTGCAAGGTTGGAAAACTGATGCACATGGGTACTATAGGCCTGACAAAGACCTACGAATGAACGGATTTCTTGGGCGGTCTTAGGAATGTTCCAATCTAAGATCTCCTGAACCTTTGATGGGTCCAGTCTAATCCCATCGGAACCGATGATATAGCCCAAATACTGAACTTCCTTAACACCAAAGATAGACTTTTTGGCATTTATGTAGAGCTGATTATCTCGCAAAAGTTGCAAGACTTTCTCCACATCTTTCTCAGGCTGCTCCGCAGTGGCTGAGAAGACTAGTATGTCATCAAGGAATATGAAAACACACTTCCCAATATGGACTGCGAAAATCCTAGACATCATCTTATTGAACGTTGCGGGTGCATTTGTAAGCCCAAAAGGCATGACTACGAACTCGTAGTGACCACGCTCTGTCCTGAAAGCTGTTTTTGGAATGTCAGCTTCAAAAATGCGGACCTGATGGTAACCACTCTTGAGGTCGAACTTATTCTTGATAGTGAGTTTGTTTAATGCCCTGTAGTCTACACAAAGGCGTGCAGACTTGTCCTTCTTTTGGACAAATAGGATAGGTGCAGCAAATGGGGAGGAAGAAGGCCGAATGAATCCGGCTCGGAGAAGCTCAGATAACTGCTTTTCCAACTCGCCCTCTAAAGTCTTGGAAAGACGATAGGGAAACCTGCTAGGAGGGTCTGATCCAGGGACCAAATCAATGTGATGGTCCTCAAGGCGAGAGGGTGGGAGACTGGGTGGGAGATCGTCCCTAAGCATAATGTCCTGGTGTCTGGATAGGAGGTCTGCTAACTGAGGGACTGAAGATGTAAGGGATGCTACTAATGAGGGAGGGGCTGTTTGAGCACGAACATAAAGGAGTGCTCCTTCTGCTCCCTTGCGGATAGCTCGTCTGGCGTGGAGATGTGAAATCAATGGGATGCCAAGAATGCTTCTATCCCCACGAATCATGACAGGCTCAGGAAAACCTTTACAAATAGTAAAAGTGTCCTGCCCCCAATTGGGAATAGGCTCATACTGACGGAACCACTGAATTCCTAAGATCATGTCACACCCTAACAAAGGTGAGACGATGAAATCTCGTTGAAATGAGGCCTTCTGAACTTCAAAGGCAAACTGCTGTGCCTTCTCGGAAATGTGGGTGCGAAGACCAGGTGTAAACCCGTCCACATCCAGATGATATGGGACTAATGTGCAGTTCAATTTATTAGCCAACTGGGGAGAGATGGCATCTTCAGAACTACCCATATCGAAAAGGACTACAAACTGTCGGCCCTGGGCAGAGCCATAAGCTCGGATAAGGCTCTTCTGAGCAGCATCGCTCTCACCCTCCTGCTTAGCATCAAATACCACGCATGGCATAGGATGCATGGAAGGTAAAAGTTGAATAGCATTTGAGGTAGTAGGCGGGGCTGGAGGAGCTGGGGAGGCTGTGGCAACTGTGGCAGAAGGGGCTTTGGCAGCTTGTGCCGCTTGCCATTTGTGGCAATCCTTCTTACCATGCCCTATAATGTGACAGAAAAAACATCTATTTTCTGACTGGTACTTCTTTTGCTCCTCTAGAGGAAGATAACCTCCAGTAATGCCTGCTTTAGCCTTTTCATCAGGGGTTTTCTTAGGTTCTTTTTCCTTCTTACCCCCTGAACTAGAGCTATTACTGCTGTCCTTCTTAGCATCTTTAGAAGATGCGTTACCTTTCCCTGTCTGTGCAGCTGATTGTTGCTGCTGGGGTTTGGTACTGGACTGAGATGTCTGCCTGGGCTTGCCCCCGTTGAGCTTCATTTCTTCATTCCGAGCGAGAGTCAGAGCCCGGTCATATGTACTTGGTTCAAAGTTACGAACTGTGAACCGAATGTTGGAGTCCAATCCACGAATGAATTGCTCCATCTTGGCCTGCTCCGATAACCCTAACTGCTGTGCTAAAGTAATAACCTTACCGGAAAACTGAAGCACTGGGGAACCGTTCTGTCTGAGTCCATAGAACTCGTCTTTCAGACCGGTCATGTACTGGGGCGGGAGAAATCTGGTCTTCAGGTCATGGACAAAGATGTCCCAGTCAAAGGCTGTGACACCTGTGGCCTGGTCTGTATGAATACTAGACCAATGCTGCCACCAAGTGACTGCCTCACCAGTGAGATGGGGAGCCGCTAAGTGGACTTTGTCTTGTGGGTCTGTGATCTTAGCTAATGGAAAATGAGCATTAAACTGATGAATAAATTGATTAACTGAAGAATGATCACACTTACCATCATACTTGCTGAAATTCGGTTGACTGCGAATGATGGTGGTTGATGCTGCTGCGGGATGCTGGCTGGTGACACCTATGACTGGGGAGACTGAGGAGAGCTGCTGATACCTCAAGTGTATGGCCTCCTTTTCCCGTTGGTGTTCGAGTAACATACGTTCTCGATCAAGCTCACGTTGGTGTTCCCGAGCGGCGAGTTCAGCCTGACGCCGGTCTTCGTCGATCCTGTGTTGGGCTTCCTCATAGTCCCGTCTTTCTTCTTTTTCTCTTCTCCTTCGGGCCTCGTCCTCTCTCCTTTGTTGTTCCATTTGAAAGAACAGGGAGATGTAGTCGGGTGCTGCTGGAGGTATAGAAGGACGTGCTGCTGCTGCCTCCAAGAGTTGGAGATGCTCCATGAGTAGCTGGTTCTGAGCTCTAAGAAGAGCTATGGTGTCTGCTGTAGGCGGAAGAACAAGGTCTCCTTCGGGGGAGACGTCTTCCGGCTGATGAGTACTCTCTCTTGTAGACATGATGCTGAAGTCGGTGGTCGTGCCGGAACGCAATCTAACCATCCGAGGATGCCCCCACGCTAGGATACGGTGTGTGTGGACTATCTGAATCTGATACCAATGTGATATGCAGCGGAAGTCTTTGTATTGGTTGATCCTGTCACACAATATGCTCACACCGTCTTCTGTATCCTGAGTTTTGTGAGTTTAGCAATCCATTTCATTTACTTCAAACTTTAAAGAGATGAGAGAGAGAGATATGAGAACTGTACACCAGATTGGGTCCCGAATTACCCACTGAAGGGCCCCCTATCCCGATAACGAGATAGTATTTGCTTTATTACTTTAGAGAGAATGACTTTGGACTGTAGATAAGCCAAACGCAAGATCTCGGAGGATCGGAGAGCGGCTGATCTGTACACTGCTGTAGAAACACCTCAATGACTTGATCTCGAGCCTATGCACTCCTCCCAAGGGCATGAGGAAGGGCTGCACACCTGAGGCTCAAAGAAGAAGAAGGTGGACTGTTCTACACACTGTTAGAATGCTGAAAACACATATGAATGCTGTGTTACCTTCTCCAGATGACTGCTGAATGTGTGGATGATGCACAGAATGCTGAACACTGATGCAGACAACTGTTTCAGGGCTGGAAACTGCTGTAGACTGTTGCTTCAGGGCTGGAATCTGCTGTGGACAGAAACGCAGGTCTGAGGAGGATGCTGTGGACTGAAACGCATGTGAATCTGGGACTGCAGGAGCTGCTGCTGTATGGCTGGGACAGAAACGCAGCACTGCTGCTGCTGGATCAGAAAACGCAGGTGTATACAGGCTGCAAACTGGCGTTGAACTGAAGATGAACTGTGGACTGAATCAGGGCCTGAACTGAGTGCTGAATTCAGGGCTGAATGATGCTGAAGGCAGGCACCTAGGGCTGGATGAAGCTATGGTTCTCAAGGGGCTGGAGAAGAAAGCTTATGGGCACTAGGGCTGGATTAGTCTTGGGCTGAAAGCAAGAGAGAGGAGAGCTCTTAGCACAATGAAGACTGAATGAGGAAAAGAGGCTCTAGGCAAGCCTATTTATACTAACTGGAGGTTGGTCATTTAATAAAGCTTATATTTATAAATGCCCAATAATGCAAATAATGATAAATAAATACTAATAAATATGGAAAAAATACCAGATAAATCCCAGTAAATTCCCTAAGGCTTTGGGGATGTTCTAAATGATGCACAAGCATATGAATGCATATTATGCAGGATGCAGAGTGCTTTTTGATGCAAACCCTAAGGCTTCTACTGACTCTACATGCATGAATGATTCTCTCCAAGTGGGTTAAGGGACTTGACTGACTGACTGACCCACTAAGGTTGAGGAATGACCTACGTAGCTCGTGCCTGACTTATCCTGGACTGAGGATGTACAATGGGGTCACGGCGTACGACAATTATCATCCTATTGGGTTCTAAAACTGTACAACTGTTGCACTTCTGATGATGAGCCATCTTGTCACCATGCACCAAGTGCAGAGTGCATGTGACAATGGTGGATGAGCACCATAAGCAAACGCTGTTAGAGCACTCCCCTCTCTTCTATGGACAACAGATGGTTCATGTATTGCCATGGTCCCCCACCAGAGACTATCAGGCTTTGATTAAGCATCGCTGTCCTGTTTGGGTAGAAGTGGTGGACTTCCCCCAATGTTTGGCCTCCTTGTTACCTAAAATTGCAGCATCTCTAGGAAAGGTTGTATGCCCTCCTAGACCAAATGGCAACTCAAATCGATTCTGTATTTTATGGGACACGGATCAGCCCGCTCCGGAATCTTATGCTGTTACCATAAATAACGTTTCCATGGGGAGTGTTTTTTTCAGACTCAAATGGGGTCTTTTTGCAGGCGCATGCTTTGAGTGCAAAAAGTTTGGACATATGGCATCTCAATGTCCTCTGGTCCTCCATAAGATGCCGCCTGATGCCTTGCCCATCCCAATGCAAAATAAGGACACTCCTGGTCCTTCAGAGGTTAAAAACAAAAGTCTAAAGACTCCTGTTATGCCTCAAGAAAAAGGCAAAATGCCAGTCTCTTCTAATATGAATGTAGCTCTCTCTCTCTCTCTCTCTCACACACACACACACACACACACATTTACATGCACTCTTGCTTGCATGTGTGTGGATGCGGATGTACATGCACATCAGAATATGATGGGTGGTGAAAAAGAATCTAACCGTCGAGAAGTGAGATTCGAACAGAGGATGTCAGAGAGAGAGAGAGAGAGAGAGAGAGAGATGGAGATGGATGTTATTGGTTCATATTCTATGGGTTTTTTTGCTACATCTCGGGTGTGGGGGAGAGAGAGAGAAAGAGAGAAAAGATATATTAATGTCTATGGAAGGCCAGATTGGCCTATGAGACAAATCTGTATGCAACAAGTCCGTGTCCGCAGCATGGAAAGAAAAACTGAAATGAAAAGCCTAGTCATATGTAGCTCACTATGTTTAGGAAGCAAATCCCAACACCGGGGAACTAAAAATACCACCAAACTACAAAGCACTGCCATCATCTGCTTCCTCTATACAACATAGTTTTTATTTAGGGCCTTGATTATCCTAGATTCTTGCAATCCTCTCAGGCTAGAGGACAGATATGGCAGATTATGCATGGACAGCTTTTATTGCTCGCATGCAATCAGTCATCCGTGATTATGGTAAACAGTATCTGGAAGGTTGGAGACAGACTGTTGCTTATGCTAAGCAAACATGCCAATCGTTAATCGAGCTTAGTCATCTTCGCTCCCTGACTTTGGCTGAAGCCACTTCTTTATGTCAAGCTCGTCACTGTATTCAGGTAAATGATCACCGAAAGCTTGTCAAATGGGAGATACGGGCACGACAACAGGTGCTTTTGGACAAAGGCTGCTCTTCCAAAAAAAATTTCAAGAGTTTACATTCCAGGAAACAAGCTGCATCTATATGTCGTACTTTAATTTCAGATGACACGTGGACCTCCACCCGAGCACAATTGGTTGCGACTTGTGTTACCCATTTCTCCTCTCAATTTGGTGAAGACGATTTTCACGCCATGGAAGTGTGTGATGCACGTCATCGGTTATTACAGCATGTATCCCCCATCCTTTCTGCTACTCAGACGCAACAACTAGAAACAAAATTCTCTAAACAAGAACTGTCTGATGCAATCAGGTCTTGTGGCCAATGGAAAGCTCCAGGATGGGATGGCCTTACAGTTGAATTTTTTCTTGCATATTGGGACACCCTCAAATTACCTTTGCTGCGTATGGTAAACATTGCCTGGGAGACAAGGCAAATGCCAGCTTCCTGGAAAAAAGGATTAGTGAAGCTGTTGCCTAAAAAACACTTATGTCAGTCTTTGGCAGATTGGAGACCAATTACCCTTATGCCGGTGATATACAAGATTATCAGTAAAATGGTTGTCAATCGCATTAAGGGTTGCTTGAATGATGGACTCCATTCTGCACAGTATGGATTTATTCCTCGCAGGCACATTACAGATAACATTGCAAATGCTTATATTGGCATTGAATATGCCAAATACACCCAGCAGGATGTCTTATTATTGCAAGTGGATATTGCTAAGGCTTTTGATACTATTAAATGGGGTTTCATTCAAGAAACCATGCGTACTCTGGGATTTGGAGAAAAAATGCAGAATATCATTTACTGGCTTTATGCTGATAGCCAAGCGGCTTGTATATTGTCAGGAGATCTCTCAGAATCATGGACTTTGCATCGTTCAGTTAGGCAAGGATGCTCTTTAAGTGCTCTTTTGTATGCTATAGCGACGCATCCCATGCTCCTTTATATAGACCATTTGGTTGATACTGGCAGTCTTCATGGATTGGACATTCAGAATGGTTGCTCAGGCATATGCTGACGATTCTTTTTTTCTTCCTCGCAACACACGTCAGGATCTCTCTACTTTGATGCAGGCTCTTTCTTTGTTTGCCCTTGCGGCTGGCCTAGAAATCAATTTTCAGAAATCTAAATTGTTGCCTCTGCATTCAAAACAGTAGCATAATTTGCTATGGCCAGGAGAAATAGTTCACTCCACTCATTTGATTCGGCATTTGGGATATCCTTTGGGATGGTCAGTCACTCGCCGTCAACAAACAGATTGAGTCTTGGCAAAGCTCAAGAAAAAGTTGGAATACTGGAAACTTGCAACATGGCCATTGCATGTTCGTTTACGGATTCTCCAATCCATCTTGGTTGCCTATATTCAGTTCTACCTTCCTCTCATCAAGTTTTCTAAGGGGGAGCTGAAATTATTTATGTCCACCATCTTTGAGATATTCTGGAGGTCGAAGCAGGGGAAAAAGAGTGTACGTTTGCTTTCGGCAAATCGTTTGTACACCCCTAAAATGCATGGAGGCTTAAATATCCTTAATTTACAGGTGCATATTCTTGCCCACAGAGGTAAACTGATGCTTCAATTTCTGGAAGGCACTCAGCCTTGGACAGCGATGATCCGTCATTTGTTACTTCATCTGACGACTTCGGCTTTTGGCCATTGGCAACCTACTCATTGGGATTTTATTCTTGGTTACATTACTGGCAAAATTAAGGGCTGTCCTCACGATTGCGATCTCTTTGGCAGTCGAAGCTTCCTCTTCGACAACAGCTCTTTTTATGGCACGTTCTTTTAGCTGTTATTCCCTCAGGACAGTTTCTGGCACGCAGACATATAACCTCATCCACTTGCCATATAATCTCTTTGGCAGTCGAAGCTTCCTCTTCGACAACAGCTCTTTTTATGGCACGTTCTTTTAGCTGTTATTCCCTCAGGACAGTTTCTGGCACGCAGACATATAACCTCATCCACTTGCTTCCAGGGAGACAGTCATTCATATTTTTTGGAGCTGTCCTTCTTCTCATTAGTTTTTTCTTCCTCTCATCCAGCTTCTGCGGGCTAGATTTCCAAATATGATATTTGGAAAGTTTTTCAGGCTATTTGGTCTTCATTTTCCCAGACCAGAGTTCTCTCTTTTCTTCTCATGGGTGCGCTACTGGGCTTTATGGACACTATGGAAAGTTCGCAACCATGCAGTTTTCGATGACGCGGTTTTTTCTTCTTTTTCTTTTTTTCGGTATTCCCTGCATCAATCTTTCTTCGATTGCATGCAGGTTGACCAAATAGATCATGATGTATATATGTCTTATATTGACATCTTCAATTGATGTACTTTGGGACTATCTACTTTGGATAGTCATCTTGTAAATCTAATATACTTATGATTCCACTAAAAAAAAAAGTGTGTGTGTGTGTGAGAGAGAGAGAGAGAGAGAGAGAGAGAAAGAGTCTCCAGGGTTACTATTAATGTGAGTGATATTATGCTTTGAGATTGGATTAAAAGAAAACTGGGTTCTTACGTGCAGGGTGCAGAGGTGGAGATGAAGCCTTGGCGCTGCTTGTGCTTGGGGTTGGCCGAGCAGATGATCTGGAGGCGGCCGCGCCGTATCACTACCTGACAGAACTGGCATAGACGTTTTACAGACGACTTCACCTTCATCTTCGCCACACTACCAAAGTTTAACGCACACAGAAATGGGGGTAAAAAAAACACAACTCTCCCTTCTTTTTATCTTAATATTTTTAGTAATTTTCTTGTTCTTTAATGCAGGCCCGTTACACATACCCCACCGCCCATGTATGGGCGGGGGAGATTGCCTGCCCATGAATTATGGGCGGTGGATACCCCACCACATCAACATGGGAGGCAGGGTATGGAGGTGTGTAATGGGCCTTAGACTTTTCTCATGAAGTCTCTCCCCCTTTTATCTAGTCTTTATTGCTCTTGTTTTTTTTTTTAGTAGTTTTTCTTTTGAGTCTCTCTCTCTCCTTTACATAGGGAAATGTTATCATGTCAATCAAATGGCTAAGTTTTATTCACCGTAAGATCTTCACATTTAATTTATAGTCAACAAATCAAACAACTTAGAGTGCCTTGGGCAAGATGGAGGTCACGTCAATGGGAAGACAAAATAGGAATGGCACCACTAGTCCTTGAGGGCATCAGTCAAGATGGGTCAGATTATAGAGACTTGAAAGGCCAGGAAATGGGTGGTCTACCATGATGGTCGTGTGGTTATTACCATACACTACCCCAAATAGAGGCATAGAGCTTGTGTGAGACCACTTCAGCTTTACAAATAGCCATCTTGAACTACAATGGCACTTTATGGTCGGATCTAGAGGATTGTTCCATCAAGAACTTTACAAGGCATGACATCATCTTCTACACATAGACACAAAGACACACCAAAGCCCTGAGAGTGTAAACCACTTTGTAGGTTAACATGGTTTCATCCGCTTGACATACCGTAAGGCGCTTTGCATCTTACCTACATTTAATAGATGCCCAATTCTTTACAACTTACCTGCATGTAACAGATGCCCAATTCTTGTAAGACGGCACATTGAACTTTATAAAGCAGCCTTACCATGAGGTTATTACCATGCACTATCCCAATTCTTTACATCTTACATGCATGTAATGGATAGAGTTTGTGAGACCACTTCAGCTTTACAAATAGCCACATAGAATTACAATGGCACTTTATGGCCAAATCCAGAGGATTGTTCTGTCGAGAATCTTATAAGGCATGACATCATCTTCTACACATAGACACACAGACACACCCTGAGAGAGTAACCATTTCGCAGGTTAACATGGTTTCATCTGCGTGACCTACCATAAGGCGCTTTGCATCTTACCTTCATGCAACAGATGCCCAATTCTTATAAGATGACGTGCTGAACTTTATACATCAGCCTTACCATGAGCTTGCTAAATAGGGAAGTCACTAACTTCATGTACGTACTTGACTATAAGTAGTGGATCGATACTATTTTTAAGTGGCCTTGTGTGAAAGCTAGTTATTTTTTACATTGAGCAATACACATTCATTTCCTTGCACAACGGAATACTTGTGAGCTCTTCTTCTTTTCCCTACCCTCTTGCTTGCCAAAGAAAAGACTTGGCAACCACCATTTGGCCAAATGCCTACCCACGAGCAAAAATTAGCCAAGCAAGAACCCCAAGCAACATAAGTTTACCCATGGCCTAAGCCATGTTGGATCCCCCTCAAATGTTATAAGCTCAAGGTGTTGGTGGTAGCCAGTAGCCATCAACACACAATGGTGGGTTAGCACACACATAGAGGCAGGTTTTAATTAGACATTTAGACAAGGTGCCAAAGAACTAAATGAAACACATAATAAGAGACTATCATTGCAAAACACATACATGTAAGAGCAAGGGTATTGTATTCTATTAGTCTCTAGTTTACAATACATATTTACCATCCATCCATCCAATTAATGTCTCTAGTTCGTAATACATCATCATTCACTGGCAGACAAGGAGGCTTTATAGTCGAATCCTAAGGTGGCGAGTCATGCTGTTTTAACGACCTACTCCGATGTGCCACATCATAATTTCTTATGCCATATTACATCCCATGATGAGCATAACCTCATAGGTTCTTAAATGAGCATCTTAAGTGGCGACGGATTATTCCTAGGTGGTTGTGGTCACGTCTATGGGTGCTTTCCTATGCTATCGCATATCCTCCCCCAAGAATGGTTGTGAGGGTACATTTGCCAAACTGTGGTTCCTAGTAAGTATAAGGCATACCATTTCAAACCATATGGAAATTTTACATAGGGGAATTAAAATCTTGACAATCATGCAATTTGCAGGCCAAAGTGGACTAGGTGGACGTTAAGTGCATCTGTTCGTGAGAGGACGAGCTTAAGCCATCAAAATAAATCTCCAACCATGAACGGGACTTGTGCAAGAATAGACTGAGAATTTCTTGATCAGTTGTTAGATCTGAATAGCCATCCTGAGGTGTGATCTCTATTGTGTAGGGAGATTGTCCTTGTTAGCTTGGTTGCATCAAGTTTTAGGTAGTTGGTGGCCCCTATTGGCCGATCACCATCATGCACAATTGGATGATATGATTCAACTCACATGCACCTTGGAGTATATGTCATTATTCTCTATAGCATGCTCTGCATTTTTTATGTTTGTGTGAATTTTGGCGGATTCCATGATCTATGATTTTGTTAAGGCAGCCCCTAGCATTTCAGGTATGATACCTCTTGGGTCTAAGAGGTCTGATGTATTTGCACTTCCATGGAAAAGTTCATCACAGAGCGTCCTCTACATTGCAACATCTTGAGCAGATTTGGTTGAGCCTTCTTGAGGCAAATCGGACTCATCCAACAATTGCAGTGGCTCCATCAAATCTGGCTGACCCCATGATTATAGTGTTGCATTTGTATGAGTATATATTACATATTCGAGTTTGGATCTATGGAGGTAGAAAGGCTGTAATTGGATATTTCTTGAGGAATTGATCTATGGACTTACGTGCAAACGTTGTTGAGAAGACACACAATTTCTGATTTTCCATTAGACATGCATCTTTGGCATTGACATCCTGTGATGCAATGGTTGGGGATCAAAAGCCATCCTATGAACTTGTTCATCCTTGGTGCCCGACTGTTCCATGCCAACTGCACATCCACACTTGTAGTGTACTTGCTTCCATCATCAATTGGATCCAAGCTGAATTACAAAGTATCATCCTAATCATGGGAATCTTCACACTTTCTCAACATGAAAACGTCATCTAACTAGTTGTTCGAGTTACTTGGCTGATCCTCCTGGATGTTCAAGTTGTTCAGTTGAAAGCATCATCTAACTGGTTGTTCGGGTTACAAGACGGCTACATCCATACTTTCTTTTGAGGCATTGGTCAGACCATCTTGGTCTTGTTTTTTGTGAATTTGATCCTCCATCTCCGTTGTTCATTGGATTTACATAATTCCATTAACAATTCCTTTGACAAAAACTCCTCTTGTGTCACCTCAACTCCTATCGCATTCTCATTCTCTTCCTCCTAGTTTATTTCTTGGTTATGTTAGTTTGAAACAACACTTTGAACCTATTAGAGTGGATTTAAAACTTTTAAGGGCTTGGCTTGCTTTTGATGTTCACGCCCTCCTTGTGGGTTCATGGATGCTTGCTTTTGATTGTTTTTCTCCAAATGCTTTACTTTTCTTATCTTTTTGTCGATGCGGAACCATTTTCACCGTCATCTTCATCTTCTTGTTCAAAGTAGCATTATTTGGCATTGGATCCCTCAATTGACTCCATGCTGGCACATCTTTTTGCTATCTTTTTTGTTATTGTCAAGAGTCTTTCCACATTGTTTTGCAACTCTTCTATTCTAATGATGCTTGAATATGACCCATGGTTCCCCTTGTTATTCTGTCATACTACATATGCTAGTGCCTTGCTTCCTTCAAGAACTTGGAGAAAGCTTTTAGTCCCTTCTTTACTATCAAGCTTTCTAAGCTCATTGGAAATGGTATTGGTAATAGTTGCATACACATTTGGTGTTTTCAAAACAGATCGAGTATCTTTGCCTATGCCCTTGCTTATTACATCTCCCACACATGTGGTATTGGGAATCTTTCTTGTAATGGCTTTTTTCATTATAATATTGACACCTCATATTTCCATTTTTGTTGAAACTTGATAGTCATGCAAGCTAAGTCGTCATTATGTACATAGCCACTTACCTATTGCTCCTCCCTATCCGAGTTAAGGTATAGGAGCCTTGTATAGGTCTACATAATGTCAAATATGAGGTTAGGTGGTACACCAACCTACGGTCCCACAACTGTGCATACACTTCCATGGCCTATTCAAGCAACCCCAAGGCTCAAAGGGAGCACCACAATCTGGCAATGTGCCATGCCACATCAGTAACTCACTAGCTTGAGCTAGAAGGCAAAAACTTAATCAATCACACTAGCAAAGGCGACAATGGTGACATCCAATATTTGATCGTGGATGGGCAAGTGATTCTATGTCTTCCCATAGTGAGTTTACAAGGTAAGGCATAAATCGCAAACCCCCATTATATATATATGGCACAGCCTATCAAGTATATTGTAGATTAATAGAGTGCTCATACAAGAATAAACAAAATGATATTGATTGATTCAAATGAGAGGGGAATCCCCTTTTATACATTTCATGGCACCATGGCCCCTTTTACAATTCCAAAGGCATATGGGATAACTCACACACCCTTGTCCTACTTTCACATGTGAATGAACCAAATAATAATCCAAATGCCAACTCCATGCAACGGCCAATTAACCCTGCTACATATATCCTGGGTGATAAGACTTCATTGTCCCAGTGGAGAAACTGGAAACAAATTCATAACTCCCACACGTGTATGTCCACCTTGGTATTCAAACTCAATTAAAAATGTAACCATTATCAATCATATACGCATCAGAAGGGTGGAGTCAGACTTGAGTACTCATGTTACCAAGACATCTTCTACCTAATTCACCAAGGGGGCATGTCTGACCCTTTGCCCCCTTAACTCCTAACCTACTACACCACACACTCAGTGCCTCCTAAAACCTTCTCATCCAACAATGCTTAACTTTGGAATTAATACGTATGCTTGTAAAATGAAAAGCTGTATAATTGTAGACAAGGAAAAACACCCAAGAGGAGGTGGTGTCGTCCAAAAAACACTAAGCAGCCAATACGATCATGCAAAAACTTTGAAGACTCTTCTTCCTCTACTCTTCTGAAAATCCAAGAAATGGGGTAGGCTTGTTCATCCTCCTCTTCAACCCACCACACTTTCTTCTTCAACATTGTCTATGTCCAAGTGGCATCCTTGAGCTCCTCTTCTCACTCTAGTAGCTACTTAGAAATGTCAAAATGTAAATGCACACAATTTGAAACTTAAAGCATCATGCCCATGTACAAAGAGGGGTTTCAATGAAGTCCAAAACAGGAGTGTCAGTGATGTTATCCTCATGCCATGTAAACAGTGGGATCCAGTGAGAGAGGTCATTAACTAGAAACTCAACGACCCATCATCATCCCATGTCCCTACACCATAGATTCCAAAGCTGGCACTAACACTTTGGCTGAGTGGTGCTCGTCCCCACTCCCTGGAATCAACATCTTGTAAGAATTGGGATCCTTGTTTGTTAATGTGCAATCGGGGTGGGTAGGAGGTGAAGGAGGCAATAGGGCAATAGAGGTTGATACGTGCAAAGTGAGGGTGATAAGGGGTGTAGAGCACGGTGACATGGAGGTGATAAGCAGGTAGGCAATAATCAAGAAGAGGGTGATGAGCAGGTAGGCAAGAAGAGGGTGTCAAGATTGTATGAAATTTTGAGCTAGGTGCCACATAAGCAAGCCATGCCAAACCCCCAAACTATAGAGGGTGGGAACTTAGCATACCAATATGTATGGATGGGTGCTATGTGTGGGAAGAACAAGTTGCAAAATGAGCAAGCAGGATGCCGCACTACAGGCGGTAATTATCGATGGAAAGAAGACCCCATGAAGGTGCCATAGAGTAGGTGTGAAGGGGCGAGAATAGGTTCGAACGTGCGAGTAGTGGGAAGTGAGGCAATAGAGGTGTAGAGCAACAGGCGGACAAGTGCATTAGCTAAAGAATCTAGTTCAAAATAAGAGCATATGAGCAAAGAGGCAAAGTGGTATAGTAAAGGATGAGTAGGGAGTGAAAGGCACATGTAGATGGGAGGTTACAAGCAGGTGCGAGGGCAAGTGGTAGGAAGGCGAGAGCATGGCCCCAATAGTTGCACAAAATAGATCAAGAAACACATAGTAAATAGAACCAAGAAAATGGACACAAAGCAAACTCAGAATCTGGGGAGGGGTAGCAATGGAAGCTCGACCCCCCTAGTAGGATCGCCAAAGACTAGTCTACATGTAGATGACTAGAGTGTCCGTATAAGAATAAACAAGGGAAATGATGATGATTGATCAAATGATAGGGGACTCCCCTTTTATACGTGGCAGCATGGCCCCTTTTACAATCCCAAAGGCATATGGGATAATTCACACACCCTTGTCCTGCTTTCAACATGTGAACGGACCAAATAATAATCAACTCCATGCAACGACCATTTGACCTTGCTACATATATAGACACATATACTCAATCATATTGAAAACTTAAATTAAAAAACCAAAATAAAAAAACCAAAAACGCCCACACGTGCACATAACACTCACACTTGCGCTCTCAATGCATGCACACACACACACACACACACACACAAATGTCGTACACATGCACCCACACTCAAAAACACACTCACTGTGCATAGTCATAAAATGCACCCACATGCATGTCCACAAACCCCCTCTATCCATGCAAACATAAGACACTCGTACTACGTGCACACACCTACATTTGTACAATCACAAAAAACACTTACTTGCGCATGTGCACACTTAGAAAACAACCTTGCGCACATGCACACCCGCCACACACAGAGTCACACAGGCACCGCTTCAAATCCATTAAAATACCCTCTGCTCCCCCCCCTCACCTGCCGTTTTACTTTTTTCACACCCTCTTCCTTGTTTTTCTTCAATTTTACACACCCCCTTACCCCTCTTCTCCTTTTAATCCTCCACCCCCCTTCTCAAATACCCCTCTCCCCCTGAAAGTTATTCTCTCTCTCTCTCTCTCTCTCTCTCTCTCTCTCTCTCTCTCTCTCTCTCTCTCTATGTATATGTATATATATATATATATATATATATATATATATATATATATATATATATATATATATATATATATATATACACACACACACACACACACACACACACACACACACACACACACACACACACACACACACATACACATATATATTTTATATATGTATGTACGTATGTATATAATATGATACTCCCCTAATTTTCTTTTTTCCATTTAATCCATTTTTTAAATCCCATTTACATATTTTTTCTTATTAAAAAAAGAAAAGGAAAAACGTGGCTAGACCACAATCATCGCATATCCCCCCCACGCCTAACATGCCTATAGAGAAGGGGGGCTAGGCCCATGGGTGCCCATGCACCCATGGGGGGGGGAGCACACTAACACCCCGCCCATCCCCGTCCCACGTGGGGGGAGTGGGCTTGCCCATGCCCCTATCTCCCTTTTCCCCACACCGACGTGCCCACATCCTCTACACGATCATGCCCAGTGCCTTGCATACAAGCATGCAAAGGATGGGCGACTGCCCCATGCTCACATCATACGCCAGTGCATCCCAATTGTCACATGCCACCTCACTCTCTAGCCTGCCTTCGTATCCTTAATGACCACAACCCTAGTGCCTAGTGCCTTCGACTTCATCATGCACCTCCCCTCGTCTGCAACACCACTTTACATCATGACCCATCTAGGCCTACATGTTCTTCAATCAACCTTTAATTACACAATCCAAAATGGGAACAACATCTTCCAAGACCTCCAATTTTGCTATAAGAACAATAGGACATGTCCACTTGCTACCACATGGTGTGCTTGTTCCATGATCACAAGATATTCATCCTCCTGAGGGCAGCGTCTAAGAATGTCATCCTTATTAGCTAGAGAATGATTTTCTCACTCCACTATCGAGAATAGCCTCTACCTTAAATATTGTAGCATCCGGTAAATCATCATTGACTCCTATTGGTGCTTTACCATTAGATATGCGCGATAAATGATTAGCCAATACAACTAATAGCTTGTACAAAGAACGAGCTATCTCAGCATAGAAAAGAATCAACCAATGGTAGTAGCTGACATGGCCCATGAATCTCTATGTGAACATCCTCATGAAATTATTTTCCAAAAAGTGTGCATACTAGTAGTTTCTTAGATGGTAGAGGTGGTCTCAACCCTATTTTCCATCATTGTCAAATCATGCTTGTTTTTCTAGAAATGTCAAAATAACTTTTTGTTTTTGTTTTTAAAGCCCCTTTTTTAGTGTATTCCATAAAGAATTTGGCAACAAGTTCTATCAAAGAGTTGTAGTATTTTTTGGGGTAACAACTTTGCTCCCTTGATCCTATCGAAATTCTTATGTATATACCTCAAACAAGTTTTATGAGAGAGTTGTAGTATTTTTAGAGTACAACAACTTTGCTCTCCTAATCTCATCGAGATTCTTGTGTTGGTAGCTCAAATAGTAGTCTGAAAGTGGTCCATAAGCTTAATTTTACTATTTTGAGCACATTTTTTCACCTTATTTTTAGGCCAACTTTTTAGATGGTTGGTTAGAGTGAAAAATGATGGAAATCGGCTTGGTCAAGAAAAGTTTAAAGAGCTCGAAAAAATCTTCGAGATAACCACTAGAACACATTTACTAGCGTCATGATTTGGGAGATACAGGCCTGTGAACATGGCTACTCTTTATACTCTCTTTTTTTTCCCCCTACTTAGTTTTTTCACACGTGATTATGCAGGCTATGATGATGCTCAGTGATCATGCTTTGTTTTTTTTAGTGATTATACTGGTGTGATTATGGTCGTGATTCTTTGGTGATGTGATTCTGTCAGCATGATTCTATTTCAACATGATTCTGTTTCAACGTGATTATGTCGGTGTGGTTCCGTTAGGCCCATGATTCCGTTCTGACATGATTTTTCCTGACGTGATTGGAATTTTTTGATCGACATGATCAAATTTTCTCGTTCATGATTTAAAAAAATAATAACGTGGTTTTTTAGGCATGGTTATGCAGTCGCATGGTCGTGATTTTGTAGGTGTGATCATGGCCGTGATTATGCAGGCGTGATTTTTAAATTTAATTTTTAGTTTATATATAGAGGGGTGGTTTTGAATTTTAAATTAGGGGTATGGGAGGTTTTTCCCAAAAAGACAAGTGAGAGGCAAAAGTCAATACTTTATGACACCATCTTACACATGTCATAAATGACACCCAACTAACTCTCACAGGGCATCTTCACATTAAATGCACATTAGCCAATAATGAGTTGTGGAAAAAAGTGATTAGAAGTTAATCCAAGATTAACTCTTTCACTATTTTTTTTTCTTTTTAGATGATTATGCGCCCTAATTAACTACTAACTAATTAATTCACACAATTGAGCATATTGTTGGATTGAGCATTGATTTGCTAATGCATGTGCATTGCCTAATGTGTCAATTAATAAATAATTAAAGATTAATTAAATTTCTAATAGTAGGCTCTTCTCTTATGCAAAAGAGCATTAAAATCCTTAATTTTGTGAGTTTTGTTTGTTGATTTGGTGCGTTAATGCATCAATGTGCATTCCTAATCTCTTTTTCTAAGCTCACTTAACCCAATAACCACTAAAACCTTTATTTTTTTGGGGGGGTTTTTCCCACTCTTTCTCTTCACTCAAAAAACCCATCTAATAAGTGAAATTAGTAAAAATTAAGAGTTTTAAATGGTTTTTTTAGGATTTCCTTTGTTGATTAAGCTAACTAAAATAGATGCTAACACTCTAATCTACTCAAATACAACAAGTCTATATAAATAAATTTACAAAAGAGAACAAAACTTTTACTATAATACTTCCTAATGCTTAATGTAACACAAATGATGCACTCTAAGCCTAAATTCACCTATGTGAATGCTAAATGAACCATTTAAATCAATCTAAACACAACAAAAACAACAAATTAAGCTAAAGCACATTCTTTTCAAAACAAAAAAAGATAACAAAAAGCAACCAAAATCTCCACCAAAATAACTCTTTTTTTGTTGTGGGAATCCACTATTAGAGAGTATGGCAATGGGTTATACGTAGATTTAGAAAGAAAACAATGAGGAAAGCCGAAGGATTATTCCTCGACACGGTACCAAAAATGTTATTGCTTGCTTTAACCTCTCTTAGAAACACATTCACAAGAGATTACCATAGCAATCTACAACCTTCGTGGTGGGGATCTTTCCAATGGCCAAGCTCGAGTACATTGCTTCAAGAGCTCCGCACCTCCTTGGGTAGCCATTTTTATCACCGTCTCCTACGAGCGGTCACATCGTCACGTTGGAATTAGGGTCCTCTCCCTTCATACATTATCAAAAAAGATTAGAGAGAGCATTAGCAAGAGCAAGACTCAATTATACAATAGGAGAGTATGTTGCATTATGAGAGAAAATGACTTATATACAAGGCCATAAGTGTTCACATACACTTAAACTACGGTCAACTGGGTGCCCAAGGCTCATAAGTGGCATATTGCTTATACAATGCTTAATCTCATAATACTTGCATGAATTACATTCACAGGGAATCTATTCTAGCTTGTTGCAACACGCTCTTGGAGTGGAAATCGCCATAAATACTCAGTCAAACCATTTTCGGGCGTGTATACATATCGTCGAATAACGTGTTAGCATATAAAATACAAGCAAATATATTACATGGACATTATTCGTGTATAAACATATTCTCAAATAATGTATAATGCAACTTGCCTTATGTATTCATGCCCCTATGTATAAGGTCTAAAGCCTGAGCCGCCTAAGGCATGCATGGATGAGCTTCTCTTCTCCATGCTTATGAATGGATACTTATTAGCTCTCTTGTAATTGCATGGATGAAACTAGGATGAGCCTCCTATTCTTATTATCTTCATGTTGTTTTCTCATGAATGCATACTTATTAGCTCTCTTGATTTTATGTTGAGATGTAGGTTGTCAAAGACTTCCCCGCTTACAATTGTTTTGAGGTCTAGGTTGTCAAAGACTTCCACTCATCACAATAGTGTAACTTGCATAGGTACACTACATACTAATGCATGTGTAATTTTCCCTTCTTTCTCAATGCATTAATTTTTTGCGTTTTAGTGTTTTTTCGCATGGCATAAGGACATTAATATTGGCCTTGTATATGCTTACATTGCCCTTTTGTATGCAAAATACGTTGGCATTATGGAGGCATAAATTCTTACAAATTATGCATAAGGCCCCATTATTACTGGCCTTATTCATGCTTGCATTGACCTTATATATGCATATATTTTATGGGGCAATCACACTATACAAATGTATAATATCACGTGGGTTTACCGATAGTATATTTTAAATCATGAAATATATACAAGTGGTGCATTTTTAGGCCTCCTTTAGAGTACATATATAGGAGGGGTGTCTAAAATATGGAAGGATTAATGTTTACATACATTAGATCCTTTAATTTAAAAGATATTTTATACATTAGGGGTCCCAAAATGTCTCACAAATGCATAAAGGGCAATTTTATATGGGAGCTTAAATGCAGGTGATAGGAGCATTTCTAACCCCATTATGAATTTGTTGTATGCAAGCATAGTGCATCTTTATATAGGGGCTTGAATGCACATGATTGGAGCATTTCATTAACATGTGATTTTGTTATAGCCAAGCATGCATTTGCATGCTGTCATCAGCCTTATACATGCTTAGCCTTCGCAAGCATGCACATTAACCTTATACATGCATGCATTAGCTAAAGCATGCACATTAACCTTATGCATGCATGCACATTAACCTTATACATGCATGCATTAGCTAAAGCATGTCCCTCATAGTTCTATGCCTTGCTTGCTTACTATAGTTTCTTTTTTCTTCCTCTACAACTTCCTTCTTTGTGGTGTAATCATGGATACATTTGAGAACAAAAGAGTGTAACTCAAAATATTATCAATTGGCCACAATATTGAATGGCAAAGGCCAGTGGGAAATTACACGGCCTGTAATTCATATGATGTTTCCCGATATAGATTGGGAATTAAGCAATGAGGACTTTGCATACTTGCATTAGCCTTACACATACATCTGCATGCTTTCATTAGCCTTATACATGCTTGGCCTTCGCAAACATGCACACTAACCTTATACATGCATGCATTATGTCCCTCACGGTTCTATGCCTTGCTTGCTTACTATAGTTTCTTTTTTCTTCCTCTACTTCCTTCTTTGTGGTGAAATTTTGGATACACTTGAGAGCAAAAGATTGTAACTCGAAATATTATCAATTGGCCACAATATTGAATGACAAAGGCCAGTGGCAAATTACATGGCTTATAATTCATATGATGTTTCTCGATATAGATTGGGAATTAAGCAATGACGACTTTATGGATGATGAGTTAGTGGAGCAATGGCATTTCATGTGCCATTGCTCGTATCATAGATGTAGGTCACAAACGTAGTGTATATACCAATTTAACCATGCCCAAAAAAGGGTAAGAAGAAGGAAAAGAATGATGCATGGATTTTGGGAAAGAAACTTAGTACTAAATGGTGTCTTTTTACGTGTCCTTTGAGTTTGGACCATTGGGGGCTTTCATTTGGCACTTTTTTTTTGACTATTTTGGAAATGCACATAGAAATTACATTTATTGTTACATGTCCATCTTCTTCTCAAGTTTTCTTCTATTTTTAATGTTCGTACATGCTTCTTCTTCAATGTTTGTACATGCTTCTTTTGAATTTAATTACGGAAGCATTGGGTATAACGGGAAAGAATAATAGGGTAGAAAAATTTCCCATTTTGGCCTTTTTAAAAAAATATGCAAGTTATAGCATCGATAACAGCGTTGTAATTTCAATGCTTATATTGATGCTTTGACCTAACCATGATCCACTTAGGACACTTGGTATAAGCCTCAAAAGTATTGATGACAGAAATACTGAATCTAGTACCAATGATTATATTGAGGCTTATATTAAAGCTCATAAGTTTTCATACTTGTAACTATCTTTGTACTTACCTTTGGGAAAAGCCTCAATACTAGGTGAATCTACTATAGTGAAAAAAGGGATTTTAATGTGTATGTAATTTCCTTCTAAGATGCCAATGTTGTGAAGTGACATTTAGAGGAGCTCAAATACTTTCATGGAGAAAAGGCACAACTTGGCAGGATTGAACACGTGTGAACATGTAGCATTCCATCTTTTTTTAGTACGAGATGCATTTCCACTCAATAACAGACCGAAATGAAAGAGTTCTCTTTCTCAAAAAGAAGTAAGAAAGTAGACATATTCCACCATCAATCATGAGGCATTCATGTTCTCCACCAAAAAAGTATTACTTATTAGTGCTTAAGAGCTAGAACAATTGTGGTCCTCCTTAACTTATATAAATAAATAAAAATAAGACAATCGAGAATACTTATATAAATAAAGTACCAACTTCACAAACATCTCATAACCATTTATTAATAAAAGCATGTTTTTGGACTCTCTTTGCAAGGAATATCTTTATAGCTCAAAGTGCCTTTTGCACATTGAAATAATAGTATTACTAAAACCAAATAAATCCCTTATGTTATCATGGGAAACATAGATCCATTAAGCAAAAGGTAGCCTCCAATGGTTTTTATTGAGACTGTACGAAGAAAATGTCTAGGTTAGGTAGGAAATGTCTAGGTTAATGCCCCATCTTTAAAATATAGGGTGTTCACCTAAAATTTGAATCCTAGGGAGTAGATGGTCACAAACCTATGGGATTTCAAAGGGTAGCATATACAAAAAGTGGGGAGAGGACCTAGGGAGAGTCAGAGAGCAAGGGTGCACTTGGCACCATAATGAAGGAGGTGGGAGCATATCTAACCTTGGCTACAGTACTTTGAAAGGAGTATTTTAAAATAAAAAACCTAGAAAGGTAGGTGCTCACTTTTATGACAAATTTCAACACTCTCTCTCTCTCTCTCTCTCTCTCTCTCTCTCTCTCTCTCGTGTGAGTGTTACATATCTCTCCTCATCTATTTTTCTCATTCTCTTATGCCTCTTATGATAGTTTCCAAAAAATTCAAGGTATTCTCCCATAAAGATGAATCCTCACTTGTTTTCAAATGAGGACTTTTGGATCGTTAACTTTACAATGATTTTTTACCAGGGATTTGATGTCTTAAAGAAGTATCTATTGAGAAAGGCTCTTCCCTTCTATGTGAGAAGCAATAAAGACATTTAAAAATAGGAGAAATTCTACAAATATATATTTTTTCGCGCAGCACAAAACTAGTTTGCAACCCAAGGCAAGCTAAGTTAGACTAGCAAGATAAATAAGGGAACTTGAGATCTTCAACCCATCTTCTATGGAGAAAAAAAAACAAGAAGTTTTAAATTCCACACACAATGTAATAAAAATAATTTTGTTATAGCGAAATATTGCATACAATCGTTACTAAATTAACAAACTTTTTGTCTAACAATTATGTTTTAAAAAAGTTAGATACAATAGTCCGAACTATAAGCAATGCACGAAGGGAAAGGTTTTAACGTCTGCTGCGTAGCAAAAAATGATTGTTTTGTAGAAAATAAGGCGAGTAAATGTTGAATGTATGCCCTATGAAAGGCGAAGGTAGTTTGTCACCCTAAATTAAACATCTAAACAGAAGTTTTTCAAGAAGCTCTAGATAAAAACAATTGAGGAAATTGTGTTAGTGGTGAATTTGAAGTGAAGTGTTTAAATCCAAGAGCTAGGGCTAATAATTCTTGATAGAGTTCTTGCACATATTGGCTTGTCCATGTGATTAGACAAGGTTTTTGGGCTTGATGAGCCATATACAACTGGGCATCCCACCCCCCACATGACAAGCCTAATTTGTCCTTACACCATGTCAAATCGAAGGGGAAGACCCGTCATGACTCACAAGTCACAACTTTCACCAAAAAGTATTCGACAATGAGCACGCTTATTAAACACCAAGATAGAATTAAACTAGGGACCTCCAACAATAAAATAGGCCATGCTAAACAAGTGGCACATCCCCCCACTTGTGCAGTTTCTCTACCAATAATCCTTGTGCAAGAGCAGTAGACACCTACATAGAACAAACAACCACCCCAAGATAGTTGCTTTTTTCCATGCACATCATTTGTGAAAGGCTCTGGCCTAAAGGGACGGAGAAGGGCATGTGCTTTTTTAGAAATGATCTAAGAGTCGTTATAGAGATAGCCTTTATACCTGTTCTATTTGAACAATAGATGGTGAATGCCAAAGCATAAAGAGAGAAATGCACCATATTTATCTACTTCATAGTCCACCTATCATATTGTGTCGTATGAAAATAGTTGGTTGGCAACCAATCATCCCAAATTGGTTGGTTACAAATGATGGTTGAGGGTTTTCCCTTAACAATAATTGATTTAGCTTAGGAGATTGCTTCTCCATAACCTCCTCTCTTGTCTAGATTTTCACCATTGGCCTTGTCCCCGAGGGATTCTCAATGGCAACAAAAGTATAGATTGGCTGCTTCTCTTTCAAGTACCACCTCTTTGTCTTTGGCTTGAAAAAAATTAAGGTGGCACCCTTTCTCCTCTAAGTCTGATTTTGGCTGATTTTGGCCCACCCCTCGCGCTCACTCCAAAAAAGAAGAAGCAAAGGGGGGAAAAGGAGAAAAGCAAAGGGGTGAAAAAGAAGTGCGTTCCTTGTAAAAAAACCAAATTTACATAAAATAAGGGTTAGGAATAAGGGTGTTTACACACTTGGGTGGAAGCCCACGAAAAAGTTTTGCCCAACCAATTAGATCACCACAATCACTTGCCTGTTTGACATTTCTTTATAGATTGTGACCATGCCCATGCACCCTCGGCGCGCTGATGTGTTTGTTGACTGGAGCCCAACAACCACCGTTCCAGTTTTTGGGCAGTATAGCCTGCCCACAGTCTCAGTTTTGCAGGATGCCTATTCCGTGGGCATGCCCGCGGTTTGTAAAGGGTATCGTCGCCCAGCAATTGTTTATCAAAAAGGTGCTGACCACCGCTCTCAACTTTTTTCGTGGGCAGGCCAATAGTCTGTAAACACCCTAATTGTAAGCTACTTTACGTGCAAGAAGGACATTAAAAAATATAAGATGTCTAAATCACGTGTGCAAGGAGGACCATTAAAAAATATACGGTCTAAACACGTGATTAAAAAGTTGATTAAGGCGCCGGAATGATGGAGGACTCGTGTCCGGGAAATTGGAATCCCAAGCGGGGGGTGACCGGCTATGATCCGTCTCCGGAAACCGGTGAACGGTTAAATGCGAACCGGCCTGCGAGGCTCCAAAAGCGGCGGCGGCTCGGCTCGACCTGACGGCTCCGGTAGGGGCCGGCCGGTAGCGAGCGGCCGCCGTCCTTATTTATGGCGGGCTCCACCCTGAGAAGAGGGCTCATTTCACACAATCAATCGTAGCCGTTCCGTTCAGCCCAACCGCTTACGTGGCATCAATCCATCGCCCTCACTCACCCCGACATCGACACGTGTTCCATACCGGCAGTCAACGGGATTTCAGGGGCCGCAAGGGGCGGTACTGGTGTAGGCTTGGGCTTGTCCACTCGTTTTCTGACCGGTTGAGCCGGTCATCGCCATCATCATCTTCTCCGTGTCTGTGCTGGTCTTTTGCTTGTTTGCTAACTCTGCAGGTTCCGCCATAGCCAGTGAAGGAGAAACACCTCTGTCTGCACGCCTTTCACCTTTTCTGAAACCCTAATTCTGATCTGAGCAGCAGGTTCCTGCCATAACCATCCAAGACAAAAGCAAACCGTATGCAGACCTTTTTTGTTTCTGAAACCTTAGCTCTCTCGCCTTTTCCCCCTCCAATCAACCTCCATTTCTGCACTCTATCTCACTCTTTTCCCTTTGGAAATGCATGCGAGTTTGATGCCCATTGAAACCCTTGATTCGGCAGAAAATACTGCTTTTCTCTTCTGCAGAGAAGGTTTTATTATTACATAGATGGATTAGCCTAGCGATGGACGCACAAAGAAATAGAGAAGGTTATGCGACCTTATGACTGCCTAATGTGTACAAAATGGTGTGCGATTAACGGAAAGAACTAGCAGATTCCGGTTGCGAAAGGGGATTTTCAGCACAGATGCTTACCCGGCTGTCATGGCTTGATGGAATCAAGTTAATGCATGATTAGGTGGATCATTAAGCAAGTTAAAAGTTCAAACGCATCAACACATTTGCCGTTGCTGAATGATAAATCAGAGCAGCTGTCTTCCATCTGGCCGTACGTCTGTAACCTGTTTTTGCACATGATCTGCATGCCTTTGTTTTTAGAAAAATGCTAGCCATGGCAGAGCCCCGGCCATCCCAAGCCTTCTTAATATCAAGGTTTGTCACAGGAGGCTTGCAGTGTGGCATTGCCGCCCTTGCTGGATGGTGGGGAGATATCAGTCCATACTGAAGATGGTTTAATGCCAGAGCTCCATTGAAACATTCCTAGGACAAGGGCAGGTTAAGGGCTGGCACTGGAGCAGTACTTGGACTCAAGCCACCGCACGGGGACGTCGTCCGTGGCGTCCCTTTCGGTGGCAGGTGCTCAAGGGCAGAATGTCTCACCTGCATCCCTTCTGCGTTCAAGCAGCCTTCAAGTTGCACAAGGCCATGGTTCACCCTCTGGACTTGGATTCCCTTGCCTTAACTCGCCGCGCTCGTCTTATAATGCAGATCTGAACATGCTTGGCAAATTGAACAGTGGAGGAAATGCAGCATTCAACCAAGGACTTGCTGGTGGTACCAGTGGTGTAAACTCTGGCCTAAATGGGCCTGGCTCCCATACCCCTGGTTCGAATTCAGGGCTCTCTGGATCCCCTACAGTGCAGCGTAGCTTGAGTGTGGGTGCAGAATCTCTTGCCTTTGCAGGAATGGGTTCAATAGGGTTTCCTGCTTCACCACTTTCCTTTTCCTCCAGCAATCTGAATTTGAGTGGGATGACAGGCCTGGTTGTAAACTCTCTCAATCGCCATGGGTCTGCAACTAGGCTGGACCAACAGGAGCTTCAGCAGTTGCAGCAGCAGCAGCAGACAGCTGCTTCCAACCCTCAATACTCACATGAGTCACAACAACTGGTCCAGCGTCAGCAGCAGATGGAGCAACAACAGCAAGGACAGCAGATTGGATTACCTCATCTACGCAGTCAGCAAGTTTTTGGCATAGGAACGCAGCAACAAATGCAGGGTTTGGCTTCTGTAAAGCTGGAACACCAGCAAATGAGCCAGCAGCAAGTGCAGCCCATGCAAGCTCTAGCTTCTGTTAAGATGGAACCGCAGATGGATTCAACCTTAAGACAGCAGCTGCAGCAGCCTGGGCAGGGTCTGGTATCTGTTAAACTGGAGCAGATTGATGCATCCATGCGTCAGCAGTTACAGCATCAGCAGACCCAAGCATTGCAAGGGGTTGGACCAATGAAGCTGGATTCACGACAGTATGAGCAACCATCGCATCAGCAGCTTTCTATTCCAAAAATGGAAGTGAAATCAGAAGTTGACTTGTCAAGCCCGATGGTCCAGCAATCACTGCTCACATCTCATTTGCAAAGGCAAGAAGCTCTGCAGCTCCATAGACAACAGTCACAACAATTCCAAGCTCAGATGAATCTCCTGCAGCAGCAAAGGCTGTTGCATCAGCACAGATCCCAGCTTCAGCAGCAGCAGCAACTGCAGCAGCATCTTCGGCAGCAGCTTGCAGGACCTCCCAAGCAATATTTCGAGCCAGGCATTTGTGCCCGCAGGCTAATGCAATACGTGTTCAACCAACGGCAGCGGCCCCAGGCATGGCTCACACAGCTTTGATGTAAGGGTATGCTATGTATTGTTCTGCACGTTGACTGAATGTACATGGGGTTTCTGCAGGATAATAACATACGTTTCTGGCGGAGATTTGTTCGGGAGTTTTTTGCACACGGAGCTAAAAAACGGTGGTGCGTATCACAGTATGGAAACAGTGGACGACAACCGACTGGCGTCTTCCCACAGGTTCTAGTAGCATTTTTAAACTACACAGCAAACCATCAGATCTTCTATGTCAGGAGCATGTGTGACTTTATGTGCTTTTGTTTGAAGAACTGTTGAAGTAAGTAGGATTACAGTACTTTATTTGGAACAGAGCTGGGATAGTGGACATGCTCGCAAACTGTATCTATACATATAATTGGAGACGTGCATGTGCTGGTACTTTCATGTACACATGTATCTAACATAACACATGCAAACCTCTAAGAAAGCAAGAAAAGAAGATTCATGAACTTCTACGAAAGACCCAAAGGGTGTATGAGGCCAAAAAATAGTATGAATAGACTAAATGTCAAAATCAAAACAGGAACCGAAATCAAAGAAACGCATAATATGCAAACCCATATGTACAAGAGAGTCACGTGTATCCAAAAACAAAAGAAGGGATCATACATCGTCCTCTCTTTTTTAGAGAGATTTTAGTCTCCCCCCTTCCCCCTTGCGATTTCTGCACCAGCCTGTGCTCAGTAGCAACCGAATGTCATCCTTATCATAGGCAGAGTACACAGCATCCTCATTCGCTGCCTGTGTTGGTGACCAAACCAATCTCTGGGAATTAAAACAACCAGAACAATTGCAAAAACAGCCATGTCTAGGCAGGTGTGGATGTGGCAGGTCTGTTGAGTACTCAATGGTGATTGGAGCTCCTCTCCGATGAAGGCTGCATTAACAATAGTCTGCCCCGTCCGCAAAAGAAAAGTGTGGATGTGATAATACCTGCCCAGTGCCAATGATATGAGGGAAGCATGTATGGTTGGTAGCAGGACTCTGAATTTCAAAAGAGTGTAATGGCCAGCACTCCAAGAAAGTATACCCTGCAAATCATTTGCTTAAGTGTATTGGAAATGCATTGGAACACAAATTGGAATTGATCCTTGTAATGGTTCCACCATGATGATAGTGCACAACTTCTTCTCAGAAATGTTTGTTACAGTGTTCAATCTATAAATCCTCTGCCAAAGCTATTATTCGGCCTTAGGCAGCCTTCGGGAAATTCTAAGTTCAAATCACTCTCAATTAGCGATTAGTTATGGAGTGAGCCCAGTAATTGCAGGTTACACGCTCTATTTTTCCCAGTAACGGTAATCTGCTAGTCATTATGTGCCCCACCTTGCAGACTTGTTACACTGCATGCAACACACTTCACAGTATTTACAAATTTGAGTATGTAGTAGCCTGGCTGTAGTTACAGCCCAAGGTGCCTGCCTGTGTATGACCTGCAGTCCTAAGCCCTTTGTTATGAGACCAGCTCTGGGCACAATCTTGTATACAGTTATTCCACATGTAGTACCCTGTAGTACCCGGAGTATAGTTACAGCACAATATGCTTGTGTGTCCATCACTTTAGCTGTATGACCTGCACAAGATACTTGGTGATAAGCATGATGTCTACACTCCAGGGAAGACACATTTGTTTGTTCTTCATAATACAATATCTATTCATAGGGGCCTGAGACCAGCTATCAAATCACATATGGATGTGTGGGTTTTTGCTGCAGGATGTTTGGCACTGCGAAATTTGTGGTTCAAGGCCTGGCAGAGGTTTTGGTAATTTTCAGAAGCAAATATCCTGATACTAGTTTTGATTTATTTTTTGTAATTTCTTGGTTTTCCAAAGTTATATTAGTTCTTCGTTCTTTTCTATGTTTGCAGAGACTACTGTGGAAGTGCTCCCACGGCTTTGCAAGATAAAATATGATAGTGGAATTTTGGATGAGCTTCTGTTTGTGGATATGCCAAATGAATATTGCCTCAGTTCAGGTCTTATGGTGCTGGAATATGGCAAGGCTATTCAGGAGAGCATCTTTGATCAGCTGCGTGTTGTTCGGGAAGGCCAACTTCGGATTATTTTCTCTCCAGAACGCAAGGTTAGTGTGTATCACTTCTTATTTACATGCAACTGTGCAAATCAACCTTTGGATGGCTATGAAGGATATGTGGGAACTCTTACATTGAACTGCAGATTCTCTTGTGGGAATTCTGTGCACGCAGTCACGAGGAGCTTCTGCCACGCAGGCTACTGGTTCCACAGGTTCACTTTTCTTGTCGATTCTACTTGGCCATGTTATAAGTTGCTGCTGCAAGGGTACGCAAAGGGGCATTAATGCCATGCAATCCTGCTTCAAACATCCTGCTTCAAACACACATATATTCCACATTAGGACATTCTATTAAACATTCTGTTTACCATCCCTAGAATGAAATCTTGTGCATTGCTCAAGTTTGCTTCTAGTGGGTGGAAATGCTGATGATCAAGCTTTTTTTTTTTTTTGGATTTCATGGGCAGTGGTTGCTAACAGAACCATGCTAGCTGTGCTTTTTTCTTTTCACAACAATACACTAAAAATATTTTCTGGTTGAGAAGCATGCGGCAGTTTCTATCGACCAGCTATCCACTTGATTCTTTGAGACCAGCAACCTCTGGGATTCTCATCCACTTTTCTGGTCAGCCCACTGTGGTGCCACCCAATGGTGTCTCAATTCACCTAGTTCTCAGGCTTGTCAGCTCTACCGTTTCTTCTGCTCCCTTTAAAATAGGATTCATTGTAATGCATAGATATTACATAGCATTCGTGTTGATAGACCAAATGCATAAGCAAAAATCTACAAGAGAAGCATGCATAGGAGATACCTTGCAAAAAGCATGATGTACTGTATGTCAACCATCCTTTTGGGTTTGGAGTTAAGGAGCACATAACATAAGGCAGTTGGCTTGTTAAGTGCTCGGTGCAGACCTAGCCTCCACGCAAACGCTTTTGAAGATGCCTCAGGTGGAGGTGGGTATTTCTGAAGTTTTCAAGGACTGCATACTAGTTATAAGTCCCCAACTTGTTAAGTGGGTGGGTGCAAAGTTCTATATCCATTTGTTGAAATATCAAAAGGAAAAACTTCGCTGGAACAAGCCACCTTGAGGCATTGGTAACATGTGTATTGGATGACTGAGATTATTTCACATAGGCAAAATTTACAATAGATGTGTGCATAGAGACCATTCTGCAAAAGCATTCTATGTGGTTGTGATGTGGAATAGCTCACAACTTACGTGCAGAAGTGTGATCTCCATATAAAAGCTCTCAGAGACTACTGTCGGAGAATGCAGAATTTGTATCCCTGTCGTGTGCCGAGTCTTCGCCCTTTTTATGAGATGAAGACTTGCCCTTGGTCTTGTCCTTCTTCTTGGACAAACAATCCTTGGACAGATGTCCTCTCTTCCCACAAGAGAAGCAGCGACTCTGACCTTTTCTTTTGAACTGAAGTAAGTGCCTGATCAGAACTGTTAAGAGACACCTTTTATCTTACCCTGAGAAACGAGGACGGACTCTTCCTCCAAGAGTAGGGAGCTAAGATCATCAAAATCCAACTGAGTGGGTGTGAGCTGGCACCCCAAAGATCGAGAAATCACATCATAGTTCGGGGGAAGCTTGGTGAGGATAAGTGCAGCCAAGACAAAGCAGCACCCATTGTCAGTAATAACTGGTCATGGATAACCTTGGCCTTCATGAGCAACGACTGCATAGAACTGTCTGCAGGGAATAACAAACCGTAGGGTTGCCCTTGCAAGGTAGTTGCCCTCATTGACGAATCTCGAGCAAAGAGATCGTCCAATTTAGACCAGACCTGATGAGCACTGGTGAGAGTTTACACGGCCTGTGAGACCTCCTTTGTGATGGTGCGCACAAGCATTGAATGTGCCTTTGAATCTCAATTCTCCCTGTCTTTTAATTCCGCAAGGAATTCATCCTCTTGATCTTGAGTCCAGCGCCTAGAGTGTCAAAATACGCAGTGGAGATGATGACCAAATTTGGGAACACGAGAGCAAAACGCAATGTAGAAAATAACAGCACAAGAGATAGAGAGGTAGAGGCGTGTAACTCTGCTCTATATACACAAGAAGATCCTGGGAATAATACAAAACTGGCAAGGG
The DNA here is from genome assembly GCF_041138505.1 of Cibotium barometz. Lineage (NCBI taxonomy): Eukaryota > Viridiplantae > Streptophyta > Polypodiopsida > Cyatheales > Cibotiaceae > Cibotium > Cibotium barometz. Next base: position 12,039,958 of record NC_141097.1, on the reverse strand, counting down.
ATGTGGGGACATTTTATATGGCCCCCACAGTGCAGTCGGCCTGCTGTAGGGCAGCCAACATGCCCTGATCCTCCACGACCAGCCGACACAGCCAGTCTGCCAGCTGTCAGCTGTCAGCAGCAGTCGGCCAGCACAGATGTGGAGTCGTGGACCAGTACCATCAGTCGGCCAGCTCATGGGCCCTCCTGCCAACCCTGGGCATCCACCCAAGCCAAAGATAAATGGGAAAAATGGGGGAAAAATATGGAGAGGGGAAAAATGAGAAAACACCTAATAAGGGCGGGCACACCCACAACAAAGGCCCTGGTGTATATGTATAGACAGGTAATGACTTCTAACACCCCCTCTCAGCTCCTGGGTGTGAAACCAACCACAGGGAGCTGGAGTGCCGCCTGAGCAAATCCTGAGATAGCGACTTCGTGAAGAGGTCCACCATACTGTCCTCCGTCGAATAGAACTCTAGCAAGATGTCATCAGCAACGATCTGTTCACGAACAAAGTGCCTCTGGATGACCATGGGTTCCTCCAGTGGAAGCCCAATCCTGCAATGCAACCTCTGCATCCTCACCACCTCACAAGCAGCATCACAAGCAGCCCGGTACTTTGCCTCGGTCGTCGACAAGGCAAAAGATGACTGCCTCTTACTGCTCTGTAAAATTGCTCCTGGGCTTGAAGTAGATCTCCTCGTGTCCGGATCTCCTCCCCAAATTGAGTCACTCCAACCGTGGAGTTGGACTCCATCAATCAATCCCCCTCCTGTGTAAAAGAGTCCATGATCCTTCGCATGCCGCAGAACCCACAGGAAACGCAATCCTGCTTCCCAAAGAGTCATCCACCAACCATGAGCTCAACTGCCTCATCAGGAAGCTCCCGTCCAATCTGGTGTCCGTCAACTAGATCAATGAACCATTCTGCTTCTCTGAGTCAAAGAGGCATCACACTGCTCACAAGGATCAACACCTGTTACGGTGCAAAGCCAAGTCCTGGAAACCTGATGAAGACCACGCAAGGCCTTCTGAAACCTGTCAACCACCCCCTTTGAATCCGGAACCACAAAGCCTGGAGTATGCACCTCCTTTTGCAAGTAATCAACTGCCACCTGCAGGGCTTTCCGAAAGGTCCCCGTGGAAAGAACATCCTCATCTACAGGAGGTTCTTTGTCCTGAATACTACGAGACATCAGAGCATAAGTTACCTGTTCAGTTTCCTCTGACTGATGAACACAAGAACTACCAGCATCAGTTTTGGAGAGTTCCTGCCAACTGCAGCCATCTATTGGCAAGCTATCCACCATCTGGTCCCGGAAAGCCTGCACCTGCAGCGTATCCACACTTAAGTGGCCATTACCAGACTGCCACTCATCACAAACTGGAGGACCTGGGAGAGAGAGTGCTGAAAGCTTGTACAATGTAAACTCCATTCTCCACTCCGCCTTCCCAAACCGCGTGGCCTGTTGCTTTGTCCCGGAGAGCAACAAAATGCTCATCAAACTCCACCCGTCGTGAGTTTCGCGAGTCTTGCAAACCTGATGCACTGACAACAGATGAAAACCAAGTGACGGAACATACAACACATGGGAGGAATGCTTCCCCCCTCTGCCATCGAGAACTATCTCCATCCTACTCTCACTGTGAACTGGGATAGTGGATGTATCTGCAGTAAGAATGTGACGAGAATACTTGCAGAGATCCTGTAAATCAGAACGGGAAGGAGTCATGTGCATGGAAGCACCACTGTCTAGAATCCACTCCCGAGTATCCGTTGCGGAGAATCGTCCAATCTCCTCCTTGCCCGAAGAAAATGAAACATCGGTGTCCATCACCTCCAGGTGCACAAAAGCCGGAGTCTTGATGATTGCTACTGAGGAATCTTCACCCTTCTCGGTCTTCCGCTTGGGACACTGCCTCCAATAGTGGCCTTTCTCGCCACAATCATTACAGGTCCTCTCTGCCTTTAGTTTCTCGCGGTCAGTAACGAACTTCTTCTCAGAAGACTTCTCCGACGAAGCCTTCCCTTTGCCTGTCTTACGGCATTTCGACCGTTGGCCAGTTAAGGCCTCCGAACCTCCACCTTGAGGAGGGTTTGTGAATCGTTCCTCCTAGTCCAAGACCATGGGCACAAGCTCCTCCCACGTGATGGTGCTGAGCCTGCCGCTGGTAATCAAAGACGAGTAAAATGCTGAGTACTGAGAGGGCAAGTGTGACAGCAACGTTATGGCCATGTCCTCTGACGATATCTCCTTCTCAGCCTGAAGAACTTCCTGCTGAAGAGCTTGCAGCTTGTTAATATGCTCCCGCATCGTCAACGACTTTGCAGGGCTCATAACCCGCATCTGGACTTCCCATGGGCGATACCTTGTTATAAAGAGAAGCCAAATGCTGCCATATACCTCTGGCCAGTGTCGTATGATTGATTACCTGCGGTGTGCAGTTGAGAAAGATAAACGAACGGACCCTGCTGTTGACACGATCCCACATCTGTGCCTGTGCCTCCCGGTCCTTTCGGATCGACGGTAACTCCCCTTCCTCTACTTCCGGCCGTGGAACCCCAACAACGACGAAATCAGCGAGGTCATAAGACTCCAGAACAGATTCCATCATAACCTTCCATATGCCGTAGTTGTTCCTGTCCAACTGACGGTCCACCGGGAACGTGGGAAGTGTCGGGATCTTCACATGCCTCTCGGCCATCGCAAACAGATCTGCCATTGCGGGGATGTACTCCGAAAAGGGTGGGTGGGTTGGAACAAAGAAGAACTAACACTTGCAAGTGGCTGTCCAGCAAATCAGCCCGCCGTCCTCTTGCTTCTCCTCTTCCCGAACAGTCCACCAATCAGCAACACAACAGCCCCCCTCTTGCTCACACAAATCCAAAGAACTACCTAGAGCCTAGGCTCTGATACCATGTCAAAATATGCAGCGGAGATGATGACCAGATCTGGGAACACAAGAGCAAAACGCAATGCAGAAAATAACAGCACAAGAGATAGAGAGGTAGAGGCGTGTAACTCTGCTCTATATACACAAGAAGATTCCGGGAATAATACAAAACTGGCAAGGGGTGTGGGGCCATTTTATATGGCCCCCACAGTGCAGTCGGTCTGCTCTGCAGGGCAGCCGATAGGCCCTGATCCTCCACGACCAGCCAACACGTTGCCAACCCTGGGCATCCACCCAAGCCAAAGATAAATGGGAAAAATGGGGGAAAAATTGGAGAGAGGGGAAAAATGAGAAAACACCTAATAAGGGCGGGCACACCCACAACAAAGGCCGTGGTGTATACGTATAGACAGGAGATCACTTCTAACATAGAGTTCTGAGGACGCTCGGGCTTTTTCTTGCAGCCCTGAACAATATCCCACAAACCCTTGTGGATGAACTAGATCCGCATTTGCAGCTTCCAATGGGCATAGTTGGGTCAACAAAGAACACAAATCTCAGCTCTCCAAGACTCCTCTCAAGTGCTTTCCAATGAAGCGAGGCTCCAGAACCAATCAGCCCCCTCTGAAATCTGAGAGAGAAAGAGGCTGGACAACAGCAACAAAACAGTCCTAGAACCACCGGGAACCTCCTATCGGAAGGGTAGGGACTCGTGGAGGAAGAAGAAGATTCAGATCCACTTGTCTGGCAACAACACATGCAAGAAACTCACCACAAACAGATGCTGAAGCAGAAAACATAGCCAAAACACTTCACAACTTGCCTCTGTGGAGCAAAAAGCAGCCTTGAGGGCTGGCCGACAGCAAGCAGATGGTGGCTGGACCAGAAAACGCAGCAAGGTACAGAAACGAAGCCACTGTACGAGACTGATCTGCAGCTGGAGAAGCTATGGAAGCAAAACGCAGAGCAAAGTAGAAGACCGCGAGCAGTTTGCAGAAGGATGGAGCAGCCTGAACCTAAGCGAGTGATATCATATTGGAGAATGCACAGGCGGAAGCATAAACTGAACAAGAGAGAGAGTAGAGAGAGCTTGTGGACAAGATCACCTTTTATAATAGCAATAGGCTTTACAATGGCAATAGCTAGCAAAAGATGTTGAACAATGTGCAAGGGAATGGATGATGAAGTGTACAATGGGAGGCCTCCTTTTATAGTGGAGTGTGGGAGCTGGCCGACAGCTCCACGACTCCTATAATAGGAGAAAATGAATAAAATACCCCAAAATGGGTAGGTAGAGCCCATAAATACACAGAGATGCACTAATTCTAACAACTACTTGTACACCACAGGATATATATGCATCCCAGGGGCAGTTTAAGGGGATGGGGGTTGTGGTTAAAAATGCCAGGGGCAGTTTAAGGGGGTGGTGGTTGTGGTTAAAAATGCATGTTTTTTGTTTGCTCTTGCTCGTCACCTCCTTGCACTCTTTCACCTTGTAAGCTGCTTGCACCTGGTCAACAACTCCCCTCTCCCCCCCCCTTTTTTTTCCTATATTCTCTCCTCTAGAGAAATGGTACTTACATAGGCTGAAAACTTGTTGATTTTGCTTGCAATCTTGGATTCAAGAGGCCATGCAGCCTTTCGAACAATCATCATTGTATTCATAAGGAACATGGCCTTTCACCTCCTCTCTCTCGGCCTTTCACGGCCAATTGACCTCCTCCTCCTCCTTGGAGGTAAATTACACAACTTGGTGGCCCTTGATTTTGTTAGCAACCTTAGCTTCAAGAGGAGAGAGAGTCACGCAACCTGAAAATATGATTGTGAAAGTAAAGTGAACAATTACCATTGTTTTCATAAGGAACATGGCCTTCACTACCGCCTCTCTTAACCTTTCATGCTACCTTTGCCCTTGACTTCCTCTCCGTCAGCCTTCCACTTTTTGTTAATAATTCACCTTCTCCCTTGGTCCTTCCCACTTGTAAAATGCATTTTTTTTGTTTGCTCTTGCTTGCGTCTCCTCCTTGCATCCTTTCACCCTGTAAGCTGCTTGCACCTTGTCAACAATTCCCCCCCTCTTTTTTTTTTTCAATACTCTCTCCTCTAGAGAAATGGTGCTTACATAGGCTGAAAACTTATTTTGCTTGCAATCTTGGATTCAAGAGGCCCTGCAACCTTTCGAACAATCATCATTGTATTCATAGGGAACATGGCATATCACCTCCTCTCGCTTGGCCTTTCACATGCTACATTGGCCCTTGACCTCCTCCTCCTCCTTGGAGGTAAATTACACAACTTGAAAACTTGGTGGCCGTTGATTTTGTTAGCAACCTTAGCTTCAAGAGGAGAGAGAGCCATGCAACCTTGAAAGTTGAAACTATGATTGTGAAAGTGAAGTGAACAATTTTCATAAGGAACATGGCCTTCACTACAGCCTCTCTTAACCTTTCATGCTACCTTTGCCCTTGACTTCCTCTCCCTTGGCCTTTCACCTTCTCGCTCGGCCCTTCTGCCTTTTCACCTCTTTTATCCCAGCATTCCCTTGGTCTTCTTTGGCCTTCCTTGACCTTCCCTCCCTTCACCTTTTGTTCACCTCCTCCCTTGACCCTTTGGCCTTCATCTCCCATCTCTATGAAATTTTGGCCCGCCCTTCTCATTGCCACATGTCACAAAATAGAGCACTTCTAGTTTCTTTGATTTATATATGTAGGTTGTGGCATTAGACCCTTGAGTGTCGGCATTTTAGTAGCTCTGTTATTGCAGGTTACACAGTTAGCTGCTATCGCGCAAAAGTACCAGAACTCAATTGGTCAAAATCAGAATGGAGCATCCAGTCTTCCTACACAGGATCTTCAAACAAACTGTCAGTTGTAAGTTTTCAAGTCAATTCTCAGAGAATTACCTAGCTAGAAATAACCTGCAAAACATGGAATGCTATGTAGGCTTGGAAAAGTTCTTCAAGTGTGTGGGATTTTTAAAGTTTTTGTGGATCAACTACTTAAAAACTCCTCAAATTGCATCTAGTATAATGCTTATTACATGGTTTGCATCAGCAAAAATCAACTAAACTATAAAAGGGTAGATCAATAACCCTAAGATATCCTGCCTAGGGACATGTGCATAGCCTAGCCTCTAGGTGGGAGTGGTTAGACCACCCAAGAAGGGTAGTGGTGCTGGGGATGACTGAGGATTGGGACCCATGGAGGCATGGTGTCTATGATCTATTACTACACTGTGTTACGAGGTGGCATAGGCTCACATGTGTATCTACTATAGGGTGTGGATACACCGTTGTGTTAGAGGTGATGGTTTGTCTTGCTCAAGACAAGCCTCTGGTGATGCAGGATTGGGTCCCATGGAGGTATGGTGTCATGATTTAGTACTGAACTGTCTCACCAGGTGGCATAGGCTCACATTAGTATCTACTATCGTGCACTTTGTTAGTGGTGCTTGCTCAAGACAGGCCGCCACATGCCTCCCCCCCCCCCACCCCATAATAGTGCAGGCTTATAGGCAAGTAGGTGTCTCAGCAACTCACATTGGAGGTGTAGAGCAAATTTGAAGCCAAAAGCTGCAGAGAAAGATAGAAAAGATCAGCTGGAATGCTTCACTGTGCAGTTAAACCAAGGATAGGTATATCCCCAGGGCCCAATCTCCAGCATCCTCTCTGTAAACTTCATGAGCTATGCCGGCTTCATGTGTTCCCACTACCCTTGGGTGGAAGGTGGTCAACTGTGCTATAAGTGCAAGTTTAGGGTTAATCTTTGGGTTAGAGATGTGCTGAGTCCAGGGACAAGTCGCCAATCACCATGACAGAAGGTCAAGGTAGGTCAGTAAGTTGCTCATGGAAAGTCTTGTACTACAAGGTGTCCGTGCATAGTCCAGCCCGGTTTTGTAACCCACCTCAAGTGTCCAAGGTGACTTAATAGGCCAAGTGCGGGGAGTCAGACAAGTCTTTTACTAGAGTTGCACAGCCTTTTTTAAAGTGCCAATCTAAACAAGGGCTAAATGGATGAATTAATTCAGCACTCTAAAAGGAGGCCAATTGGTGGCTCTAGGCACTTTTGAGGGGCGCAAAAAGCCAGAAATTGAGCAGATGTTGCGGGATATATAGAAACCAGGCCCACCCTTCATGCCAAACAACATAAGCAGCCAATTATGCATCTCAAAATCAGCACAAATCAGCGTAGCCATCAACAAGAGCTTGAATGTCACATGCACATGATGCGGAAGTGTTCAATGACAGTAAAAGATGCATGAAACAATGGTGAAAATTTGAGATGAGGGTTGAGAGAGTAGAGAAGGAGGGTTGAGAGAGTAGAGAAGTACACAAGCTCGTAGTATAACCCTCTCAAGGCCCCCCACCTTATAGGTGTATTTGTTTTATTGTTTACAGATGAATGAGTAAAAAACCGGATCTGAAATCTGACCTGAATACTGGCCTGAAACTTAGGATTTTACCTTCAGCCATGTATCTACACTTGGCTGCCTCAGAGGACTGCCCTGCTGGCTGTGTTTAAGGCTGCTACAGGCTGCCCTGAAGGTGCGTTATAGCTTCTCCTGCAGATAGTTGCCAGGAAAACCACCCTTTAGCCTTGCGTTTTGCTTCAGGAGCTCGCCTTGATTTGCATTTGGGACAGGATGCTGCACCTCTGACCTGGCCACCCTGTGTATGGTGCATTTGAGCTCTCCTTCTTGCCCTTGTCTGAGAGGTTCAGCACCCACAATGGCTATGGAACAGATGCTTCAATGGGTGAGGCCTAGGTCCTTTATATAGGGGTAGGTTGCCTACTAGGGTTAGCCAGAGGATGCATAAAAAGGTGTGCCCTTTTTGGGCACCTTCTTTTCATACAGCCCTAGCCTCCTTTTAAATGGGCACCTGGCTTTTTGCACGTGTGGCTTCCCATTGCCTAAAGTTGGCCAACCCCATGGCCCCTAAAATGCACATTGCTAGTCACCATAGGACTTTATGGTCTTCACAGATGGCGAGACACACTTGCCCATGACTTGGATAAAACCTTGACACACTAAAATGCACATTGCTAGTCACCATAGGACTTTATGGTCTTCACACATGGCGAGACACACTTGCCCATGACTTGGACAAAACCTTGACACATGACTTAGCTCTCTCAGACACCCGACTATGGGTCATCTTAGTGTCCAATTGAGCTTGTATATCTTGCAAAGAGTGTTACATGGACCTTGTGCCATGGGCACGACATGACTCAACCTCCGTTGGGGGGGGGATCTCCAGGCCGCTCACAGGAGTCCTACCGACAGACATGGTCGGCTGGGGAAGCTGGGCAATGTTGGTGACGATTAGGCGGGGCTGCCATGCCGTGGGCTGCAGCGACCTGCTGGTAAATGGCTTGGTATCAGGGACATGCTCTGGCAATGTGGCCCATCTGCCAGCATATGATGAAACCGGCCTTCATAAATCTGACGGGCGGTGAAACAAACACTCGCACACAAAATACTTCATCACCCATGGGGACCTGGAAAAGGAAACAAACAGGGGGAGTGCTCCTGCAAATAGTACAAGGACACCGATTGGCCCCAAAATGCAGTGGCGCCCCTTGCGGTATTTCTTTACTTGATTAGATTTGAGCACAAAGTACCACTTGTAGAATCCTCCATCAATAGGATCCCTTATAGTTTCACCCAAGACTTCCAAAAGAGAACTCTTGTTATTATAGCAAAGCATTCCATAGAGAAGGCACACTTGTACAACATCTCCCTGCTTGAAAAGGTCTTCTCCATCGCTACCATGGATCCCTCAAACCCTTTCCCAAACAGCAGTAGGGCTGTACCAAACCATATGTCCTCCCCTATAGTCACAGCTTGCATGTAACCTCGAGAAAACTACAACCTGTTCACATGAATCCAAAGACATATTTTCCACATGAAACCAAAGACCTGTATCCGATAAACCAAAGACCTGTATCTGATAAACCAAAGACGTGTATCCCATAAACCATAGGCCTGTTTCCTCGATACCAAAGTCTTGTTTCCTCTCGAAAAACCAATGTCCTGTTTCCATGACAGATATACCATCCAAGCACGGTTGCCAAAAGAGAGAGAGAGAGAGAGAGAGAGAGAGAGAGAGAGAGAGCCTATCTCTAATCTCCTGCACCGGCCATAGCTTTGGACACGCCATCAACCAAGCTTTGCTCATGGACCCCGGTGCCTTGGAAGAGCACCCCTGGTCCTTCGACTAAACTCTCTGTAGAAACTTCAGTAAGAACCTGCACCATAGTTCTCTGCTGAAAGTCGCTCGCCTGGCTGCTTCCACACACGCAGCCGCCACCAATAAGAGGCCTGCTCCACGCTGCAGAGGTTCGCCTGCCTGGCTGCTTCCACACACGCAGCCCAACAGATGCGCCACACAAAAGCACGAACGCCGGTGCACCCAACAGCAGCCCACGTGCGCTTCTGCGACAGCCTGGATGCGACTCCTGCAGCCAGCCCTCGTACTCCTGCAGACCTGCGTAGCCACACAGTCCAGCCATGTGGCAGCATAGCGTAAGATCCCGAGGCACGTACAGCATGGCGTAAGGTCCTGCGCTGTAGATCTATGAGTTGCCTGTGATCGCTATGGTGATGCGCCCACCCACACGGCACTTGACGATGACCCACACCCCAATCTCCGCCACCCTGCACCTTTAATAAAGATGCGATTTCGCTTTTCTCCAAAAAGCCAAAAGCAAGTAATAAAAACACATACTTCCATAAAAATGATATTTTAAATCATCAAAGGTTTAAAACCCTTATAAACTCAAAATCCCTTTTGTCCCCTTTCACACTTGGGCTGGCCACGCATATGGGTTTCCTTTTCATATCCAAACTGATGCCGTTCACAGTCCATCCCGTGCCCGTGCCCACCTGCTGGTTGTCCAAAGAAAAACACAAGGTCGTAACATACCCCCCTCTTGAAAAATAGCAAGCGTCCTCGATTGCACTCAATAACACAGCAAGGCATCTTATGAGCAAAGACTCCCCATATGACAAAAGCAATGCCCCTCCAGTGCATTTGGGTGATGAAACAATCATCTTGGACAAAATAGCCACACTGTCACATCAGAGTGACAAACAACTCTTGCTTGTTCCTTCAGAACCAGCAAAAGTCTAAAACCAAGTGGAAACACGTAACCTGTGTTAGCCAAAAACAAAACCACGCATCATTCTACATATGACAAACATATGCATGACACATATATGCATTCGCAAACAATATGCTCCTCAAGATGCTCTACCTACTCCAAAATAATAGTCTCAGGGTTGCTCGCAAGCCTTACACCCATGGGAGCTTCCCACTCTCCCTAGTTGCTGCTTCCGGATGCTCCCTACTAATGTATTGTAGGGCTAGATACTTACCTTCAGTTCTTTCTTTTCTTTTCCAGACAGTGTATCAGATGTCACATGGTTGTAACTTTGGTCTCATAGGTCATTTTGGCCTTTTGAAGACGTTAATATAACATTTCATTTCATTTCTCTCTCTCTCTCTCTCTCTGTCTCTCTGTCTCTCTCTCTCCATTGCCTATTGGGGACTGATGCTACTCTCATGTTTCATGTTCTTGGTATTCCATGATGAGATTTCCATGGACAGTTTTGTGTCACTCTAGTGAGATAGTTTTGATTTGTTTCCATTTTACTTTCCGCTCCATGATAAGATAAGCCATGGACATTATTGTATCACTTTGGTCTCATAGGCCCATTGGGTCTTTACTAGACGCTTAATATATCTTTCTTTCTCTCTCTCTCCTCCTTCACATCCAGATTGAGCTTCACATACACAGGGGATTCCTTGAGCTTACTTGAGAGGCAATGCTTCCAAGCACATTTCCAGGAGCCGAGTACGAAGGGTTGGCTTTTTGACACCCTCATTGCACCAGCCTTGATGTATGTAGTAGCCTTCTGGGGGCCAGATTTATTCGATGAGGATTGGCTGCGAGTGGAGAGACCTAGGTCATGATGCTCTCCTGTATGATCCGCAACAAATCATCAGTCCCACACCAAGATATCCAGGCAGAGCTTGCCGTATCCCTGATGGTAGTGAATGCACTCTTCTAGACAGTCACATACCTCCATCGCATCAGTCACAGGGATCCCTACAGGTACCCGAGGTTGCCTTGGAGTCCTTGAGACAGCTAGCACTCGAGAGCCACCCTACAGTATGGTATGCCCCAACTTGAGCTTGGTTCTCAGGATATGGTGTCCGCATGGACTGCCTCCCACCCCTTCACTACAGTTTGGACTCCCCTTTTCTCCGGCTCTCTCAAGACGACATCAACTAGATTATCCGGTTATATATTCTCAACCTCTACACCCATTGTACATGGATCACACCTTTGGAGTTCCCATTGAAGATACAATTCTACAGTTTGGACTCCCCTTTTCTCCGGCTCTCTCAAGACGACATCAACTAGATTATCCGGTTATATATTCTCAACCTCTACACCCATTGTACATGGATCACACCTTTGGAGTTCCCATTGAAGATACAATTCTATAGAGATCACTTCCTCATGCTCATTGAGGATGGATTCATTGAGCAGTTGGATACTCGAGTGTTCACATGTCCCATGCCATGCGGATTGCGATTGCTCAGATACAGTTTTTATCCCTCTGCCTCAGAGTGGAGACACGAAGAGGTGTTAGAGTTGGGGAGTTCGTACGTAGACACAGGGAGGAGAGGATGTGTCGATTATGCCACACAGAGGTTGAGACAGAGGAGAATTACATGTCACTGCCCAGGGTACTATGAGATCCGCAAGAGGTTCACTATCTGTTCCATGAGGGATATGGCCCACTCTTTAGGATCATTGACTTCCTAGACCAACATTGCCAAGGACTCCTACTCAAGCTCCGTAGACACAGGGACAGTTTCTTGAGAGAGCTTCGGCCCTTGCTACCCTGATCCCTCCTTTGTTGCCAACCAACCATCACCAGCTTCTTCCGGATCCACAAGGAGGAGGACACCCATACAGTGGATCGTGTATACCCACCTCAGGCTACCCCGGATCCACCTTGCCCAAGAAGAGCTACCTCAGATTGGGCCTCCACATTCCAGCATGCCGATGTCCCCAGCCCCTCGGACATCGCCCTCAATCCCCTCATCAGCTCCAAGACATACTCCATTGCCATCGAGCTACCTTTCCATGTGAGGTAGGTGAGGGAGACCTCTTGGCCATACTCATTAGCCCCATGCTTGAGATTTTTGAGAGTGTTATACCTTCTATTAGGGTTGATACTTCTCTCATGTTCCATGTTCTTGGTCTTCCATGATGAGATTTCCATGTACAGTTTTGTATTGCTCCAATGAGAGGATGAGTCTCATAAGTGAGGGAGCAAAAGGAAAGACTAGACTATGAGAAAAGTGAGAGGCCAGCCCACCTGTTTATAGGTAAGGGGGGCTGGCCGACTACACAAGAGCTCCTGGCCGACTGGACATGGTGATGCTGGCCGACTGGGAAAAAGGCACCCGTCATGGAAAAAATCCTAGAAAAATATACAAAAAAGAGGTGGCCAGTCTACAATCAAGGGCCATGAAAAGGGACCAAAAGGGACACCAAATATGAGCAGAAACTGGGGATGAATGTGCAAACACCTCCTCTCAGCACCAGATGCTGAACATACTCTGAGAAGCCGAAGATGAGGAACCAAGGAAGCCTGAGAAACCAGCTTGGTGAACAAATCTGCTGCATTCTCCGCTGAAGGACAATACTCCAAACGCAAACGTCCAGCAAGAACCCGTTCACGAACATAGTGATACTATATCTCAATATGTTTCATACGAGCATGAAACACAGGATTCTTGGCGATGGCGATGCAACCCTTTTTGTTACACCAAAGAAAAGTAGGTCCGGTAGGAGAACAACCAAGCTCCTCCAATAATCTCCGCAACCAAATCACCTCACATGCAGCATAACAAACCGCATGATACTCCGCCTCTGTAGAGGAAAGCGCCACAGTAGGTTGCCATAGAAGAGTGCATCCTTGGCCATAGAAGATGCCAAAGTCCAGAGCATAGTTGCTATGAAACGCATTTCAAACTTTAGCAGACCCGTTTGAAACGTTTCAAATGTCTGGGAGTTTGAAACGCGTTTCAAACTTGGCTTTTTATTTTTTAATGTTATTTAAGACGGGTCATATCAGTCGATTCAGTCGCTTTCCAGAGAGCAAAAAAAACACGTCGTGTATAGTACAGAGGAGAAAGTTGACTGTCCTTCCCCACGCTTGCCTTCGTTCGTGTGATTTCTCCGCCACCCGCCCCCTCGGGACCTGTGCACCGTGCTAGCAAGGTTGGTACTTGTCTGTTTTCATATTTTTGCTTGATTTTTGCACCAATTTCAAAACTTGAAATTTGGGCAACATCCTTCCAGGCTTCCAAAATGCCTCGTGCTAGAGATTCAATGTGGACTCATGTCATTCCCATGGGCAAGTATGGGGGTTCAGGCACTGAAAAATGGAAGTGCAAGTATTGTGATAAGGTCTCAGGTGGATCTGCAAACAGGATAAAGGCTCATTTTTCAGGTCTAAAAGGCAAAGGCATTGGTGCTTGTGATAAAGTGTCCCAGGATATCAAAGCCTCTCTTCTACAATGGAGGAGGGAGCAAGCCATGAAAGGATTTGGAAGCAGCCATGATGACATGCAGGAAGAGGAGGAGGATGTCACCAAAAGAGCTAGAGTGGGTGATGAACAAGAGATGCAGAGTCAAACGGTTGTAGGTTCTACCTCTGCTCCTTGTGCCCACAGGTCTTCCTTGCCCATTAGGCCTTCTTTGAAGAGTGCAAGCATTAAAGCTCGTTTTCAGAAAGCAGCAGTTGTTGAGGCCACCCGTGAATTGACAAGGTTGTTTATTCAGTGTGCTTTGTCATTTCACATTGTGCGCACTCCAAGATGGAAGAAGACCATGAGAGCCATTAGCCACATTGGGTATGAGTGGGAGGGTCCCAAATATGACTCCTTACGCAAGAAGCACTTGAGAGATGAGAAAGATCTTGTACAGCTTGAGATGGAGCCTTTGAAGGCAACATGGCATAAATATGGAAGCACCATATTATGTGATGGTTGGACAGATATGCGGAAAAGGAATGTTTATAACATTTTGGTGTCCTCCTGCAAGGGCGTAATGTTTATGCGTGCCATTGATGCTTCAGTTCCAGGGACGGTGGTGACAGCCGGCACAGAGTCAGAGACATCAGAGGATGGAGATGACCATGAGGAGGAGTCGTCGTCTCCGTCTGAGGAGGATGACTTCTGAGTCCTGACTCCTGATTCTATTTTCTACTTTATTTTGTACTATGTACTGTGTGTCACATGTGACACGGATTGTGTTTGACTATTTACTATTGACCCTTGAGCTTACTTATGATGAGCATTTACCATTGAGACTCTGTCATGTGATTTGTCTATTTAGTATTATCTATGATTGTTGATTCATGAATCATGATTGAAACCTGCAGGCTGCAGCCTGCAACCTTTGAAGTTAAAGTTTGGCATTTGAACTTTGTAGTTTGTGCATATTCAGCATACACCATGGCTCATTTCTTTCTTGCATTGTTTTTATCTAGGATTGAAGTTTGAAACTTTGAGTTTGAAGTTTGAACATGGATGACTGCCTTGGCATATTTGGCATTTGCTATCCCATGGGCCATAGGCCCATTATGCATAGATGATAGTACATACTTATTACTAAATCCTGATACATCATACAAGCATGCATATATTCAACATATTATCATTTTATCAATGCTATCAATGATCCTATATGTTCTGGCATATAAATATCATATATGGTATTGATTTTTCACATGCCAAGATGGGAAAGTTTGAAACGCGTTTCAAACTTCTGGGAAAGGTTTGAAACGTTTCCAAAACGTTTCAAACGCGTTTTTGAAACGCGTTTTTTGAAACGTGTTGCTACTATGGTCCAGAGTGCCACGCAAGTACCGAAGAACTCTGAGAGCACACCGCCAATGCTACTAACGGGGTTTGGATGAGAAAGAACTCAATAAGCTAACTGTGAAACACGTGTCCAATCGGGAGTAGGTCAACCAAACCAAACAACCGACGAGTACCCGATACTGTCCCTGATCAATCTCTGGAGAAGCATCAAGAAGAGAAAGCTTCTCACTAGTATCCATAGGAGAAGATAATGGTTTGTATCCAGTCATTTGAAATTTGTCAAGTATCTCCCGTGTGTACTTCTGCTGAGAGAAGAAATGCCCTACAGGATTTGTCGAATCTCAAAGCCAAGAAAATAATGCAGAAGGCCAAGATTAGTCATCTCAAACTCTGTCTCCAAAGCCTCCATGATTGAACGGATCCTCACAGAATAAGAACCTCTAAAGATGAGGTCATCAACATAGACCACAATGATAACAATTAACCCCCTCTCAAGGAGGATATAAAGGTTCGAATCTGCATGAGAACGACACAGGCCAAGCTTCTGAAAGAACTCATCAATCCGCTGGTACCAAGCTCGCGGAGCCTGCTTCAGACCATATAAAGCTTTCTTTAGCCGGCACACCTGATCCTGTTTGCCTGGAACAACAAATTCCGGCGGTTGATTAACATAAACCTCCTGTGTAAGCTCTCCATTTAGAAAAGCCGACTTGACGTCCATTTGGAATACGAGCCATCTATGATGTCCTGCAAGAGCAAGAACGGTGCGAATGGTAGTCATCTGGGCCGTCGGAACGGTGGTCTCATCGAAGTCGACTCTAGGGCGCTGAGCATAACCCTTGGCAACCAACCTCACCTTGTGCTTGTCCAAGCTGCCATCAGCTCGGAACTTCGATTTAAAGATCCAGCGCACACCTTACGCTGTAGTGGCCTATGCACCAAAATCCAAGTGCCATTCCATTCAATAGCATCCAGCTCTGCTTGCATAGCACGACGGCAAGGCTCATGTGAAAGAGCCTGTTGGGGGACTCACACACTCACACATAACAATGCTTCTTGTAGATTAGGGTTAGATGCAACGAGAAGAAGCTCACACAGAAAAGAGAGAGAGAGAGAGAGAGCTAGCCACAAAACGTGTGGTGATCACAAAATGCAAGTCAACCCTTGCATGTGAGTCACATCCATATAATATAGAAGTACAAAAGTTATATGGATAGAGTGTCCTTTCACACTTGACGGCGAGGAGGACGGTTTCTCTAGCGGCAGCGGGGCATTGGCGATTGCAGGGACTCTCACAGGAGTTCCTGGAGGATTTCTGGGCTCGGCTCTGGGCTAGCCGGCAGGCCCGCAGGATCTCGGCTTTTCAGTGGCTGGTCGCCCACAGGGGCTCAGCAGTTGGCACTTGGCTTGTTTACAGTGGTCTTCCGGCGGCCTGCGTCCGATGCGGCCACCCTATGGAGACACAGAGACATTGCCTTTGGGACTGCCCTCAGGCACAGCAGATTTGGCTGCGGATGCTGCGTATTCTGGCCCCCCTCTCTCCAGAGGGTATGTTTACGTGGGGTGCCGCTGCTTGGTCGACTTCGTCAGGGCCTGCTATGGGCTATGAGATGGAGCAGGGCAGTCAGGCCATCAGATTTATTAGGGGCCAGCCTCGCCTGGTTCCGGCACCGGATTTCTCGTCCGCCAGCTGGACACAGGAGAGGGATTTACGATGGGAGCTCCTCAGCAGCCTCACCATCTGGTTCACCTGGAGGGCCCGGTGCTTTATGGCCTTTGAGGGGAGATTGGAGCCACCAGCAGAGACTGTTCGGGGGATTTGGCAGGAGTTGATCCACACCCTGCGAGGACAGTACGACCGCATCCGGGGAGACTCGGATGAGGCGATCTTACGGCGCCAGGCCTTTCACACCACTTGGCGCTGTGGCCCGTTCTACACCTTACACACGGGATCCCCCCGTTGGCACTACAGGCCACCTGTTTGGCTCTTCCCCCCCCCTATTGTATGATTTAGCCGCTCAGTTCTTTATACTGATGCTTGTATTTTGCAGCACCTAGGGAGAGTCTCCCGGGCTGCCATGATGTATTCGCTGCTCTTCTCTCTCTTAGGAGCAGGAGAGATCTTTTGTAGCCCTTCGGGCGTTTTTATATAACTAATGAAAGGATCTTTTCTCGGGAAAAAAAAAAAAGTTATATGGATAGAGTGTCCTTTCACACTTGATATCCAATGGGAAAAACCACATGGGAAAAAGTGCCCTTGGTGAAGCCTTGTTCACACGTAGCACTACCATAAGTGAGCAGCCATAAGGGAGCATATGCCTACAAATCCCCCGGTGGTGAAAGTGTGAACTTGTAGAAGGTAGCAGATCACTCTCTGAATGAGAGTAAGGCCAAAGCTTTGCGGAAAGCTTCAAACTTCTCGAGGTAAAGCCTTTGTGAACAGATCTGCAACATTATCCTGTGTAGGGTAGTAAGATAAACTGATCTCTCCTGCATGTAGCCTCTCTCTGACAGTATGATAATGAATCTCAATGTGCTTGGTACGTACATGAAATACGGGATTTCATGCCACGGCCATAGCACTCTGGCTATCAGTGAGAATGGTGGTGGGTGTCTGCTGACACTCACGAAGATCAGCCAATAATCTCCTCAACCATACACAATCTAGTGTAGCTGTGAAGACTGCCCTGTACTCAGCCTTGCAAGTATATGTGGCAACAGTGGGTTGCTTTTTGCTCAACCAAGATATGCATGAACTGCCAAGAAAAAAACAATTCCCACTGGTGGATTGCCTGGTATCATAATCACCAGCCCAATCTGAATCACTGTATGCATAAAGCTGCAAGCTGCCCCCCTGGGATAGAACAAACCAAGATCCAGGGTACCCTGAAGATAACAAAAAATGCGTTTGACTGCTTGCCGATGCTTTGTGCCTGGGCTGTGCATGAATTTGCTCAACAAAGACACCCCAAAAGATATGTCAGGCCTCGTGTTACACAAGTAAATGAGGCATCCCACTGCTTGGCTGTAAATGCCGGCCTCAAAAGGCTCTCCAATATCATGCATAGAAAGCTGTACACCTGATTCTACTAGAGTACAAATTGGCTTACATTCATCCATGTGAAACCTTTTTAGCAAACTTTTTATGTACTTAGTTTGCTGTATAACAATGCCATCATCTCTATTCATAAACTGAATGCCGAGATAGTAGTGTAAAGGCCCCAAATTACATATCAAATTCATTGTAGTCATTCTCGAAGTAGGAGCAAAAGTCTCCTCATAATCTATTCCCTTTTTTTGAGAGTAGCCCTTAGCCACTGAGAAAAAGGGACTTCCTTTTGACTTTGTACACCCACTTTGTTTCAATGACATTCTTGCCTTTTAGCAAGTCCACAAGATCCCAAGTATTGTTCTTCATGATTCTACCTGTCAGTGGAGCTGTAAGTTTGCTATGTTGCAAAGTTTTCGGCAACCATCTTGGCACCGACTTAGCTGTGTCTATGGCTGTTTGCTCTTCCCTGACAAGATCTTCAACTTCTTCCATAGAAGGGGACTGAATTGCTGGTTGTTCCACATGTTCTACATGAGGACTTGCTTGTGTAGGGGCTGGCTGATCTGAATCCTTCCTAATTGCAATGGGTAATAGCCCATCAAACATGTCCTGTATGCTTGTATCATGACTTTTATACAAGCTGTACATGGGCTGTACTGAATTTTCAGCAAATACCACATCTTTACTTACAAAAATCTTGCGTGTTGTTGGAATATAAAGACGGTATCCTTTGCTCTCATTGCTGTAGCCCACAAAAGTGCATTTCGTTGCTTTATCATCTAGCTTTCTTCGGAGTTGTTCTCGCACGTGCATATGCCAAACACCCAAATGTACACATATAATCCACTTTTGGCTTTCGGCTATACCAAGCCTCAAATGGTGTTATGGTTTTCAAAGCTTTTGTTGGACACTGTTCAACACGTGAGTTGCATACATTATAGCTTCCATCCAAAAATTGTGAGGCAACTTTTGTGCTTTCACCATGCATGTTGCTATCTCCATGAGAGATCTGTTTTTCCTCTCAGCTACACCATTTTGCTGTGGTGTATAAGGCACAATACATTGGTGTTTGATGCCCTTTTGAAGCATATAATCCTTGAATGCATTTGACATGTATTCTCCACCTCTATCTGAGCGGAGTGTTTGGACTTTACATCCATACATATTTTCAGCCATTGCTACAAAGTGTCGGAAACATGTAAACACCTATGCTTTCGCTTTCAAGGGGTAAACCCAAGCAAACCTGGAGTAGTCATCAATGAATGTGACGAAATAAAGATGCCCCCCTATGGATGGTGTCCGCATTGGACCACATACATCATTGTGTATGAGCTATAATTTACTTTCAGCTCTAACAGCTCCATTCTTGGGGAATGGTTTTTGATGCATCTTTCCCAAAATACACCCCTCACATACATGTCTTGTTGGAGACTCAAGAGGCGGCATATTATCAACCATATGATGCTTTTGCAAAAGCATCAAACTCCAAAAATTTACATGCCCAAAACGAGCATGCCATAGCTCTGCATCATGCATAGGAGGAGTGTGGGCAGTCACTGTATTTGCATCATAAGTACGCTTGTCAAAGCTGTCCAGCTTATACAAGCCTTTGTATCGTGTTCTAGAAGTGACTATTTCATAACCCTTTGATGATGGGTCTTTTACCAAACACTTCCCATCTTCAAATTCAACCTTTAAACCTTGGTCGTTTATGGCTGAGACGGAGAGCAGATTTTTCTTTATCCCTGGAACATACAACACATTTGTCATACATATATTGACACCATTGGCTGCAACAAGTATGACATTGCCAATTCCCTTTACTGGATATGTGGTATGATCTGCACATGATACAATGCGGCCGTTTGAAGCATAAACCAAGTGTTGAAATACAGCTTTGCATGAAGTGATGCGGCTCGAAGCACCACTATCAAAATACCATGATATATCTTGTTTGTCAGATGTAATGCAAGACATATCATTGTCTGAAGCACTTGGTGTCTCACTAGTGCATGTGACTAAAAAATGTACTCTTCCTGAATTACATTACTCGATTGCTCTTTTTTGTCATCAAAAGAGTCTGCTACTGTATTGCCTGCATCTTTCTTTTTCTCTTTTGCAATCCGCTTTTTACGTTCATTGATGTAGTGGCCAGGCTTGTGACATTTGCCCTTCTTTTTAGGCTTGTTTGCATCCCCTTTGTCAGACTTTTCACCACCAGAAGAGAGCTGTCCATGACCAGCCTTACTAGACTATTGTCCCCCATGCTTAAAGCTCTTTGCTTTACCCTTATCCTTGGCTGTAAATGCCTTGTCTCCACCACGGTTGCTAGATAGATTTTCTCTTGTTTACTCTTCCTGTAAGAGTAAACCCACCAGCTCTTCAAAAGTGACGGGATTACCACCTCCTCTCATAGAGAGGTTGAGAGGTGTGAAAGCCCCAGTAGGAAGGTGGTAAAGAATGAAGAGTATTGGTGACCAGCTGTCTGTCTGGGATAACCTTGTCAATGTTGAGCAATTGTTCCTGCAAATCTTTCACTTTGGTGAGATGATCTGACATGGAGTCACCCTCATCCATAGAAAGCAGATCTAGTTGCCTCTTCAAGTAGACAACCCTGCCTCGTTGCGTACCTGATACATTGCTTCCAATGTGTCCCATGCAAGCTTCGATGTCTTGCAAGACCGAATGTGTGGAATAATAGACCTTTTCATTGAAAGTGCTATCAACGACATGGCCTGTACATCCCTAGAGTCCCATCTCTTCTGCTCTTGTGTGGGAGCAGGTTCTACCTCAGGAGCTCTTTGAGCACCTCCTCTTTGAGGCATTGCTGGTTGTATGGTAAGTGGGCGTGTGCCGTCACCACACACGATGCTCCAAGGCCCTTTGGCTACTAGCAAATTACGGATCATGAAACTCCAAAGGGAGTAGTTTGATCCATCCAACTTGTCCTCTTGGGTGAGCACACCAAATCCATCTGTAGCATTTTGAGCCATGTCCACAAAATACACCTGCAGGCAAACCAAGCACCAATGTGCACTGCCAGGCAACCAAATGTCCTGTGCAAAATTTTGGCTGCAACTTGAATTAAGTATAGACCAGCACCAAATTGTCCAATTACACACAATGTGTATACATATGAGTGAATATATGCTCTGATGTGTGTGTGTGTGTGGAGTGCGTGTGTGAGAGCATATCTTGATACAGAGTTCTACACCCACTATTGGGCACTGATGACGCTAGTGGGGATGTCGTAGTATCTAGTCCATACTGTGCATAATGGAGTTGATGGTTATATAGTCTTGTGGGTTGACTACGATGAGTATATAACATGCATAGTCTTGTGGGTTGACTACCATGAGTATATAATATGCACGTTCCTAAAAGGTGAATATGGGCATGTTCTTGGATTCATCTAGTATATAATTCAGCGGTATTAGCGGACATGCAGATTTCACATTGTGAAGTTTTTGTGCGAGTTGCGGCGAGTTGATATTGTGCTTATTCTTTCTATCTTTAGCGGTGCATTTGCCCTATCAACTGCTTGTTTGCTGTACTAATTCTTTCTATTTGCTACTTTCCTTAGTGCTAGGCTTCATTATGGCCGAGTCTGCCCTGCATCTCCGAAGGTTTGACAAAAATTAGTACGAAGGGCTTTGTGTGAATATATGCTCTTATGTGTGTGTGTGTGGACTCTGGAGTGCGTGTGTGAGAGCATATCTTGATACAGAGTTCTACACCCACTATTGGGCACTGATGATGGTAGTGGGGATGTCGTAGTATCTAGTCTATACTAAACATAATGGAGTTGATGGTCATATAGTCTTGTGGGTTGACTACCGTGAGTATATAACATGCACATTCGTAAAAGGTGAATATGGGCATGTTCTTGGATTCATCTAGGTATATATATATACATATGTGACTGGCCTCCAAGGCTACCCCAGTGGCAAGTTCTTCGACCCCCTCGGCTTGGCTAGAGAGGTGAAGAATGGCCAGTATATGCCTGACTACTCCAAGCTCTGATACCAGTTGAAGGGAGCTAAAGAAGCTCAGCTGAAACAGTTAGGGTTTCATGTGGGAGACACACACAGAGAAGAAGGGAGAGAGAGAGAGAGAGAGACGTGTGGGGATAAGTCAACTCACAAAGTATGAGTGTGTGACTCCCCTATCACACATGTATATTTGCTCTAGTACACATAGTACACTTAGTACATTAAAAGTACTAAGTGTACTATGTAGTATAAAACTTATGGGCTTGTACACACTATAAGGGTGGGCATAATGCCTTTACCCCAACACTCTTCCAGATAAAACTCCATATGAGGCTTTCCATGGTGAGAAGCCCTCTGTTGTTCATTTTCGGATATTTGGTTGTTCGGGGTATGTACATGTGCCTAAGGAGAATCGCTCCAAGTTGGACTCAAAGTCTCAGCACGTGACTTTTCTCAGATATAGCACTGTGTCCAAGGCATATCGTCTATATGATCAGCAAGCCGGCAAAGTTGTTGTGAGCCGTGATGTGGTGTTCGACGAGACTCCTACATCTTCAGAGGGGGGTGGTAAGCTTCTACTTCCTCCGCCTCCTTTCTCGCCTCCTCCTCCTCCTCCTCCTCCTCCCTTTGGTTCTGTTACATCTCCAGCTGATTCTTAGTTAGATGATGATGACTCTGCTCCTCCAGTAAGTTCGAGCAAATCTGTGCGTGGATGGTATTTTCAGACAGTTCGTGATTCTGGGTTACGTGAGCTTCCTTCTGCTCCTCCGCGTGGTTCTCTCAGATGATCTTCCAGAGTTTCAAGGAAACAAATTCATGAGGGCCACATGTTTGTTAACTATGCTCTTACCATGCATGGTCCTTCTCATCCCACTTCTGTGGACAAGGCTCTATAGGCATAGATGCTCACTTATGGTAGTGCTACGTGTGAACAGAGCTTAACCAAGGGCACTTTTTCCTATGTGGTTTTTCCCCTTGGATATCAAGTGTGAAAGGACGCTCTATCCATATAGCTTTTGTACTTCTATATTATATGGATGTGACTCACATGCAAGGGTTGACTTGCATTTTGCGATCACCTCTCTCTCTCTCTCTCTCTCTTTCTCTCTCTCTCTCTCTATGTGAGCTTCTTCTCCCTGCATCTAACCCTAATCTGCAAGAAGCATTGCTGTGTGTGTGAGTTTATGAGTCCCCCAATAATTGGTATCAGAGCTCGGCTGCAACCCTCTAGAGGTTCAGTTTCCGGCGCACAGCTTCCTTCGACCTCCAGGTTTCCATCACTGCAGAGTTCCGTCAGTCGATCGTTCTGCCACTGCAGTTTCGTCGTCCTTCTGTCACCGCAGTTCCATCTATCGCCCCACTCTCCGGCTCTATGTTCCTTCGCCTCTAGCCAACCTTTTGCCCCTTTCCACCTCCTGGAGCGGCGACGCTAGTACGCAGGGCTCCGCCTCCGCCCAACCGCCAGGTGGTGCTGTCACCACAGAAGGCGACGACTGGCGGGGCTAAGCCACCTTTGTGGCTTATGTGGCACCCGCCCAAAAAATCAATTTTTGGGGTCTTGCGTTCCCGTCGTCATCCGAGCTCCGTCCACGTCCACGTAGCCGACGCGTTTCCGTCAAGCCCAACGTCGCCGCTAGCTCCGCCCTATGGATCCTGCCACCCACAACTGAGCCTCCACAAGCCCCCGCCGTCGCCTCCAAACATCTTCCGCCATGTTCTGCCCTCCCGCAACTTCATGGTTTCGCCACCTCCACACCAACAGTCCCTCCTCCTGCTGCAACAGTAACCCTGCAACCAGCAATCCCTCCTTCTGGTCATCTCAAGCGGGTCATTTGTAGGTATTTTTATTCCAAAATAATAATAATAATAATAAATTTGTTGCAGACATTCTGGTGCAGGTTCAGAGAATTTTGGGGATTTGGCAAAATTCCCCCTTTGCATGGAAAATTGCAGGAAGCACCATATGTAGACTTCTCAATTTGATGTAGAATTGCCAAAAATTGAACATGCTACTTTGGTTGGAATTTGGGGGTTTTTCAAATTAAGTTCAAAATCAGCAAATTAAGCCTCTTCTAGGTGCAGAAATTTGGGGCTTTTGTGAAAATTGGGCAATTGACCGCACATTGAAGTAATTGCAGTGCATAAAAATTGGAGCTTTTCAGTTTGGAGCATGTAATTGGGGATTACACAGCGGTGGTTTGTGGATTTACTGAAATTCTCAGCAGTGCGTGACCAGGGCGTCGCCCAGTCCACGGCCTGGCTGCCCGGATCAAAGAAATCCACCCATCGCTTGCTCTCCACCCACCCCATCAGCAACAGCTGGGTACCCAACTGGGTTCCGAATGAGAAAGGCGCAACAGCTCCGGGCGCTGCTCCTGCTTCGAACCATGGCACACCACTCCACGCTTGCCCGTCGCCTGTCGGTCTGACTCCAACTTCGCTCGTCGTCGGCATGCGTGCCATCCCCGCTTTGTGCCCGAACCCTTGTTGCTGACCTAGTCCGCTCAGTCTTCTGCTGCACGCGTGAGGAGCTCCCGCCTGAGGAACTGCCGTCTGCACAGTGGCTGCCCTTCAACCATACTCCCGCCTGAGGAGCCCTCCATCTGCACAGTCTTTCTGCAGCTCGCCTGAGGAGCCCGCCGTTTGCTGCCCTTCAACCCTGCTCCCGCCATGTCAACAACTAGCAGCACCTAGACTCTGGAGTGCAGCTTGCATCAGCCCGTCAGCAAATCCCGCCTACTAAATTTGTACGAGGTATTTGCTTCAATTTTTTGGGATTTGCATGTCCATTATCATCAATTGAGCAAGTACAGGTCCTAATGGCTCAGATTTGAGCACAATTGGCAACATTGGGTGACATTGGTCACATTCCGGGTCAATTGGCAAGAAATTGGGTGTTTTGATGTAATTGTGCCATTGGGCATTCATACATGCTGTATGATGTGAGCAATCTCACATTCGGGGCTAAATTGCAGGGAATTGGAGTGCAAATCAAAGGGCTTTTGTGCCAATTGGGTTGATTTGCATGCAGGCACTGGCATTTGATACTTTGGGCAATGTGTTGATGCCTGTCAAGCACTCAATGTGCCATTAAATCAAGGGGCTTTTATGTATTGGATGTATATGTGGCCAGGGGGAAGCATTGTGAAGACTCTGGATGCCTTTCATGTGCATTAATGTACCATTCATGATCAGAAATTGATCTTGAATCAAGGGGCTTTTCAAGATTTTGTGCTTGTTGAGCTTGGCAAAGCAGCAGGGAAGACTTTTATGCCTTGAACCCTCAGAAATCCACTTGCAGTCAAGGGGCTTTTGCCCAATTTCTGTCCGGGACTGTTGTATGCAGTGGTGGGGACTGTCAAGGTCTGATTTTCACTCATTTGGACAGCCAGGAGAGCATTTATTGCTATTGTACTTGCTGGTACAGATTTGGTACAACTTTGTACAAGTTTTGGCATGGCTGTACATTGATTTGAGTGAGGGAAAGGCTCATTTTCAGCTGCTGTATGTTGGGGTAAAGGCGTTATGCCCACCCTTATAGTGTGTACAAGCCCATAAGTTATAGTACATAGTACACTTAGTACTTTTAATGTACTAAGTGCACTATGTGTACTAGTGCAATATACATGTGTGATAGGGGAGTCACACACTCACATGATGAGTTGACTTATCCCCACAACTCTCTCTCTCTCTCTCCCTTGTTGTTCTCTCTGTGTATGTCTCCCACATGACCTAACCGTAATTTCTGTTTCTCCCAGCAACTGGTATCAGAGCTAAGAGGTAAGCTCCTGAGTCCTGCCAAAGTGCCTCTCTATTCCTGTGCTGGACAAGCAATTGGGGGCCAACCCATCACCAGAAAGCGTAGCTCTTCTCTCTCCCACACAACTGTCTGCAACTCACGTAGGCTTGCACCAAGGTGCCTGGCCACATAAAGCGTTCAAACGCTACTAAGCGAAGCAGGCACACGCGAGCGAAGCGCAGTCAACAGCAGCTTGCATCAGGGTCGCTAATCGTAATCACTGGCGCTGGCGTGAGCAAAGGCGTAATACAACAGCCGAATAGAGGCAAGGCGACGTCAACAAGTGAGTCGGCGGCAGCTAGGCGATTCGGCTGGCGAAAACGCGTATGAGCGTTGGATCCGACGGAGCGAAAAAGTGTAAGGCTGCAAGCACTGACGCGTGGCTGTGAAGAGTGCGTCAAGGGGCTTTTGTTGAAGGTTCGCCCCCTTCCTGGTGCGCCACCCGAGCCGTCGACTGCAAGCAAGTAGCGGTGAGGCGTGGTGAGGCGTGCAAAAAAGCTGGCCACCTAGACGAACTGGCGCTAGGCGAAGGCGATTTCAACTATCGCATTCAACTGGTCGAGAGGTGGGCGAAGAGCAGTGGAGAGCGCCGTATTGTGAAGCTGCCTCAAGAAGCTCACCCTTTTGCAGCAGCAACAGAATCAGAGCACCTGCAATCAACATCACAATTGCAGCAGCAATTGCATAAGCATCAACCCCTCTTTTCCTGCAACAACAAAAACCCGCCTGCAAATCAGAGAAAAAATCAAAAAATTACAAGGTATTTTCCTCAAATTTTTTTTGGGAATTTGCAATTGAGCAAGTACAATCAACAATTGAGCAAATACAGGTGTCGAATTGCTCAATTTTGAGCAAAATTGGCAAAATTGGGTGACATTGGTCACAATCAGGATAAATTTGCAGGAAATTGGTCAAATCAGGATCAATTTGCAGGAAATTGGATGTCGAAATTTGGGGCTTTTGATGTAATTGTGCAATTAAGCACTCATACATGCTGTATGATGTGAAAAAT
The DNA here is from genome assembly GCF_041138505.1 of Cibotium barometz. Lineage (NCBI taxonomy): Eukaryota > Viridiplantae > Streptophyta > Polypodiopsida > Cyatheales > Cibotiaceae > Cibotium > Cibotium barometz. The sequence continues at coordinate 12,013,313 of NC_141097.1, read as the reverse complement.
TGCACATTTGGGCAAAATTGCAGCAAATTGCAGTGCAAATCAAGGGGCTTTTGTGCCGATTTGGTTGATTTGCATGCAGGCAATCGCATTTGATGCTGTGGATAATGTGCTGATGCCTTACAAGCACTCAATGTGCTTGTAAATCAAGGGGCTTTTATGTATTTGATGTATATGTGGCCAGGGGGAAGCATCGTGAACACTCTGGATGCCTTCATGTGCATCAATGTACCATGTATGATCAGCAATTGATCTTAAATCAAGGGGCTTTTCAAGATTTTATGCTTGTTAAGCTTGGCAAAGCAGCAGGCAAGACATTTATGCCTTGAATCCTCAGAAATCAGCTTGCAGTCAAGGGGCTTTTGCCCAATTTCTGTTCGGGACTGTTTTATGCAGTGTTCGGGACTGTAAAAGTCTGATTTTTACTCATTTGGACAGCCAGGAGAGCATTTATTGCTATTGTACCTGCTGGTACAGATTTGGCACAACTTTGTGCATGTTTTGGCATGGCTGTACACTGTTTTGAGTGACCAAAAGGTTCAATTTCAACTGCTGAAATTGTCGGTACAGGTTTGGTACATCATTGGTGAGCACTTGGTACTGCTGTACAGTACTTTGGAAGGGCAAAAGAGCACATTTAAGGTGCTGTCCAAAATCTGCAGCAACCAGATTTTGGTGTTTTCATCACATAAAGTGGGAGAAAAGTTGCATTCTTGCTTCCGCAGTGGGAGATAAAGCTTGGGAGAACATTTGTGAGCACTTTGTGTGCTTTGGGTGCAGTGTTTGCACATCTTGGGTGCAGTGTTTGCACATTTGTAGGGAGTCAGGCATTAAAGGTTGCATTTTGCTATGGCAACCACAGGTGAGAGCTCTTCATTGCTTCACATCAAGAAGCTTGAAGGCTCCCATAACTATGATATTTGGCAAACCAAGTGCTACAATGTGTTGCTTCAGAAAAAGCAGCACAAGCCTATCAAAGAAAGGGGTGTAATGCCCGCTTCTCTTACTGCTGAAGAGTGGGAAGATATGGATGAGCTGGCAAGATCTACTATCATGTTGTCTGTGTCAGACTCATTACTTTTCAGCATTCGTGAAGAGAAGACAGCTTGGGGAATGTGGCAGAGATTGCAGGACTTGTATGCCCAACAAAGTGCCTCAAGCAAAGTGTATTGGTTGAAGAAACTCATAGGTCTTCAGATGAAGGAAGGGGCTTCTATGACAGCCCATCTAAATGAGTTTAATGGTATTGTCAGCCAGGTCATCAATCAAAAGTTGGCAATGGACGATGAGTTCAAAGCCACTTTTTTGTTATGCACTTTGCCAGAGAGTTGGGACACATTCAGGACAGCCACGAGCAATTCGAATGCTATGCTGTCATATGCAGATGTTGAGGGTGCTCTTCTTCAAGAAGAGATGAACATGAAAAACAACTCTGTTGGAAAGTCCAATGCAATGAATGCACGTGGGAGATCCCAGCAAAGGGGGAAAAGCCAAGAAAGGGGAAGGAGCAAGTCTCGCTCCAAAAAGGATTTGGAATGCCATTATTGTGGCAAGAAGGGACACATTAAAAGGAAAAGGGAAAAGGCAAAGACAAAGAGAAGGATGAAGCCAAAGATGTAAAGCCAAAGGGCAAAAGTGGAGTCAAGATTGAAGAAATCAATGTGTCACATGCAGGTGGTAGCGAGGATGAGGTCCTATTTACTTCTTACTTGATGCCCATTCACTTCTTACAGGTGGTATGCACTCATGGATCATTGATTCAGGTGCCTCCTTTCATGTCACAGGTTGCAGAGACTTGTTTGTCAGGTATACTGCTGGCAATGAAGGAGTGGTTTATTTGGGTGATAACCATGCATGCAAGATACTTGGCAGAGGTGATGTGAGGCTTGTGTTTTCAGATGGCTCACAGCTTATGCTCCATGATGTCAGGCATGTGCCTGAGATCAAGAAGAATTTGCTTTCTACTGGACAGCTTGATGATGCTGATTATGTTACCACATTTGGTAGTGGAAAGTGGAAAATTAGTAAGGGCTCACTGGTTGTTGCCAGAGGCTCTAAGGTGGACACTCTTTACTTCATGCATGCAGGTGTTTGTCACCATGCTAATGTAAATGCAACCGAGCTGCCTGAAATTTCTATGTGGCATAGCCGGTTGGGACACATGAGTGTCAAGGGAATGGAGCAATTGTCTCGTTTGGGTTACTTGCCTTCTCTAAAGTTTTCAAGTTTTCAGTTTTGTGAGCATTGTATATATGGTAGGCAACTATAGTGCCCCCACAAGAAAGCTCTTGGACAGAAAGATGCTCAGTTAGAGCTTGTGCATACTGATGTATGTGAGATGCCTCAGCTTTCTTTGGGAGGGGCAAAATATTTTGTGTCTTTTATTGATGATGCCACACGCAAGGTGTGGGTTTATCCTCTTCGTTTGAAGAGTGATACATTCTCAGTGTTTCAGAAGTTTGTTGCTCTTGTTGAGAATCAAACTGGCAAAACACTGAAGGCTTTGCGTTCCGACAATGGTGGAGAGTATATGTCCAAACAGTTTCAGGACTTTTGTGATGCTAAAGGCATCAAGAGGGAGCTCTCTACTCCTTATGATCCTCCACAAAACGGGACAGCAGAGAGGATGAACAGGACCATTCAGGAGAAGGTCCGTTCTATGTTGTCACATGCTGCATTACCTCATGGTTTTTGGGCTGAAGCTGTTATGACAGCCGTTCACCTTATAAATAGGTCACCTAACACGAGGCTTGGTGGGAAAGTGCCAGAAGAAGTATGGACAGGGAAGCCTCCGTCATACAAGCACTTGAGAGTGTTTGGTTGCGTTGCGTACGTGCACATACGCAGGGAAATGCGCACCAAACTTGATCCTAAGTCTCACAAATGCATATTACTAGGATATGGTGACAGGTGTGAAATGGGGTATAGACTTTGGGATCCCATGAATAGAAAGATCATACGCAGCAATGATGTCATTTTTGATGAAACATGCATGTATAAGGAGCCTGCAAGGCAACAGGAGCCTGGCAGAGTCATCTTTGATGATGATGGACATCATGGACAACAACAAAGGGCTGTAAATCAGCCATTACAGCAGGAAAACCAGCCCTTAAATGGTGCTGAAAAATGTCCAAATGGACAGCCAGAGATGGCAGAAGATATCCCTATGGATATACCACAGTTGGAGGAGATACCGGGCATGATTTTTCAGCCTTATGGCATGGAACAGGAGCCACCAATGGGTGATATGCAGGCTGGACAGCAACTTGCAAATGATGGTCATTGGGTACGGAGGTCCACAAGACCCTCCAGAGCCCCTGACAGGTTTGTTCCAGGGGTTGACTACTTGATGCTCACTGACTGTGGGGAGCCCTCATGTTACAAGGAGGCTTTACAGAGGGCAGACAAAGCTCTATGGGAGCGTGCCATGAAGTCAGAGATGGATTCTCTGCATAAAAATGGAACTTGGAAGTTGGTGCCTTTGCCTGCAGGCAAGAAGGTTTTGCCATGCAAATGGGTTTACAGGCTCAAAGTTGCACCAGATGCAAAGCCAAGATACAAAGCCCGGTTAGTGGCTAAGGGCTTCAAGCAAGAATATGGTGTGGACTTTGAGGAGATCTTCTCTCCAGTGGTCAAAATGACCACACTTAGAGCTGTGTTGGCTTTGGTTGCGCATGATGATCTGGACTTGATTCAGATGGATGTGAAGACTGCTTTTCTTCACGGTGATCTCCATGAGGAGATATATATGCAGCAGCCAGAGGGTTATGCAGTGAGTGGAAAGGAGAAGCTTGTATGCAAGCTGAAAAAGAGTCTTTATGGGCTCAAACAGGCACCAAGAGAATGGTATCATAAATTTGATACATTCATGAAATCACAGAAATTCAGGAGAAGTGACATAGATCACTGCTTGTACACCAAGAAAGCTTTGGATGGCAGTCTATTGATCCTCATCTTGTATGTTGATGATATGTTGATTGCCGGGAAATCTCGTAAGGAGATGGATACCTTGAAGCAGAGGCTGCATGAAACCTTTGATATGAAGGATTTGGGTGATGCAAATCACATTTTGGGTATGCGGATGCTTCGGGACAGAAATCAGCATGTGTTGTATTTGTCTCAGAAGGAATACATTGGCAAAGTTTTGCAGAGGTTCAATATGGACGGGGGGAAGAAGACTAGTACTCCTTTGCCTCCATATGTGAAACTCAGTGCTATGGACAGCCCACAGTCGGATAGTGACAGGGCTGATATGGCCAAGATTCCGTATGCTTCAGCTTGTGGCAGTCTCATGTATGCCATGGTTGCTACTAGGCCGGACATTGCATTTGCAGTGGGAGTGGTTTCTAGATACATGGCCAACCCTGGCAAGAAGCATTGGGAAGCAGTGAAAGGTGTCATGAGATACCTGAAGGGCACACAGGATATGTGCATTTGCTTTGGCAAACAGGATGCATTAGTGCATGGTTACACGGATTCGGATTATGCCGGTCATCCAGATAACCGGAAGTCTACTACCGGTTATGTATTTACATTCACAGGAGGTGCTGTGTCATGGATATCCAGGATGCAGAAGTGCACAGCCTTATCTACTACAGAGGCCGAGTATATTGCAGCCACAGAGGCTTGCAAGGAGGCATTATGGCTATCTCGGTTAGTGGTTGATTTGGGCTATACAGGGGATATTCCATTGTTGCATTGTGACAGTCAGAGTGCCATCCAGTTGGCAAAGAACCCTGTCTTTCATGCAAAGACGAAGCATGTGGATGTGAAGTATCACTTCATCAGAGAGGTGATAGAGAACAAGCAAATTCAGCTTGTTAAGATTCATACGGATGACAACCCGGCTGATCTGTTGACAAAGAGTTTGCCTCCGGAGCGGTTTGCTCATTGCAGACACTTGATGGGCATTGGATGAGGCCAGTTTCAGCCTTGATATGGCCTTGTATATTATCATGTACATGCTGATTTTTTCTTTTCCTTTACTTAAGGGCACTTTGCCTTTAAGTGGGAGGTTGTTGGGGTAAAGGCGTTATGCCCACCCTTATAGTGTGTACAAGCCCATAAGTTATAGTACATAGTACACTTAGTACTTTTAATGTACTAAGTGCACTATGTGTACTAGTGCAATATACATGTGTGATAGGGGAGTCACACACTCACATGATGAGTTGACTTATCCCCACAACTCTCTGTCTCTCTCTGTCCCTTGTTGTTCTCTCTGTGTATGTCTCCCACATGACCTAACCCTAATTTCTGTTTCTCCCATCACTGTACTTGTCGGTACAGATTTGGTACATCATTGGTGAGCACTTAGTACTGTTGTACAATATTTTGGAAGGGGAACAGAGCACATCTAAGGTGCTGTCATAAATCTACAGCAACCAGATTTTGGTGATTTTATCACATTCAGTGGGAGGAGAGTTGCATTCGTGCTTCCGCAGTGGGAGATAGACTTTGGGAGAACAACTGTGAGCACTTTGTGTTTTTTTTTTGGTGCAGTGTTTGCACATCTTGTAGGGAGTCAGGCATTGACTGTGTCAAATGTTGCATATTGCTATGGCAACCACAGGTGAGAGCTCTTCATTGCTTCACATCAAAAAGCTTGAAGGCTCACATAATTATGACATTTGGCAAACCCAGTGCTATAATGTGTTGCTTCAGAAGAAGCAGCACAAGCCCATCAAAGAAAGGGGTGTAATGCCCGCTTCTCTTACTGCTGAAGAATGGGAAGATATGGATGAGCTGGCAAGATCCACCATCATGTTGTCTGTGTCAGACTCTTTACTTTTCAGCATACGTGAAGAGAAGACAGCTTGGGGAATGTGGCAAAGATTGCAGGACTTGTATGCCCAGCAAAGTGCCTCAAGCAAAGTGTATTGGTTGAAGAAACACGTAGGTCTTCAAATGAAGGAAGGGGCGTCTATGACAGCCCATCTAAATGAGTTTAATGGTGTTGTCAGCGAGGTCATCAATCAAAAGTTGGCAATGGACGATGAGTTCAAAGCCACCTTTCTCTTATGCACTTTGCCAGAGAATTGGGACACATTCAGGACAGCCACTAGCAATTCAAATGCTATGCTGTCATATGCAGATGTGGAGGGTGCTCTCCTTCAAGAGGAGATGAACAGGAAGAACAACTCTGTTGGAAAGTCGAATGCAATGAATGCACGTGGGAGATCCCAGCAAAGGGGTAAAAGCCAAGAACGGGGAAGGAGCAAGTCCCGCTCCAAAAAGGACTTGGAATGCCATTATTGTGGCAAGAAGGGACATTTCAAAAAGCAATGCTACAAATGGAAGAATGTTCAAAAGGAAAAGGGCAAAGGAAAAGACAAAGACAAAGATGAAGCAAGAAATGCAAAGCCAAAGGGCAAAAGTGGAGTCAAGATTGAAGAAGTCAATGTGTCACATGCAGGTGACAGTGAGGATGAAGTCCTATTCATGTCTTCACTTGATGCCCATTCACTCCATGCAGGAGATGGTTATGGTATGCACTCATGGATCATTGATTCAGGTGCCTCCTTTCATGTCACAGGTTGCAGAGACTTGTTTGTCAGGTATACTGCTGGGGCAATGAAGGAGTAGTTTATTTGGGTGACAACCATGCATGCCAGATTCTTGGCAGAGGTGATGTGAGGCTTGTGTTTTCAGATGGCTCACAGCTTATGCTCCATAATGTCAGGCATGTGCCGGAGATCAAGAAGAACCTCCTTTCTACTGGACAGCTTGATGATGCTGATTATGTTACCACATTTGGTGGTGGAAAGTGGAAGATTAGTAAGGGCTCACTGGTTGTTGCCAGAGGCACTAAGGTGGACACTCTTTACTTCATGCACGCTGGTGTTTGTCACCATGCTAATGTAAATGCAACCGGGCTGCCGGAAATCTCTATGTGGCATAGCCGGTTGGGACACATGAGTGTCAAAGGAATGGAGCAATTGTCTTGTTTTAGTTACTTGCCTTCTCTAAAGTTCTCAAGTTTTCAGTTTTGTGAGCATTGTATATTTGGCAGGCACTCCAGTGCCCCCACAAGAAAGCTCTTGGACAGAAAGATGCTCAGTTAGAGCTTGTGCATACAGATGTATGTGAGATGCCTCAGCTTTCTTTGGGAGGGGCAAAATATTTTGTGTCTTTTATTGATGATGCCACACGCAAGGTGTGGGTTTATCCTCTTCGTTTGAAGAGTGATACATTCTCAGTGTTTGAGAAGTTTGTTGCTTATGTTGAGAATCAAACTGGCAAAACACTGAAGGCTTTGCGGTCCGACAATGGTGGAGAGTATATGTCCAAACAGTTTCAGGACTTTTGTGATGCTAAAGGCATCAAGAGGGAGCTCACTGCTCCTTATGATCCTCCACAAAACGGGACAGCAGAGAGGATGAACAGGACCATTCAGGAGAAGGTCCGTTCTATGTTGTCACATGCTGCGTTACCTCATGGTTTTTGGGCTGAAGCTGTTATGACCGTCGTTCATCTTATAAACAGGTCACCTAACACGAGGTTTGGTGGGAAAGTGCCAGAGGAAGTATGGACAGGGAAGCCTCCGTCCTACAAGCACTCGAGAGTGTTTGGTTGCGTTGCATACGTGCACATACATAGGGAAATACGCACCAAACTTGATCCTAAGTCTCACAAATGCATATTCCTAGGATATGGTGACAGGTGAAATGGGGTATAGACTTTGGGATACAATGAATATAAAGATTATACGCAGCAATGATGTCATTTTTTATGAAACATGCATGTATAAGGAGCCTGCAAGGCAACAGGAGCCTGGCAGAGTCATCTTTGATGATGATGGACATCATGGACAACAACCAAGGGCTGTAAATCAGCCATTACAGCAACAAAACCAGCCCTTAAATGGTGCTGAAAATGGTCCAAATGGACAGCCAGAGATGGCAGAAGATATCCCTATGGATATCCCATAGTTAGAGGAGATACCGGGCATGATCTTTCAACCTTATGGCATGGAACAGGAGCCACCAATAGGTGATATGCAGGCTGGACAGCAACCTGCAAATGATGATCATTGGGTACGGAGGTCCACAAGACTCTCCAGACCCCCTGACAGGTTTGTTCCAGGGGTTGACTACTTGATGCTCACTAACTGTGGGGAGCCCTCTTGTTATAAGGAGGCTTTACAGAGGGCAGACAAGGCTCTTTGGGAGCGTGCTATGAAGTCAGAGATGGATTCTCTGCACAAAAATGGAACATGGAAGTTGGTGCATTTGCCTACAGGCAAGAAGGTTTTGCCATGCAAGTGGGTTTACAGGCTCAAAGTTGCACCTGATGCAAAGCCAAGATACAAAGCCAGGTTAGTGGCTAAGGGCTTCAAGCAGGAATATGGTGTGGACTTTGATGAGATCTTCTCTCCAGTGGTCAAAATGACCACAGTTAGAGCTGTATTAGCTTTGGTTGCTCATCATGATTTGGATTTGATTCAGATGGATGTGAAGACTGCTTTTCTTCACGGTGATCTCCTTGAGGAGATATATATGCAACAGCCAGAGGGTTATGCAGTAAACGGAAAGGAGAAGCTTGTATGCAAGGTGAAAAAGAGTCTTTATGGGCTCAAACAGGCACCAAGGGAATGGTATCATAAATTTGATACATTCATGAAATCCCAGGATTTGAGGAGGAGTGACATAGATTATTGCTTATACACCAAAAAAGCTTTGGATGGCAGTGTATTGATCCTCAGCTTGTATGTTGATGATATGTTGATTGCCGGGAAATCTCGTAAAGAGATGGATGCCTTGAAGAAGAGGCTGCATCAGACCTTTGATATGAAGGATTTGGGTGATGCAAATCACATTTTGGGTATGCGGATACTTCGGGACAGAAATCAGCATGTGTTGTATTTGTCTCAGAAGGAATACATTGTCAAAGTTTTGCAGAGGTTCAATATGGAAAGGGGGAAGAAGACTAGTACTACTTTGCCATGTGAAACTCAGTGCTATGGACAGCCCACAGTCGGATAGTGACTGGGCTGATATGGCCAAGATTCCGTATGCTTCAGCTTGTGGCAGTCTCATGTATGCCATGGTTGCTACCAGGCCGGACATTGCATTTGCAGTGGGAGTGGTTACTAGATACATGGCCAACCCTGGCAAGAAGCATTGGGAAGCAGTGAAAGGTGTCATGAGATACGTGAAGGGCACACAGGATATGTGCATCTGCTTTGGCAAACAGGATGCATTAGTGCATGGTTACACGGATTCGGATTATGCCGGTCATCCAGATAACCGGAAGTCTACTACCGGTTATGCGTTTACATTCACAGGAGGTGCTGTGTCATGGATATCGAGGATGCAGAAGTGCACTGCCTTATCTACTACAGAGGCCGATTATATTGCAGCCACAGAGGCTTGCAAGGAGGCATTATGGCTATCTCGTTTAGTAGTTGATTTGGGTTATACAGGGGATATTCCATTGTTGCATTGTGACAGTCAGAGTGCCATCCAGTTGGCAAAGAACCCTGTCTTTCATGCAAAGACGAAGCATGTGGATGTGAAGTATCACTTCATCAGAGAGGTGATAGAGAACAAGCTGATTCAGCTTGTCAAGATTCATACGGATGACAACCCAGCTGATCTGTTGACAAAGAGTTTGCCTCCAGAGCGGTTTGCTCATTGCAGACACTTGATGGGCATTGGATGAGGCCAGTTTCAGCCTTGATATGGCCTTGTATATTATCATGTACATGCTGATTTTTTCTTTTCCTTCATTTGAGGGCACTTTGTCTTTAAGTGGGAGGTTGTTGGGGTAAAGGCATTATGCCCACCCTTATAGTGTGTACAAGTCTATAAGTTTTATAGTACATAGTACACTTAGTACTTTTAATGTACTAAGTGCACTATGTGTACTAGAGCAAATATACATGTGTGATAGGGGAGTCACACACTCATACTTTGTGAGTTGACTTATCCCCACATGTCTCTCTCTCTCTCTCTCTCTCCCTTCTTCTCTGTGTGTGTCTCCCACATGAAACCCTTACTGTTTCAGCTGAGCTTCTTTAGCTCCCTTCAAAGAGCAGCAGTAGGAGACCTGTTCTGAATGTAGATAGCAGTAGAAGCCGCCTTAGCCCAGAAACGTCGAGGTAATGAAGAATGCTCAAGCATAGCATGGGCCAGCTCCATAATGGTCCTATTCTTCCTCTTTGCAACTCCATTTTGTGATGGAGTATATGCTGTAGTAAGCTGTCTCCAAATGCCATGAGCCTTGCAATATTGCTGAAACTCCTGGGATGTAAACTCACCCTTTCTGTTGGTCTTGAGAGCCTCGACCGAGGAATTGGTCTCTTTTTCCACCTCAACTCTTCTTTCCAATCACAAAAGTGCTGAAAAGCCTCATCCTTGGACTTCAGAAAGAAGACCAAGTATATCTGGAGAAGTCATCCACCATCACGAGCATGTACAACGCGTTACTCAAAGACGCGGTACTCATAGGACTGCATAAGTCTACATGAACAAGAGCAAGTGATGTCGAAGATCTATGTGTCGCCTCCTTCGGAAAGGCGGCTCGGTGTTGCTTCCCTTGTAAACAAGAGGAACAAACATAAGATGGAGCCTTGATGGTCGTTAAACCCTCAACCAACCCATCCTTCGAAGCTCGCTGTAGAAGCTCAAATGGCCAAACCGAGCATGTCAAAGAGTAGAAGAAGAACCAGAAGAAAGCAAAGCGGTCAACTTGTACAGACCACTATCTTGGACTCCCTAAGCCAAGATGCTACCAGTCTTCTTATCACGAATGGTAATCTCATAATGAGAGAAGATCACCTCCGTACCGTGAGCTGTAAGAGCACTCACTGACAAAAGGTTAAATGCCAAATCTGAAATGTACAAAACGTCAGAGAAGTACCTCTTGTCCTCGGAAGAGGGGAAGATGGGGATGGTGCCATGTCCATGCACTGGCACGGAAGAAGAATCACCCAAATTGATCTCGCCTGACCTGGCAGTGAAGTCCTCGAACCTATCTCGATGGGGTGTCATGCGAGCAATAGCACTGTTATCCACAATCCACGACCGCGATTGAGAAGTCACAAGAGCAAGTACACGACGAGTACTTGCTAATAGAAGAATACCATCATCCTTCTTGGTCTAAGACACCGCTGTAGAGGAAGAGTTCTTTGCTTCTTCATCCCACTTCTTCTTGTGACATTGGGGCGATTTATGACCCTTCTTGCCACAATAATGGCACTCAATGTCCTTGTTTTTAGAAGATCTGCTTTTGTCTTTGTCTTTATCCTTGTCGTTATCCTTGGAGTTCTCGTCAGAACCCCCTTTCCCTTTCTTCCGTCGATTCTTCCCTTTATCTCGTGCAGCCAAAGCTCCATTAGAACCACTAGAGGTGCCAGTCTGCTCCTCAAAGCGAGACTCAATCTGCATAATGGAGGGGAGAACTTCCTCCCAAGTAACTGGAATAGGACGAGGAGAAGAAACAAGAGACTGAAAATAAGCATCAAATCTCTCTGGAAGCTTGGAGAGAAGCCGAATAGCCATATCCTCTGTAGAGATATCCTTGCCACAAACAGCAAGCTCGTCCCGGAGATCTTTCATCTTCGAGATGAAAGCAAATAAAGATGGAAAGGCAGAAACTGACAAGTTCATAAGCTGCTTTTCCAACGCCAAAATCCGACCTAGAGACTTAATCTCGTAGAGATTTGCAAATGCCTTCCAAACTTCATGTGCAACATCTGTTGTACGCACATTAGAGAGAATAGAATCTTGACAATTCAACATTAGAAAGGAGAAAACATGACGATCATTCACCTGCCTAATATCAATCTGTGCCTAAGTCACACCGCTAGAAGCAAGGGTGAGAGGGGTGGCATTGGCAAGTGTAACAAGCCAATCCCAGAGATAAATGCCACGCAAGGCTGATTTCACCTTCACCTTCCACAAAGTGTAGTTGGAACCATCCAACTTTGCAGACTTAGAGAACATATGAAGTGTAGTCGGGGCAGCCATCTCAGAAATATGCACAATCTCGGAAGAAGTGTCCACCACAGGTACCAAGGTTGCCACCAAGGCCAGGACCACCACAAGACCCCCTCTGCAAAAGGGAATGTCCACTGGAGAGGAAAACACAGCCAAAGAGGGGCTGCAGTCCTGAAAATACAGGCCGACTGGTTCCAGACTCCAAGTAGAGAAAAACACTGATAAAAAAATACCTTCAGGCTGTAAGCGATGAAGCCAAAGTGAAGGTAAAGCAATCAGCAGCAACTGTCCAGAAAACGCAGCATCCAGAGGGCTGCAAATCTGAGAAAAATGCAGAGGTGAAGGGGCTGTAGATAGGGCACAGCAGAGAGAATCGCTGAACCGGGAGCGATGATACCATGAACGAGTGCACAGAGTGGAAGCAAACAAGCACTAGAGTGTGTTGAGAGAGAGAGAGAGAGAGAGAGAGAGAGAGAGAGAGAGAGAGATGAAAAAATGAAATGAAATGATATAGTAACGTCTTCAAAAGGCCAAAATGACCTATGAGACCAAAAAGGTTACAACAATTGGTGGATTTGATACAATGTCTGTGTAAGGAAAGCTAAAAACAACTAAACAACTAACTGAAACTGAAACAACTATGAGGAAAAGTACGGTACTAGGAGCTCCTAATGGATAACATCTGGGAGGAAAACTCCAGCAACAAAGGTAAGCATCATACACATCACTATCCAAAGATGTCTCTCATCGGTCGATGGCGGATATCCTCAATGTCCTCCGTGGTGAGTACTCTGACTGGACGTCTCCCACGCCGTGCTAGTATGGTCCTGATCCTCTGTTGTAGTCTCCGTCGGTGTCGAGATGGGCCTCTCATCTTGGGGCGCCTGGACTGCCCCAGCTCTATAGCCCGATCAATCAGTGTACCTCTGGTGCGGCTGTACTCTGGGGCTAGCTGCAATGCCTGCTGACCTGACTGCTCAATCTCTGGTCGAAAGAAGTCTGTAATCTGCCTCTGTAGGTGTCTCTCCCTCTCTGATCCCCTCCCTCTCAGGAGACCCTCTCTATGTCTACGCAGCTCCAGCAAGTACAATCCGAGGCATCTCTGATCCTGGTATCTCATGACTCTAGAAAGTGGTCCAAAGCCCTCTCTGAACAGGCAGTGAAAACGGCCTCGTATCTCATAATATACTGGACAGTGACATATGTAATGTAACTCTGTCTCTGGCTCCATCTGGCACAGCTGACAAATCCTGGCCTCAGCTGGTACTCCTCTGAATCTGCCAGTCTCAATCTCTAGCTGGTGTGAGGATGTGCGCATCTGACCAATAGCACACCATACCCCATGAGAAAGATGAGTATCTATGTAGTTGGGTCTAATCACAAACCCATCCTCCGTGAGCTGGAGAAGATGATCTCTATAGAAAGCCATCTTCGTACCAAGCTCGTGTGTCGGCTGTATCCATGTCCTCCTAGTGTCCAGCTGAGTCAAGTCCTGCCTGATAAGTCTGGTAATCTATGCCCGTGTGAGAGAGAGGGAGGGTGCATCCAGGGAGTACTGAACTGGAGGTAGCCTGTCCATACTAAAGCCATGCAGTTGGAACCAAGCTGTCATCTGTGCATACCAACATGATCCGTCTCCCTGTGATGCCAACTGTCGTGAAGACTCCAGGGCTAAGCGAGCATATCTGTCTCTAGGGAGAGCCCAAGTGCTATGTATAAAGGAGACTGATCGAGTGAGTGCCTCTACTACCAATGGGGGGGCAGCCATCTCTGCACGGATAATATCATGTGGTACAGAGGCCTTGGCCCTAATCATTCGGGAAATCATAGAAACCAAGGACCTCTCTCCGTACGTCTCCATCCATCAGTGCTACCAGCTCGGCTGTGGTGATCCATTGAGGGTCCCCATATCTCCACTCCATACAGCATGGCTGAAGTGACCAAAGTGTCAAAGAGCCAGAGCTTTGTTCGAGGTTCCTGAAACTGAACCTGTGAACACATCCTCTCTAATCTCCCCAATGCTGCATAAGCTCTGGTCAATCTGGTCTCCGCTGCTCTCCTCAAGGAAAATAGTGGGCCACTAAAAACCACACCAAGGTAAGTATATGCATCTGTATACTCCACTGTCTCCTGACCATATGTAAAGGTGGGCATTGACCTCCTAACCCACTGTGCTGTGGTGTTAAACACCATCACCTTGGTTTTACCAAGGTTAACAGACAATCCACTGTCCTCTGCAAACATGTGCAATGCATCTAAATGACGCTGCATCCCCTCTGGAGAATCTGAGATCAGCACCATATCATCAGCATACAATAACAGCGGAATCCATGTCTCTGCTAGCTGTGCTCCTCTGTCACCCTCCCGCTCTGCATAGTCCGAAACCTCATCCGCATACATCCCAAATAAGGTGGGGGAAAGGGGGCAGCCCTGTTTCACCCCAATAGTGGAGTGAACCATCTCAGATATACCCTGGGTAGTACGTACTTGCCCCACAACTGTCCTGTATAAAGCCATGATTCCCCAAATCAGCTCTGTGGGCACTCCCATCTCCTGTAGTCTGCGCATCAGTCTGGCTCTCGGTACTGTGTCAAAAGCTTTGCGGAAATCCACAAAGCAACAATAAATCCTCCTGCCATATAATCTGCCCTCCTCAATAATAGCTTTGAGTGTCAAGATATGGTCAAGAGTGGAGAAACCTCTCCTGAACCCTGCGTGCCCTGATGCACGTATGCCCTCTCTCTCTGCCCATCTACTCAACTCCTGCTCAAGAATAGATGCATATAATCTAGAGAGAGAGAGAGAGAGAGAGAGAGAGAGAGAGAGAGAGAGAGAGAGAGAGAGAGATGGAGCAATTATGTTGAATATACTGAAATGATACAGTCCAAAACAGAGACAGGATGAGTCTCATAAGTGAGGGAGCAAAAGGAAAGACTAGACTATGAGAAAAGTGAGAGGCCAGCCCACCTATTTATAGGTAAGAGGGGCTGGTTGACTGGACAAGAGCACCTGGACTGGACATGGTGATGCTGGCCGATTGGGAAAAAGGCACCCGACATGGGAAAAATCCTAGAAAAATATACAAAAAAGGGGTGGCCAGCCCACAATCAAGGGCCATGAAAAGGATCCAAAAGGGACACCAAGTATGAGTAGAAACTAGGGATGAATAGAACGCGGAGCTTCCTACTGCTGCGGGGGCTCATCTCTAGCCGCGGGCTGAACCTCCTCAACTGACTGAGGTTGTCCAGCTGGAACAATCGACTGGGAATCCTCATCAAACTTGTCTGGGTCTCCAAGAAGTGGTGGCTTATCAACAGTGGAGGTTGGAACATGCTCATCAAAAATCTCATCTCTGCTGTGACACAACCTCGTTCCGCTCCAGATCATACAACCTGTATCCTTTGGAAAGAGAGTTATATCCCACAAAAACAAGCTTTTGGGACTTTGAGTCAAGATTCCTCCTCTACTTCTTTGGAATGTGAACATATGCATCACTCCCAAACACACGGAAATGGGAGATTTGGTTTCTTGCCAAAATACGCCTCAAAGGGAGTCATGTTCGGTACTGAAGTCATTGGAGAACGGTCAAGGATATAGACAGCCGTAGTCACAGCCTCTCCCCAAAGTGGACGACGCATATCACGATGCTCCAACATCGTCCTCGCCATCTCCACCACAGTCCTATTCTTACGCTTAACTGCTCCATGCTCTGAAGGTGAACCTGTATTGGCCAGCTCCTGCTTGATTTGCAAGCTAGACTCTTTCTCCACCATCACATGCCACTCCTTGAACTGAGCAAAAGCTTGGTCCTTCTGGGAAAGAAAATAAACCCAAGTGAGTCTGCTACAATCATCAACAAGTAGCATAAAATACAAAGAGCCTCCCAAGGATGGCATCTGCATAGGTCCACACAAGTCAGTGTGTACCAACTCCAAAGGTTTCGAAGCCCGCCTGGAAGCCTGCTTCGGAAAAGATTCCTTGTGCTGCTTACCACGAATGCAAGAACTACAGCGTCCTTGCCTGTTGCCAACATCTGGCAAGCCAACCACCATTTGGTCTTGGAAAGCTCGCCACAGCGCATCCACATTCAAGTGGTCAAACCCAAAGTGCCACAAGTCACCAATTTGAGAGCCTGGAAGAGAGGAGAGTGCTGAGAGTTTGTATATACCGTTCTCCACTTCGTCTTTCCAAACAACCTGGCCTATCTCTCTGTCCCGACTCCCGTAGAGCAATTGAATGCGCCTCAAACTCCACCCGGAAGCCAGTCTTGCAAACCTCATGCAGTGACAATAGATGAAAACTAACTGTAGGGACGTAAAGAACACGAGAGGAATGCTTCCACCCTCTGCCATCGGGAATGATCTCCATCCGGCCCTCACTGTGAATCGGTATGGTGGAATTGTCGCCAATGAAAATGTGACCTGACTGCCGTTTAAAATCCTGTAAGAAATCATGGGAAGGAGTCATGGGCTTGGAAGCACCACTATCAAGAATCCACTCCCGAGTATCCTTGGCGGTGAAGCCAATTGCCTCCTCGCTCGAAGAAGATGAAGCATCTGTGTCCAAAATCTCCAAGTGCACAAAGGCTAGAGTCTTTGCAGTGGAAGCTGAAGAATCAACACTCTTTCCGTTATTCTGCTTGGGACACTTCCTCCAATAGTGGCCTTTCTCGCCACAATCGTTACAGGTACGCTCGGCCTTCAGTTTCTCACGGTCTGAATCGAGCTTCTTCTCAGAAGACTTCTCTGATGAAGACTTCCCTTTGCCCTTGTTGTTGTTGTTATGGCCTTTTGACCGCTGGCCAGTCGAGGCCTCAGAATCTCCACCCTGTGAAGGGTTCGTAAATCGCTCTTCCTGGTCCAATACCATTGGCACAAGCTCCTCCCACGTGATGGTGTCGAGCTTGCCACTGGTGATCAAAGAGGAGTAAAATGTTGAGTACTGAGAGGGCAAATGGGACAACAACATGATGGCCATATCCTCTGAAGATATCTCTTTCCCTACTTGGAGAACCTTTTGTTGAAGAGCCTGCAACTTGTTGATGTGCTCCTGCATCGTTGACGACTTTGCAGGATTCATCACCCGCATCTGAGCTTCCAAGGAGATCCTCTTCATGGGTGATACCCTGTTGTACAAAGAGGCCAAATGCTGCCAAATCCCTCTGGCTAGCATCATATACTTTATGTGATTGATCACTTGCGGTGTGTAATTTAGGAAGATGAAAGAACGGACGCGGGCATTGACACGATCCCATAACTGTGCCTGAGCCTCCCGTTCCTTCTATATAGAGGTTAACTCCCTGCCTTCCAACTTCGGGCGTGGAACCCCAACAACAATGTAATCAGCCAAGGCATGAGACTCCAAAACGGACTCCATCATTACCTTCCATATGCCGTAGTTGTTTTCGTCCAACTATCAGTCCACCGGGAACATGGGGAGTGTTGGGATTTTCATGTGCTTCTCAGCCATCTCAAGCAAGTTTGCCATCTCAAGGGTTCACAAGGTCTTGTGAAGGGAGGGTGGGTGGGAAAAAAGAAGAAGAAGAGGCTACAAATAATATGCAAGGTGGCTGTCCAACGGTGATGGCTGCCTTCTACCCGATCTCCAAGTCCCGTACAGCCCAAACAATCTCCAATCAGCACCTCAAATCAGCGAACCCTCGACGTCCCACTGTCTCCAAGCTTCAAGCCACCTGGGGCTCTGATACCATGTCAGAATGCACAACGCACAACGGAAATGAAGACAACTGCTGTAGAGAGAAAAATGCAGATGAAAGACAGAGAGAGAGAAGCTGTGTAACTCTGCTATATACACCAAAGAAAATCTTGGAATCACAAGTGAGAAGTGTGGGGGGCAAGGGGCCATTTTATATGGCCCCAGGCTGTTGGTTGGCCAGCCTAAAACAGGCCGACAGCAGCCCATGCTCACGACCAGCCAAGGGGCAGCCCACGACCAGCAAATAAGCTAGTCGGCCAGGTGCCTGAAGTTGGCTAGGACACCTGGATAGGTAGGGTAGCACAACAGCAGTTGGCTAGCATCAGAAGATAGCCGACTGCCCTTCACACCTCAGGGAAAAAAAGGGAAAATACATGGAGAGAAAAAAATGGGGAAACACTAAAAACGGGCAGGCACACACACAACAGAGGCTGTGGTATAGTGTACAGATAGGAGATGACTGCTAACAGATACAACCCCGTAGGGCTAAATACAAACTCGCCTCATGTAAGGGCGGGAATCAAATGATCATAAGGGGAAGAAAACACTTCTCCTCCGCTGGCCGCTCTATGAGGAGGAGGCTATCTCATTGTGAGAGTGAGAGAGAGAGAGAACGACTACACAGCTGGCTTGTAATGCCAAGTGGGGTCTCCAACTTGATTTGTGAAAGCCTCCCGCCGCTTCCACATGCGGTTATAACCTCCTTGTAACTTACTCCACTGACTGGGGAGGGTATGAATGATGTCAAGCCAAACACTCCTGATATCTCCCACCTCTAGCAAGAGCCTGGTCGCCAGTGGAATGTAGGCGGAGCTGTGACTGGTACTGCCACAACACGGTGGTGAGAGAGTTGAAGGGCTACCCTCCCCCATCCTCCTCATAAGCCCTGACCACCTTAGCCTCCATGGCCCAAGCGATAGTGTCCCATGTAATGATCTGGGTTGTGGCCCTGTCCATAGTGAAGATGCGGACAATCCGCCGCCAAATCTGCTGAGCCTTTGGGCATTCCCAAAGACAGTGTGGCTGGGACTCCTGAGAGTGACCGCTCTGCGGGCAAGTTGCTGGCTGACCTCCTATTGCCAGCCAAGTGCCGATCGCCAAGCTCCTGTGTGCCATCAGCCAAAGAAAGAGGGTGATCTTTCTAGGCCGAAAACTGTCTCAAAGCGTTGTCAGAGTCCCTGTGATTGCCAATGAGCTGCTATCGTCGGGGTGCCATCAAGCTCAGGCATTTGGATCCTGCGGCCTAGCCGCGCTGTGTATGCAAAGAAGGGGGCATCTAGAGACTCTTCCCGATCAGCGGCGTCATGCCAAGTCCACTCGCCCGGGTCCCAAGGTAGACGCGTGGAGGTCGACACTTACATATCCTCAGTCGCTAGAATCTCACCTTGGCCACCTTGGCTGGTGATGGGTCTATGTGCCACTCCTGTGCCTGCAAACCAATCACCCTCACCCTCTGCAAGGTGCAGCCACTGAAATCCTCTAAGGGAAGCCTAGACATAGTAATAGGGGACGCTCGTCCCGGGCCATAGGGACGGGGGAACGCCGTCTCGGCCTCCCTTTCACACGGGGATGCGTCCCTCTGTAGGGGGGACGTCCCATGTGCCGTCCCTCACAAGGGAACGGCCGTCCCCTATCAAGGGACGTCTTAAATTTGTGGGACGGGGGGGTGTTTGGGGACGTGAAGAAATTTTTGGAAGGCTTTGCCTCTTCGGTTTTAGGTTTTTAAGTTTTAATGTTTAAAAAAAAGCCTATCTAAAGGCTTTTGTGCGAAGTTTGCTGAGTGATCTTTGCTCTCCTCCATCTTTGTTGTGCACAGTTTTTCTCTTCCATCTCTCCTCTGGATTGTGCACAGTGCACATTGCACAAGTTCTTGAGGCTTGAGCATTCCAAAGCTCCATCTAAGCTGCCATCAGCCTTCAATGGCCACTTCCTCGCGAGCACCAGTAGTCCGTGCTGGGGGCAAGGGTTCAGGTTGGTCTTGGTAGGAAGAGGTGAATGCCCACAGACATGTCCTGTGCCTGTCCCACCCCCCTGTCCCCGTTCCTTGAGCGTGCCAAAGCTCCATCTAAGTTGCCATCAGCCTTCAATGGCCACTTCCTCGCGAGCACCAGTAGTCCGTGTTGGGGGCAAGGGTTCAGGTTGGTCTTGGTAGGAAGAGGTGAATGCCCACAGACATGTCCCGTCCCCGTCCCACCCCCCTGTGCCTGTTCCTTGCCTCGAGGCGTTCCCCAAACCCTTCCCCTTCCCCGTTCCCGTCCCTCGACCCATGCGACTGAGTTTGGATCGCTCTAGTCTGCCATGTGCTCCAATAGAGAAGGTGAGCAGGCTACTATCCTCGTCTGCACCGTGGACAGCCACGAGAATATCATGTCTCGTGAACACACCTAACCAGACTGGGGGAGTCGGGTTTGGGATCGGAGTCAACCACTCCTGAGGGATAGCCGAGTCAGCCGATGTCGATACTGAGCCGGTCTCTGCCCCGGACTCCTGTCAGGCCTCTCTCCTGCACCTCCGGGGGTAACTGCCTGTGTGCAATCCAATCTCCAAGGGACCTGGCTGGTCCTATGCTCAATGCACCCCATGAAACGTGCGGTCGGGCCCCCAACATGTGGCCACTGCGTAAATGATTTAGGAGGTTCCAGATCAGTGGCTGCCAAAGCTGCTCCTCGGAGGCTGTCGGAGCTATCTGCTTGAGAGTTGGCCTAAGGTGATCCCAAGCTCGAGGTAGGCTGGCTGCAAATTTGTCCTGGACTAAAGGCACGGGCGAGCATCTCTGTGAAGATCCATCTGAGGCTCTGCGGCAGTCAAGGGCTCCTTAGGCTTGGGGTGCGGGCTGAAATCCGGGCCAAGAGGAAGTCATTCCAAGGCTCACTCACCACCAGGTAGGACTCCTCTAACGATTAGTTTGCCCAAAAGGGCTCGGCTCTGAATAGCAGGGTCAATGAGGCTTAGCCCCCCTCTGCGACGTGGCTGAATAATCACTCTCCATGCCACCTTGGCCTCCCGTCATTGCTGGCCCATAAGAAGTTCCGAATCAATCTCTGAATCTGACCAATACATGCTCAAGAGAAGGCCCAGCACGAAGTGGTATACCACATGGTGGCAAGAAGAACCTGATTCGCCACCACCACTCTACCTACAAGGGAGAGTCTTGTAGAACTCCAGTATAAAAGCTTCTTCCGAATACTCAGAAGAAGAGGGGCGAGCTGCCGCTCCGGAGAGTTATCAATGCCAACCTGGCATCCGAGATAGTGAACTGGAGTGCCCTGTGGGATCCACTGAAAGCCTTACTGGGCGCCAAGTCGGGGCGGGTGCGGAGCCTACCCAAAAACCACACGACTTGTGCGAGTGGACCCGTGCTCCTGGTGTGCAGCAAAAAACCTCGATCGTCTCTGCAAATCTCTGGAGATTCCCCACATCTCCTGTAAATAAGGAAGGCTGTTGTGTCATCTGCAAACTTTGAATCAAGCAGCTCCTTGTGTGTGCGGAGGGGGAGATGCAATCCCTGGAGCCCGGTCTCCTGGGTAGAGAGAAAACTGCTCATGGCCTCGGCCATGAATAGGATGAGGTAATGTGCCAAAGGATAGTCCTGTCGAACCGAGCGGGAAAGGGGAAATCTGTTGTCGTGGGCTCCCTGAATGAGGACCTGGCTATGCGAGGCTGAGTAAAGTCTTGAAACCCCACGAATCCACTCCACGGGGAATCCCATCTGGCTCACCGTGCCCTCTAAAAACCTCCAATCCACCCTATCATAGGCTTTCTCAAAATCCAGGAGTAGCACGATGAGGTCTTGTTGTCGCATCCTCGCCGAGGCTGTCGCCTCCTAGAAGGTAAAGATGTCGTCTAGAATGCTCCAATCCTGAACAAAGCCAGTCTGAGTGTCATGGATCAAGAATGGGATAAAAGGTTGAAGTCTCCTGTTGATGGCCTTGGCCAAGATATTGTAGGTGGTCCCTAGAAGAGTGATGGGTCTCCACTGCCGCCTTGGCCAAGATCTTATAGGTGGTCCCTAGAAGAGTGATGGGTCTCCACTGCCGTATGATGTATCTCCAATCTATCACCACCCTCCTTGGGAATCAAGTGAATCAAGCCCTCTGAGAGCCTCTGTGGCATGGCACCTATGATCATAATCTCATTGAAGGTAGCTCGAAGGCCACCTTCCATTAGGTCCCAATGACGAAGAAAGAAAGAGACTGGAAGTCCGTCTGCCCCTTGGCATGTGCCCTTGGGAAGTGCTGTCAATGCCTCCGCCAACTCCTCAATCAGCAGTGAATGGTGTCACTAAGAAGGACCGAAGAGAAGGGGGAACCACCTCCCTTGTGTGCCGTTAGACCCTCTCCCGCGTGTCCTACCACCCGTGGAGATAATGGGGCACCAGTGAGAAGAGATCGGAAAAAGTCCGTGGCGATGGCTCGCACATGGGGGGATATGAAACAATAACTCCATCCTGGCCATGCAACTTGCGAATGCCGTCTCTCCTCTTGTGGGGGCCGGCTATCTCAAAGAAATCCCGTGCGACTTTGTCACTGGCCTGAGTCCAGAATGAAGCTTTGGCATGATACCTGTACATCACCCTCCTCTCCTCAATGGATCTAATCTTTGTGCGGGTGGCAGCAATCTGATTCTCGATCCACTGGCTATCGGGGGATCTCTTCAGAAGCCGCTGTAAAGAGGCTAGACTCCTCTCCTGGTCCTAGAAATCCCTCCAAACGGCTTTGGGCTGCGTCCTGCAAGAAATTGCTGATCTCCCCTAGGCCCACATCCAATGTGTATGCAGCACAGCCTGAGATAAAGTCGAGTACCCATATCTGATCTATCCTGCTGCATATCTCGGGGTCCTGAATGAGGCTGTCCGGAATCCTAGAACTCGCATGCCTGTCATGCCTCTAGGGGTCCTCTAAGGACAAAATAATTGGGGCATGATCTGAAAAAAGTAGTGCCTGCCAAGATGCCGATCATGCCTCCACGGCTGCAAGCCCACTCATCAACATAAAACCTATCTAGTATAGAGAGGTTGGAGCCGGTGCTCCTTCTATCCAATCTCGAGAAGCTAAGGCTCCTAGGGCTACGCCCAAACTCTGGAAGATGCCAAGGGTCTTGACCCTCGAGTACCAGAATCATCTCCTCCCAGGCAGGATACTCTGCTCCTGACACTGTGGCCGTGCCACCTCCAAGTTTGTCCTCTGCCGCCTCTATCATGTTGAAGTCACTGTCCAAGCACCAAAAGTCAACTTGGGGGAGGGCCTGCCGGACTGTGCTCCAAAAGAGGGCTCTACCTGTAGTGGTGTTCGGAGCATGGAAGCCAACTCTTTCCTCTCCAATCAATATGGTAATCCACTGTGCATGTCGTGGGACTATGAAACCTGAGCCTGTCATTGCGGACAAAAGTTGCTCATTGACAGAAACACACACCTCCCTGCGTCCCTGAGGGACCAAAGGATGGAGACCAAAAAGTGTGACTCTTGCCTAGAAGAATCTTCCCGCATCAGCGGGTGTGTCCCTCAGAAAGGTGATATGCACTTGGAGGAATAGAATGTCGATGGGTCCCCCAACTATGGCTCTTTGAAGCTCGCCTTTGGCAACAACCAGTGAGCCCTTACTAATCTTCCACTTTCCACCACCAAATGTGGTAACATAATCAGCATCATCAAGCTGTCTAGTAGAAAGCAGGTTCTTCTTGATCTTAGGCACATGCCTGACATCATGGAGCATAAGCTGTGAGCCATGTGAAAACACAAGCCTCACATCACCTCTGCCAAGAATCTTGCATGCATGGTTATCACCCAAATAAACTACTCCTTCATTGCCAGCAGTATACCTGACAAACAAGTCTCTGCAACCTGTGACATGAAAGGAGGCACCTGAATCAATGATCCATGAGTGCATACCATGACCATCTCCTGTAAGAAGTGAATGGGCATCAAGTGAAGACGTGAATAGGACCTCAGCCTCATTGTCACTTGCATGTGACACATTGATTTCTTCAATCTTGACTCCACTTTTGCCCTTTGGCTTTACATCTTTGGCTTCATCTTTGTCTTTGTCTTTGCCTTTTCCCTTTTCCTTTTGATCATTTTTCCATTTGTAGCATTGTTTTTTGATGTGTCCCTTCTTGCCACAATAATGGCATTCCAAGTCCTTTTTGGAGCGAGACTTGCTCCTTCCCGTTCTTGGCTTTTTCCCCTTTGCTTGGATCTCCCACGTGCATTCATTGCATTGGACTTTCCAACAGAGTTGTTTTTCCTGTTCATCTCTTCTTGAAGAAGAGCACCCTCAACATCTGCATATGACAACATAGCATTTGAATTGCTAGTGGCTGTCCTGAATGTGTCCCAACTCTCTGGCAAAGTGCATAAGAGAAAAGTGGCTTTGAACTCATCGTCCATTGCCAACTTTTGATTAATAACTTGGCTGACAATACCATTAAACTCATTTAGATGGTTTGTCATAGACGCCCCTTCCTTCATCTGAAGACCTATGAGTTTCTTCAACCAATACACTTTGCTTGAGGCACTTTGCTGGGCATACAAGTCTTGCAATCTCTGCCACATTCCCCAAGTTGTCTTCTCTTCACGAATGCTGAAAAGTAAAGAGTCTGACACAGACAACATGATAGTAGATCTTGCCAGCTCATCCATATCTTCCCACTCTTCAGCAGTAAGAGAAGCGGGCATTACACCCCTTTCTTTGATAGGCTTGTGCTGCTTCTTTTGGAGCAACACATTATAGCACTGGGTTTGCCAAATATCATAGTTATGTGAGCCTTCAAGCTTCTTGATGTGAAGCAATGAAGAGCTCTCACCTGTGGTTGCCATAGCAATATGCAACCTGTCAATGCTTGACTCCCTGCAAAATGTGCAAACACTGCACCAAAAGCACACAAAGTGCTCACAGTTGTTCTCCCAAACTTTATCTCCCACTGCGGAAGCAAGAATGCAACTTTTCTCCCACTGTATGTGATGAAATCACCAAAATCTGGTTGCTGCAGATTTAGGACAGCACCTTAAATGTGCTCTGTTCCCCTTCCAAAGTACTGTACAACAGTACCAAGTGCTCACCTGTGATGTACCAAACCTGTACCGGCAAGTACAACAGCTGAAATTGAACCTTTTCCTCACTCAAATCAGTGTACAGCCAAAACTTGCACAAAGCTGTGCCAAATCTGTACCAGCAGGTACAGTAGCAATAAATGCTCTCCTGGCTGTCCAAATGAGTGAAAATCAGACTTTTACAGTCTCGAACACTGCATACAACAGTTCCGAACAGAAATTGGGCAAAAGCCCCTTGACTACAAGCTGATTTCTGAGGATTCAAGGCATAAAAGTCTTGCCTGCTGCTTTGCCAAGCTCAACAAGCATAAAATCTTGAAAAGCCCCTTGATTTAAGATCAATTGCTGATCATACATGGTACATTGACGCACATGAAGGCATCCAGAGTCTTTGCGATGCTTCCCCCTGGCCACATATACATCCAATACATGAAAGCCCCTTGATTTACAGACACATTGAGTGCTTGTCAGGCATCAACACATTGCCCAAAGCATCAACTGTGTGTGCCTGCATGCAAATCAACTTAATCGGCACAAAAGCCCCTTGATTTGCACTGCAATTTGCTGCAATTTTGCCCGAATGTGCGATTTCTCACATCATACAGCATGTATGAATGCTTAATTGCACAATTACATCAAAAGCCCCAAATTTTGACATCCAATTTCTTGCAAATTGATCCTGATTGTGACCAATGTCACCCAATTCTGCCAATTTTGCTCAAAAATTGAGCAATTCGTCACCTGTACCTGCTCAATTGATTGAATTGATAAGAAATTCCCAAAATTGAAGGCAAATACCTCTTAATTTTTTGGATTTCTCTGATCTGCAGGCTGAATTTCTTTGTGTTGATGCTGTTGCAGAAAGGGGGGGGCTTCTTGTTGATGTTGCTGTTGTGCAGGTAGGCAATAGCTGAGGAGCCGACCAAAATGCTGCGTCAGGAGCTCAAGCTATGGAACTTGCCTCCCAATTGCGACTGCGAGGAGTTTCTGGAGTGGTTCAGCGGCCTGGACGACAGTCTCAATGGAGTCTGTGGAGTTCACAGACGACCCGGAGCTAAATGCGCAGGGTATTGGCGGATTCATTGAGTTCGACACCAAGCAGGAGGTGACGTGGAGCTGAGCGCCGCCCGCCTGTTGACGCCTTGTGGCTGGGCCTGACCATCACCACGTAGGCGTGTCGCCTTCGCCTACTTACGCGGACCACCACCACGTAGGCGTTGCAGCCTTCGCCGCCTCCTTCAGTGGCTTGCGCTACACGCGTTGTGTGCCTTCGCCTGGCTGTTGGCTACCTGCGCTAGGCAGCCTGGGCTTCGCTGGTACACGCACCACACCTGACTTCTTCGCTCGCCTGCCAAGAGTCTAGTAGCGCTAGGCTTTTTGGACCAACGCCTCAATGCCACTTCATCACTTCGCGCAGGCCTCCTCCACGCTCACCGCACCAATGGGAGATCTGAGGGCAGCTGCTGTTGCTGGATTCCCAAATGCAAAGACTGGCTGCCCGTAAAAGCCATCAATGCAGGAAACCCTATTCGAGCATAGAAAACCCGAAAACCTGTGTGTGTGTATCACCGCAGAGATGAATAGCAACGCCTTCAATAAGTGCGACTGGCTATGGCTGTGATACCAGTTGAATGGGAGTTAGGGTTAGAGTTCATGTGTGGGAGACATACACAGAGAAACAAGGGAGAGAGAGAGAGAGAGAGAGAGAGAGAGAGAGAGAGAGAGAGTTGTGGGGATAAGTCAACTCAATAGCATTGAGTGTGTGACTCCCCTATCACACATGTATATTGCACTAGTACACAGTGTGCACTTAGTACATTAAAAGTACTAAGTGTACTATGTACTATAACTTATGGGCTTGTACACACTATAAGGGTGGGCATTATGCCTTTACCCCAACAGAAACTATAATCCATAGGCTGCCCCAAGATCCTGGGGGACACCTTTTGGGGATTCTGGTGGGAGGCTGTCACCGGGGAGGCGGCAATGGTCATCTCAACCAGCTCAGAGAAACGGTGAATCAAGTGGTGGACGAAACTCGCCGGTTGCCTCTGCTCTGGGTTAGGGGCTGCTAGGGGGCCGACAAGAGTGCTCTGGAGAGGCAGATTTTGGGGGGGGGGGGTGGGGGGCGGGGAAGGCTTGGATGAGGAGGATGGGGCAGAGTCGGTGTTGAGGATGGAGGAGGAGGGGGAGGAGGCGGAGAGGTTGGAGAGGGATGCCGTTGTGAGAGATCCATCGGAGAGGTAGGCTGTTGGGAGGGGCTCGCCGGGGGCTTGGAGAGGTCTCCTAGCCTCACAGGGCACTGAGGGCCGCCCGGGGGGGGGGTTCTAGATGAGGGATCAGCCGCCAAATTGGTGGGGCCGGTCGCCAATGGGAAGGTGCTGAGATAAATGCTCAAAACGGTTACGCAATGCAAGGGGGCTCAGCTGCATGACTCGGTCTGACGCCATTGGCAAGTTGAACTCCACTTGGTAGTATCCATGCCCTAGAGGGTGAATATCTGTGATCTTTGCAGGCTCACCAATGAGGCTTGCCTATAATAGATCTCTGAGCTGTCCGTGCGTAGGGCGGCTACCAACAATTTTGCAAGCCAGGGTGGAGGCCTCTAATGTGGCAACAATCATGGCGAGAACCTGAAGATTCTCTTCGGAAAAGGAAATGCAAGCAATGGCAGCCTCGGTCGGGGATGACGGAGCGTCTGCCATGGTGAGGGTGAAGACCAGAATAGGCCAAAACTTGCTGAAATGAGAGTAAAACCCCGAAGAAAAAACTGGCTGTGCTGAAAGGAGAGGGAGGAGCAGGCGGGGCAGGCAAGGGAGGCGAAGGAGAGGGAAGACGGGCGGGAGGCTCAGGAAACGCGAAGGGGAGAGGGGAGGCGGGCAGGGAAGGGCGGCAGGCCCGAAGAGCAGAAGAGGGGGGGGGAGTGGGGTGTAGGAGAGCAGCAGGCCGGGGGGAGCTCAATCGCGCTCATGATCGGGAATGAGGAATGAAATGCTTACCCGACATCAGAGGATCTACTGTTGCTTCGTGGATTTCTGCAAATCTTTTGATACTATACCTTGAGCCCGCACTCCTACAGTGTCTATAGGAGATAGGAGTCCCATTTGACATGGTTTGGAGCACCATCGCCCTCTATGAGTTTGTCGTCAGACGAGTGAGAGCCCCAAGAGGCACATCGCAAGAGATTTCCAGCACTATTGGGGTGAAACAAGGCTGCCGGCTATTATCCACTCTTTGGCCTCTGCATTGATAAGATTGTCGAGCTTCATTGACAGATTAGGCGGGGCTGGTCCCACACTGGCAGGCATCTTGATCTCCCTACTACTTTATGCATATGATATCGTCCTCCTTTCAGATTCAGTGGAGGGGATTTGGATGCCTTACAGGATTTTTGTACTCAGCGGGACCTTATTGTTAAAACCAAGGTATTGGTCTTCAATACTTTCGCCCCTTCACATCTAGATAGAGAGGGGATCCTATGGAGATTCTCATTCTGTGTCTACCTTGGCATCGCTTTCAATGGTCCACACTTCACCATGCTTCCTGCTGCACATGCCAAAGTGACATGGGATATGCAGCCTTGAGCTTACTTGAGTGGCAATGCTTCTAGACACATTTCCAGGAGCCCAAGACAAAGGGTTGGCTTTTTGACACCCTTGTCACACCAGCCTTGATGTATGGAGCTGCCTTTTTGGGGCCTGATTTATCTGATGAGGATTGGCAACAAGTTGAGAGGCCCCAGGTCATGATGTTCTCCCGTATGATCCGCAATAAACCATCAGTCCCACACTAGATTATCCAAGCATAGTTTGCTGCAGCCCGGATGGTAGTGGATGCACTCTTCTAGACAGGCTCAGGTTGTGACCCACGCCTGAGACTGGCTGTGCTTCGGCTTGGTATCATCGGTGTAGCCGAGCCCTTCTCGCCTGCAGCGCTCCGTCCCACTGGCGGTGCTAGTACTTGGTTTGCCTTCTCCGCTGTCTGTCCCGTCTCCACACGACTCTGTTGGCCCATATCCGCCTGTGCTGCTGCCTGAATAGCAGCCGTTGGCATCAAAGCCGCTCATTGCCTTCTAGCTCCTGGGTCTATTAACTGTCCTTGCTCTGCTCTGTACCTGTTGCCCCGACCGCCTTGCCTTTGCATTGGCCTAAGCTGCCCTCTGTGCAGCATCTACAGCCCGCCATCGATCTGCTGCAGTAGCCTGCCACCTGTGCGCCATCATCACCACTCGCATTTGTGGCCTGCCAATACTTGTCCAAGATTGCCACTGCTGTTGTCTGCTTCATGACATACTGCTGCTCTGCATGGCCGGGCACCACTTCTCTGAAGTCCTCGACCCTGGTCAAACTCTGCAATAGTAGTCTACCATAGCTTAGGCTTGTACCTGTGCTCACTGCTAACCCTAACCCACATAGGCCTCCAACTCAATGACGGAGGAGGTGAAGAGCTGAAAGTCCACATCAGATAATAAGCACCAGGGGCTGCATCAGTTGGGGATGATGGAGCGGCTGTCATGGAGTCCTGAGGGGAAAGGACCAGGTGTGGCTTAGCAGCTGTCATGGAGTCCTCCTTAGGGGAAAGGACCATTTGTGGCTTAGCGATGCCGAGAAAACACAACCCACATGGCACAAACTGCGGCACAAAGAGAAGAAAGCATGACGAGGGATGAACTCCCTGTGTGATGAAGTAAGGATAGGGAAAGCAAAGCGGCGCCTGCTCAGTTTCTTGCTGTCTAGCCTTGCATTTCTATCTTCCGGTTCTGGGTCGGGTAGGAGAGTAAGGGTAAACAGCAGGAAAAGCAACGTGGAGGTAAGGGCAGCCTGCTCAGTTTCTTGCTGTCCAGCCTTGCATTTCTATCTTCCGGTTCTTCATCGCTTAGAAGGCAGCCTGCAGGTGCATAAAATCTGCTTAGGTGTGCAGTCCCACGTGCAAAGGAGCAGGGGATAAGCCTGCTCAGTCTCTTGCTCTCCAGCCTTGCACTTTCTATCTTCCGGTCTTTTTTTGCTGAGAAGGCAGCCTGCTGGTGCATAGAGTCTGCTCGGGTGTGCAGTCCCACCTCCTGTTTAGCCTGGAATTAAGCCCGGCACTCAGTTTAGCAAAAAAGAAGGTGACCTTTACGTTGTATTCATCTCAACTTCAGCAATAAAGCAAATACACCGAAAGGTGGGGGGACCGACAGCGGGTTATTGGACCCAATAATGTGTTGATGCAATCTCTATATCATACCCTTTTCTTCAAAAAGCAAAGCAAAAGGAAAAGTAAAGTGCCTGAAAGACTTGCTGCACACCTTACCACTCAAGCTTCCACATGTGCATGTAACAGCCCGGTGCTGTCTCAATCGTATTCTCTGATTCATGGCTTATGTGCTGGATATAGTCTCTTGAGCAGCTCATGTAATGTCAATGCATCCCTCTTGATACAGGATACATGACGAATAGGCTGGCATCATAGGAACTGAGTTGATGATCTCTCTCTAATTATAGGTGGAAACTGAACAATCTTGTCATCCATATCACAAAAACAAAACATTGTATGTGAATACAAAGAGTGGTTAGAATGGGTGGATGCTTGCTATCAAAAAGTTAAGGCATGATTCAGGAAATATAGTAGTAAATGTGTCGCTCTTTTCTTTTTGGTTTAGGTTTGTGGGAGCAGCCAGACAGCTTACTCGAACCTTGGAGGCACCGACAGTGAATGATCTTGGCTATACAAAGAGATATGTTCGCTGTCTTCAGGTAGGTGTATAGGATTCTGATTGCCTTTCCTATGGGCTGCACTGAAAGAGATTGTTTTATTTCAACAGTGGGAATCATGCCTGAAAGACGCCTTTTGCATGAACAGATCTCAGAGGTTGTAAATAGTATGAAGGACTTAATAGATTTCAGCAGAGAAAACAGAATTGGGCCTATATGTAAGTTTCCCTTTCTTCAAATGCGTTCTTTCTTCAACTATGTGAAGTTGAATGTTTCCATGCAATGTGCGTGCTATGTCTAGTCTGAGTGTCTTCGCTTGATATTTTCTCTGAATGCTCAACCTTTTAGCCCCTTTAATAAGATAAACCTTGGGTGACGTGTGCTGGCATGGCAAACAGATTCTGAGACTGCTGTTCCCTTCTCATTAAGTATCAAGTAGGGTCTAGGCATGGGACTGCCAGACTTTAAGGCTTTTACCTCGGTACCCAATGAGTTAATTCCTTGTGATAATTGAGAAGGCTTAGAGGATATTCACTGTCCAATATGCCCCTTGCAAATTTTTTGATCCTTATCTTGCTAAGTTTACCTACCTGTATTGATGGGATTTCATTGGGGACGGATGCGCAAATAGGGAGTCTAGAGGGCTTAACCAATGCATGAGGTTGTCGATGTGTAGAGAAAGGCTTATGGGGTTGCCCAAAGGCATTAATTGTTTGATTAGTGTTACAAGCGTTCAATACCGTGGTGCTTTCTTGGCCTTTAGTGGTGTTTTCCCCATTTCCGTTAGCGTCGCGGCTACTATTACTAGTGCTTAGAAGGCTGCTTTTGCATAATTGTATTCTTCATTTCCATTCCCTTGGTTTCGTCTTTTTCTTGGCGTCTTGCCTTCCCTCATTCTTACGAATGAAAAAGCGCGAATTAGTGAAAGACGTTTGATTAATTTGTGCTTCGTTTTGTGCTTTGGTGCAATTAACCTTATTGAGAAAAGCTGGGAGAGGAGAGAGCGACACAGTACATGTGATTGGTTCCCAACCACCCCATTTAAGGCGGCCCCTCCTTGTGGTGTATTTGCTCGTATTGTTAGATATGTGGTGGAATACAATTCTTTGGTTAATGATAATCCTTGAAGGGTGGATTGACCTGTGTGGAGTGAGTGTAAGCTGTGTTCCAGGTTGAACAAGAGGCGTACAAGGGTTCTCATGTGATTGGTTCCCAACTACCCCATTAATCCAATGACATGCCGGATTTTTGTTAGCAGAGAGGTGGTATTTGCTGAAAATTCAGTTCAGCCCATGCTCAGCTTGTACAGGCTCAAGACATGTTTGGTGGGCTTTTACCCATAGCCATTAGTGGGGATTCATTTCAGCCAGCCCTTATTCAAAAATATTCAAAACATGCCACTCGTTGAACAAGATGTTGACATATGGAACAACCAACAAATCAGCCCTCTTCTATGGAAGAGGTTGAAGATGTTGTTAGGGAAGAGCAAACAGCCATACAAGGAGCCAAATCTGTGCCTAGATGGTTGTTGAAAACCTTGCAAGATATCCACTGACATGTCATCATTCTTGAGGGTGACTCACAGTACGGGCTGGTACTGCTTCATGTGTGGGACTTGCACACTTGACCAAGAACTATACACCTGACCTTGGACGCTTAAGAGTGGCACCGTCGCTGACTCGTCCCGGACTGGGTCCCAAGGGACCAGTTTCCACTCCAGGTCGTGCACTTGCTTGTACAGATATGTCCACGTGGCATCCAAGTGCGGGATGCACATGACACAGTAATGAAGCTGTAATTACATATTGAGCTTGATCCCCCCTTGCCCAATGTTTGCCATTTGGCACGCTTGAGGCTTAAGCCCCTTTGGGCCTTTCACCTTAATCCGCCATTTAGTGGTTTTGGGCACCCCTATATGCCAATCCTCTTCACTTTGGCCACCTCAAACATTGGTTAAGCCCTCTAGGCTACCTATTTATGTCCCAAGGAATCCCTCGAACACAGGACATGCAACAACCTCTCTCTTCACACTGAACTCGGTAAGGATCCTAGAAAATGATTGTACCCCAAGAATGGGCTGTGGGCTCTAGCTTGTGAACAATTAAGGATGTAATCCACAAAGCAAATAAGTGGGAAACACACTATAAAATTCAACAAGCAATTCTTATAAAACACTTACATCTGAATCCTCAGATGAAAGCCAGTTGAAAGCTTTGTCCCCAGCAGAGATATTTCAAGGATTTGAGAGCCCATGCTGGTGATCGTTCTTCTTGCTTGAAACAATTTGAGGTCAAATGAGAGGATGACTTACCTAAAAGTTTGGTACTAGAGAACATTTGCTGCCTTGCTGTTGCAGAGTATTGAAGGCTTGTGCCATATAGGTCAGCAAATCTGCCAGAGAAGGAGATCTAAGCTTGAAGCTGAGCTTGTGATTGGGCCTTCTGAATGGGTTGCTGCTGATTGTTTTGTGCCTTTGGCTCAGCACTTCCATCCTGAGAAGAAGAGGCCATAGTGAAGAAAATAGGTAAGAATGAAATAAGGGACTGACTATAAGTGGGGGAGAAAAGAATATTTTAGCAGGCTGACGGAGAGCTAGGTTACACGTGTAGTCAAAGAGGTATTCCATTATTTTGTTTGTGCATGATCATATGTTTCTTTGCTGGTGCTCTTTCGTCTCTTCTAATGCAGGAATGACCTTTGATTAAACGTAAGATGGGTTGCTCGTTTTTTGGTCCTGCTTAGGACCTAGTGTTCTCCATGGAAGTAGAGGAGCCAAAAGCCTTTAAATAACAACAATGGATTTGTATAATTTGATTAAGATGCAGTTGGGTTTATACTTCAATTTAACACGCAAATTGGTTTGGTGTTAGCTGACCAGTATCATGTTGCCTTACATGAGGTTCTGCCTGTAATAATGTCCTGTGTTTTTTTTCATTTTATTGATTTTCAGTAGACTAATGCTTTTATCTTTACATTTTGACACTTGCAGCTAGTCTACTAAACTTTCCTCGCCGAACTGCAAGCTTTGGGGGGGTTTCTGGTGAGGCATTGCGGCAGCAGGAGCAGGTGGGTCCTCAGGCTCTTCCTTCAGAGCAAAATATGGGTCAAGCAGGCCCTACAATAACAAGTGCAAACAACAGCAGCTTAACTGGGTCTATAAACAGTGTGGCACACAATACAAACAATTTAGGCTCCTTTCCAACACTTCTTCATCAGAACTCACTAACCTCTTTACAGAATACACTTCAAAATAATGGTTCTAGCTCAATGGCTGCTGATGTTAATACCTCTCCCAGTGGCCTGGCTTCGAACTCTTTAACTTCTTCACAACGTGCTTATTTCAGTTCTTTGCAAAACTGCCATCCATTAATGACAGGTGGTGGCCAACCATCACCTGCCAGCACACTCTCTCATTCAGCTCAGCAAAACTCTTTGAGCTCTACTGTGAACTTGTTACAGCAGTCCTCTGGCCAACCTTCACAAGGTAACGCACATCAATTTCAAGAATTAATGATGCCATCTCAGTTGAGAAGTGGTGCCCAGCAACAAGTACTTGCAGGGGGGGCAAACATCAAAATGAATGCAGGCTTGAATGGAGGTATGGTTTCTGGGGCAGGAAACTTGGTACGTAACGCAAATGGCTTGGGAAGTTCTGGTAATGAAAGTGAAGCTTTAGTAGGTGGTGAAGGTGCAGGGATTGGCAGTGCTGTAAGTGATAGTGATAGTGGCAATCTAGGAGGGGTAAGCAGCAGCTTTAGTGATGGCTTGATGAATCAAAACTTCGTGTCTGGTAATGGAAACAACATGATGAGTTTGGGCTCAAGTCTATCAGTGAATAACACACAGAATTTGATAGCTAATGGAACCATGCACAGCTCATCTGTGATCGCCGAGGAACAAAGCCTTGCTATTCAAGATCCAAGCCAAAGTTTTCTTCATGATTTTGGAAGTAATGATATACTGAGTAGTCTTGGCAACACGGGATTTAACAGCCTTTCCTTCAGTTGGAAGTCTTCTTGAAATCTTAGTGGTTATACTTTCACAAGCCTAGTACCTTGTGGTGAGATCCCTTCAAAATCTTTTTGTACCACACAGTAAAAGTCTGTTGAAATCACAAGCCAAGCAGGGTTGCAAGGCTGTGGCAGGTTGTGCAGCTCATATGCTAGACCACCGTCCATGTAGGTTTGTTGTAAGAAGTATATTCTACTAACCTCAGAATGGGAGGAGGGCCCTTGTGGAGAAAGGGAGACCACTCCGGAAGTACTTTGTGCAACTCTCCATGGTTCCCTGAGTGTAGGGAAGTTTTGTTTCCCCCGTCAAGAGCTTCATGTAAAGGGTATTCCGAGATGCATTGAAGTTTGGCAAGTGCAGACATTGTATTATCCTTCCCATTGAGACAGTGCCTGAATCGGACCATAACTATATTTTCCCAAGGTTATGGGAAAAGAAGAAAACAGCAGGTTAAAAGAAAATTTATTAAGAGCATAAACATGTGTGTGTGTGTGTGAGAGAGAGAGAGAGGGAGAGAGAGAGAGAGATGTTCATAATAAAGGTTTTGAAGGTTTTATGTTGCGCTATTGTGAGATGTGCATAGAATATGTACTCAGGTTTTATTTACAGAAACTTGTCGACTCAAAATACAAAATTACACAAAAGGTTTTAGTGTGCTTGGGTAGGGATTTTTTAAAAGGCCAAATTGAAACCAAGCTACCTAAAATAGAGGTGCAAGTCCCATATAAACAGCATAGAAGACCATTGTACTAGCCCATGTTTTAATAGCATGAAAAGAACACCTAGTCTTGTGGAAAAACCTTTCACTAAAATTGCTGGACAATCACCATGCATCTTATTTTTTAGTGACTCAATAATACCAACTCCCAAGTAAACATTGATGTTCACACCCAACATAGATGGAAGAGAGGAGGGGGGGGCAACATATGGGGCACAAATTAAAAAGTTTCTTATATTGTGTACATAGATCCATCACGTGGGCTCACCTATAAGAGGACCGATTTTGAAAACCCCCACACACAAAAACAGGCACAGGGGGACGGAGTGAGGAGGTTCAACACATCAAGATCAAGGGAGTGGTAAGGTCCAAAGAAAATGCTTCTTATACTGCATAGCTGGATTCACCATGCACCATTTGAGCTCACCTAGAAGAGAAGGATTGATTTAGTGATTTAGTAATAGCAACTCCTAAAGTAAAAAATCTGAAGCAAGATATGACCACACGAGAGAGAGAGAGAGAGAGAGAGAGAGAGAGAGAGAGAGAGTGGGGTTTCAACACATCAAAGGTAGGGTAAAGGTTTCTCTCTTGCAAAAGAAAATGTTTCTTATATTGCATAGCTAGATCCACCATAGGAGAAGGTTTAATTTCACAGAACCACAAAAAGAAACCAGTTACAACAATCCAAAGCCTACCTTTAATACTAGTTTGGAGCTGATATAAAAGTGAGTGAGTGTCCTTTTAAGGGGTTTGGAAAAAGGTCATAACACGTTGGTTTTTATATCTCATGAGGCTTTCTTTACAAAGGATTCATGTACAGTAGTAGCACATTTAGGCTTTCTTTACTTATGTTCCTTGCAAGAAATTAGTAAGGTCACCTTTAAGTGAAGGAAAATTTATTTCTATTGAATAAAAAATCAATAAATGAACAAAATGATGTGTGCTCATGAGTGATACCTTGATCATTTTATATAGTCATTTGAGGGGCATGAAAATGTTCAATTTGACAATAAATATTATTTTTTTAGACCCTTATCTATTACAAATAAACCCTTGGCTCTCTATTATGTATGATGCCTCAATAAGAAAGCTTCATGAGATACACTAGAAAAATCTAGGAGGCTTTTAGGACGAGTACTAAACTAGCATTAATGCTCCACTCTTAAACATGCCAAAGCACCATGTATAGCGTGTTTGTTCTCTTTGAGCTTTCGTGTTGTTGTAGGATCATTGTCCTCTCGGCTCAGTGAAACCAAACATATGTAAATCATCAAACAACAACATGAAATATGATACCACGGCCACATAGAAGAAGGTGCCTAGATCCACAATCTCCTACATCTAGTCTACCTCGCCTACATCAATGGGAGCTGCCTAGGATCAAGGGGATTCCACCTAGCGTTTCACTGAGCTTACCCTAGTAAACCAAGGCTGTAGTAAATCCCTAGACATATGCAACCACATGTAGACTAGCATGCTCTGCCACATTGCTATGCCAATGAACTTGTCACATAGATGTTGAGAAGGAACATGTTCCCCCATCACTCACATGCAATGTTCACACACATGAAATGGATACATCTTCATGGCCAGCACTCACATGAAATGGATACACCTTATGGCCATCACTCACATGCAATGTTCACACACATAGTTATTTCCTTTATAGAGGAGGACTACAATGGAGCTTTGATTGTTTTCACAAATGGTTGGGCATACACAAAGGTTTTAATCACTCATGCACAAGGAAGCCCTTTACCAATAGGGCATTACAAATGGTAATGTAGAAGCCTTTTCATTAAGGTTTGAAAATCCATAGAGTAATGCTCACAAAGACTCTCACAAAGACTATTTAAAAAAAAATGTTCATCTGTTGTAGAAATGCACAGATAATACCTTTGTTTTTTGATGTTGCCTCTGAGCTAGGACCAGAGTTCAAACACAGACGTCTCCTTATGTGAATCCTCAGGTGAGGATGCTGCACAACACAGACAACGTGGATTGCTACGCCAGAGAGAAGAGTGTGAAACCTACAAAGAAGGGAAGGACAAAATGGAAAAAAGAAAATCTCCAAGGAAGCTCAGATTCACATGGGTACTGAGCTCCTCTGCTACTTAAGTTCATCTCCCTCATAGCTTCTTGAACCTCTTTTAAGACTTGCTTCTGCTATGCCAAAAACAAGCTGACGTCAATAGAGAAATCGCCCAAAAAAACTAGCAGCTTACACCTTTAAAAAAGTTCAAATCTGAGCTGAGCTTTGGTTGGTGCTTCATTGAGGTACACTGTGTCCAATAATGAGAGTGACATTCACTCAAATGTGCAGATTTGATGATCTCTCTCTCTCTCTCTCTCTCTCTCTCACACACACACACACACACACACACACACACACACACTCAAGGTTACTCTCTCACTCAGAGTTTTTATCCCTCTCCCTTCCTCCCTCCCTCCGACCCCCCCCTTTCCCCCCCCCCCCCCCCCTCTCTCTCTCTCTCTCTCTCTCTCTCTCAAGATTACTCTCCCTCTCTCACTGAGTTTCTCTCTCATACAAAAAAATAAATTTGTAAAATTGGCTTGATTGTGCTCTCTTTCTCACTGCAAGAAGCTCTCCTTCACTGATTTTACTAAGGGATCTCTGTTTCTCTCTGTCTCTGTCTTTGTCTCTCTCTGTCTCTGCCTCTATCTCTGTCTCTGTCTCTCTCACTCAAGAGAGTTTCTCTCTCTCTCTCTCTCTCTCTCTCTCTCACACTACAAATGCGAAATTGGCTTGCTTGATTTTTCTTTCTCTTTCTCACCGTGCAGAAGCTCTCCCTCACTGATTTGGTTAAGGGGATTCTCTCACATACTCACATTTCCCACTCTCTTTCTTTGCTAGGATCTAGAGGGTCACCAGACTTAAGAATGGGTGCGATGGTGTTTGTGGTCCATGTAACTGGATACCCTCACATAGAACACAGTTAAACATGTGGGCTAGGAGTGGGGCGATGGTATGTGCTGCATGTGAGAGGGATTTGGTGTGTGAGTACCAAGCATTGGGGGAGGTGATGGGTGTGGGAATCGCCATAGTTGGGATGAAACGCGTTTCGTTCAGGTAGGAAACGTGTATGAAACACGAGTTTTAAAGCATACAAATTTTGGGTTCCCTAAAAGTACAAATCGTATGGGGCTTTTGCAAAGTCCTATGGGAGTGGCACTATCATTGAGGATGAGGCTGATGATACTGAGCCTAAAGATGAGGATATGGAACTAGCTGAGGGTCAAGATGATGATGAGTCTTGACTCCTGTAGGAATCAAGATTTAGGATTTCATTTATAGTTTCAACTTTTGTTATTCACATTTATCTTGATGAGTCCATAGTCTAGGGATTTCATTTTCATGATTCATATGTATTCTTTTTTGAGTCCTTGTTCATCTATGGCATATGCTTCTGCTTAGTGCTATAATCATTGTTGTTTATGCAAAATTATGCTTTTGTATGTTGAATGTTCATTTATGCTTTTATTTTGTTTGTGTAGAATCATGAACAACCTCTATATTTGACATGTCACATGAGTCATATCCTATAGGTATATACATAGTTATTTTCCAGTCCGTATGAAACCCGTTCCATATTTTTTAGGAAACCCATATGAATCTTATGAAACCTGTTTCATACCTCCCATATGAAACCCACCTTGCAACTGTTTGTGGGATCCCTACAAGCAAGAAGTTTCCTCTAGGCTTCTTTTAATTCCTTGCCTAAGAACATGCGGTAGAATGATTCCTCGATTCGGATGTAGTGAGCACGCTTTTTACGACGGGTCAGACAACGGGAAAATCTCTTCGATTCTTGTGAATAAATCTTTCCTTGCCTTTCCTCATCCCTCAAGAGAGCTCTCATGGGCCGGCACTCATCATCATACCAACCATTCTGAGGCATGGTCCCAAATGGAGGCTTGGTGGTGGACTTCATGGTGCATATAAAGGGATGAGGTAGCGGAGCGATGTAGGGCTTGGGTAAGCTGACTGGCAAGGGTAATCGAGGGGAGTCGAGGGATATAAATCTAAGATATGGTGGTAGATGTGGTGAGAATATACCTCATCTAGCTCATGAGCAAATGTAACTTGGGTGAAGTGGGTCACACGTGGGGGTAGGGGAGTTAGTGGTGGGTTATAGGTAAGGGTGAAGGCTACACACTTCAACTAGCCCATGTTCCCAATGGATGTAAAATCTGCCTTTCTAACAGAGATTTAGAGGAGGAATTTTATATTAAGCAACCTCTTGGCTTTGTGATTTAGGGACATGACACTCGTGTGTATCTACTGAAGAAGGCTCTTTATGGTCTCAAGCAGGCACCTCGTGTGCCTGGTGTCAGAAAATTGATACCTTCTTATTATCTCTTGGATTTGAGAGGTCTTATGTAGATGCCAACTTATACATGCTTATTTATGATGGGGATATTTTTATCATTGTCTTCTATGTTGATGAACTGGAGATTGAGTTGGTCACACAGGTTCAGTCCAAGCTTTCACAAACATTTGAGAAGATTGATCCTAGCCTTCTTCATTATTTTCTTGGTCTGGAGGTTTGGCAACAAGATGATTGTAGCTTCATTTCTCAGGAGAAGTACGTGAAGAAGCTGCTTTCCCTTTATGTTTTGTTTGATTGTACTCCTTTGTCTTGTCCCATAGACCCAAATGCCAAACTATCCAAGGAGGATAATACACCCTTAGTTGATTCTGTAGAGTACTGGACGAAAGTTGGCTCATTGCTTTATCTTGCCAACACGCGACTAGATATCTCTTATACTATGAGTGTTCTTGCCAACACGTGACTAGATATCTCCTATGCTATGAGTGTTCTTAGTCAGTTCTCATCAGTTGCTTAGAGGTCTCATTGGCATGCAACCTTGAGGGTTCTTTGATATCTTCGTGGTACATCAAATTATGGCATTACTTATTCCAATAGTGCTAATTTGATTGGTTTACTGCTATGCTGATTGGGTTGCTTGTATTGATACCTGAGATCTACATCTGGATATTACTTTATGCGTCAGGTGAGCACTGGAACAATGTGAAAGCAGCGTACTTGGACCTTGTCATCATCAGAACCATGTACTAGTAATCTTGTCACATGCACTGGTGTGGCATGTGACACACTAGCTCCTCATTATAGTGCAAAACCTAAAAGAAAGTAAAACATAGGAATAAACCGAAGAAGTAAATCTGTAGAAGGTTGGAAACAATACATTAATGCTAAAAATGAGCACGAAGGAAGCCCGTAGGTGCTTACAATGCATAAGAGGCTATTGCTATAGTCGATGAACTCAAGAAGCTATGCAAATCTGAGATGAGGGAATGAGAAAGGCTAGCAATGTCTTATATATCCCTTTTAAGATCAAGTCGGTCGATTGCAACAGGTTGATAGGCTGTCGTGA
Source organism: Cibotium barometz (assembly GCF_041138505.1). NCBI lineage: Eukaryota > Viridiplantae > Streptophyta > Polypodiopsida > Cyatheales > Cibotiaceae > Cibotium > Cibotium barometz. Next base: position 11,972,770 of record NC_141097.1, on the reverse strand, counting down.
GGCATACAATGCTATAAATACCATAAAGGCCTAAAATACCCAAAAACTAGGTTCAATAAATATGCAATGTCCTAGATGAAAATGCAGGGCCTTATTCTTGCCTTTACAAGCATGTAGAGACCTAACTAAAGTCCATCTAGAGATGATAACTTTCCAATAGAACCACGTTTCTATAGGCTATATTTGTCATAAGCGGTGGACCTTTATGAGCCCTCAGTCCAGGGGGGACAATTAGGCGCGAGCTAATCAATGTCAAAAGTTTAGCATGTCAAAGAATTAAGACACTTGGAGAAAGCATCACAAGCATTCATAGAGGATAGCCATCATCAAAGAAAAGTTTCATAGGAGTCACTTGCATCATGTACATACCTCAGGTATCATGGGGACAAAGTATTCAGCATGTAGAGGAAGTATCTGCAGTTATGGACATGATGTAGGACCATGGAAAGAGCATGAGTCTCAGTGTTCAGCATGTACAAAAGTGGTCATAGCCTTTGAAGGCTGTAAAGACCCAGTCGGCATAAGGAAGACTCAAGGAGAAGCTATCGGGTAGCCATACAGAAGCCCCACAACAGGCCACATGCTGGACAACCTACAACCCACAGCCCACAAGAAAACACCAAGAAAGAGATAGGAAGAAACACTAAGATTCAAGCTTGATGCTTTAGACTTCTGCACCCTTGATGCTTCATAAGGTTGGGTACAGACGCCAATTATAAATAGAACTCACTCCTCACCAAACATAACAATTAAAACCACATCAACATCATCACACACACACACACACACACACACACACACACACACACACACACACTCAAAACCATGATTTCACCTCTGTCCCCTTGATTGTGAGAGGATGCACAGACATAAACCTAGTGTACCAGATGTCAAACACCTCAAACACAACCTCAACAAGCACCAAACAAGTTGCTATCCAGGTTTTAGTAACCAGAAACAAGACAAAATCAACAAGACGTGGAAAGATATGATGATCACACGTAAAAATTGGAAGAGAACTTTGCTATTCAGCCTCAGTATAATCTCCAGATAGATAGTCTCTCCTCTTTGGATCTCTCCTCCATTTGAGATGCTATCCCTACATGTCACATGCAGACCCCTTAAGGGTGCATAGTGACAAGCTGTCATAGTCTTAAGCATCTAAAGCATGCAGTGTCATTATCAGAATGGGATGAGCACATGGACAATGTGAAAGCAGTGTACCTGGACCTCGTCATCATCAAAACCATGTGCGTGAGGAGGGAACATGCATCTAGTATCATGGTGGCGACCCCAGTTGGAGCATGTCGGTCTAGAACCACTTCCACTTGTCTAAACACCACCAAACTTGATGGGAGAAATTCTCTACCTCTGGTCTACCTGCACACTAAGATCTAGCTTAAATCTCCTTGAGAAAGCCCTCCATCATCCCTCTGAGAGATGGCTGCAAGCTCGCAGTTGGAGATGCTTTGGACTAGACACTAACCCTTCCACTGCACCTCATCAATAGGCCCAAAAAGGATGAAACTATGCAGATTTGTTCCTGACTTATATAAGACCCACATATCAAGTTTTATGCTCAACTTCAAAGGAGAAGTCCTTCAACAGCCTGTAAGTCCCTTAGGTCCTTATGTAGTCCTGAACTGCAGCAACTATCAAATAGGTACTTTTCACACCTACTACTACAAACACCTTTCTCATGGTGCCAAAATCTCATGTGATTTGGTACGATTCAAGTACAACATATGGACATACTCCACACAAACCTTGTACCCTAGTTCCCTTCTAGCATGGAGAAAATAGGGTTGGAATAAGGTACTTTGAGTAGTTTGGATTTTTGGAACAAAGCAGCACTGCTAGCCTCTAGTGTCTTGCCTTTCACACATACACTGGGTTACTGGCCAACTATATGCTACTCATGTTGTTACAATAAATGACAACTGCCCTATCCACATGGGCTCACCCATATCACTAAGTAGCTTCTGAAACCAAGCTACCTCACAAGCTTTCATAGCAGCACCCCTATACTCTACTTGTGTACTTGAAAAGGCAACTGTTGGTTGCTTCTTATTACTCTTTCTTACATTAGCACTCCCAAACGAGAACATAAAACCACTGGTAGATCTGCAACACTACCAACGCAATCAACATCTATGTACCCAGGTAGCTGTATCTCTATACCAGCCTCATAGAAAATTCCGTAATCAACTGTGGACTTTATGTAACTTAGAAACTATCTAACCGCATCTAAGTGTGGCTTTCTAGGGGCATGCATAAACTAACTCACAAGTCCAACAACATAGCTCAAGTCTAGCCTTGTAATGGTCATGTAGATCAAGCTACCCAAAAGCTCATGTATGTAGTGGGGTCCTCCAAAAGCTCACTTGTATCTGCGGTGGAAAGCTTTGTGTTCTCTTGCAATGGCACTAAAATAAGCTTATAGCCTGTCAAAACCATACTTGGACAACATGTTCAAGCCATACTGCCTCTGCAATAACAAAATGCCATGAGGTGATCTCACCACCTGTATGTCCAAGAAATATCACACCTCACCCAAATCCTTCATCTCAAACTTTTTCTTCAAAAGCTGCCTGACATCATGTATGTCAGCATCACTATCACCAGTGATAATTAATTCATCCACATAGATTACTATACTAACAACATGATCCCTCTGTCTTTTTCACATAAAGTGAAAAATTTACATTGGATATCTGAAATCCAATGGTAACAAGATACTCTCTTCATGCTCTGGGTGCCTGCTTCAAAAGCCATACAAGGCTTTGCATAACCTGCACATGAAATCTAGGTGTGCATTACTCTCATAACCTGGTGGCTGCATCATGTATACTTCTTCTTGCAAATCACCATGCAAGAAGGCATTCTTTACATCCATTTGATGTAAAGACCAACCCTTTGCTATACACCTATAGCAATGACAGCTCTCATGGTTGCCATTCTTGCAACTGGTGGGCTGAATGTTTCCTCATAGTCAATGCCATAAGTTTGCGCATAGCCCTTGGAAACCAATCTTGCCTTATACCTGCTCACTAAACCATCAGCATTATTCTTGACTTTATACACTCACTTACATCCAATTATCTTCTTTTCCTTAGGCAAAGGCAATAACTCCCATATTACATTTGCATCCAATACTGCCATCTCCTCATTCATGGCATCTTCCCATTTCTTATTCCCAAGTGCCTACTCAAAACAAGTAGGCTCCAGCCCTTGTATTTATTTCACCATGTAAGCATAATGATGGGTTGTATATTCATCATATCTCAATTTGTCTCAACATGGTATCTGACCCTCGTAGACCTGGATCACTGCCAAGTGTCCTCAAAACAGCCCTGATTCTCCTTACACCAAGAGTAACCACAGCCAAGCTCCTCGTCAAGGCTCTGCTCAGAGCCACTACTAGAATCACCATCCATATATGAGTGACCTGCTCAGAGCCACTACTAGAATCACCATCCATATATGAGTGACCTGCTCAGAGCCACTACTAGAATCACCATCCATATATGAGTGACCTGCTCTGATAGATCAGGCACAAAAGGTTGATCTATCTTTTCCTTCCCTTTGCATGATACATGTGTACCTACATCTATCTTCAACCTGTCTGACCATGGACTAACATTGGATCCACCACTTCTAGAGGACTCTCCTAGTCCACTAAGAACTTGTGAGATTGCTTCTATGCATGTGGTGCAACATCAACCCTTCTTACATGTGCATCTTTTATTGCCTTCACTACTGCATACTATAGCTACTCATAGACAACATCTCTTCTTACTCGCATCTCATGAGTGGTAGGGTTATAACATCTATAACCTTTCTTCTTTATAGCATAACCAATAAAGATGCATTTATTTACCTTTGGATCCAATTTTGTTCTTACTTTATCAAGAACATGCACATAAAAATATGAAATACACCCAAACACTTTCAAGTGAGACACATCCGGTCTTGTGCTTGTTGTAAACTTCTATTCAGATGTCATACAATGAACAGCTACAGTGGGTGTCCTGTTCATGATGTAAACAACAATTGCTAATGTTTCTACCCAAAAATAATGTGGTATATTATTTTTAGCAGGTATGTGCTACTTCTGCAATGTGCCTATTTTTCCTTCTTGTAACACCATTCTGTTGTTGCGGAGTGTACCTGCATGTAAACTATCTCTTGATTCTTTGCTTTCTCAAGAAATCGCTGAACTCATTGGAGAATTATTCTCTCCCACCATTTGATTTCAAGCATTTTATTTGCATGCCTTTTTACTTCTCGAGACCAAGGCTCTAAATCTCTCAAAGTGAGCAAACACCTCACTTTTCTTCTACATGAAGTAAACCCACACTTTCCTAGTGTGGTCATCATCAATGAAGGTAATATAATACTTACATCCTATAATTGTTGCAATCTTTGTCGGTCCCCATGCATCTAAATGTATAATATCTAATGACCTTGCACTGACATGCTTTTCATGTGGGACAACATGTTTGGCGTATTTACCAAGTTGGCATTCTTCACAGACTTTATGTATACCATCAACCTTAAACTTTGACAAACTTGCAACAATATTTTGGGCCTGCATACATTCATATGATCAATGCGCTTGTGCCATATGTCAATATCTATAATGACATATGTTTTATGCGCAAACATGGCTACCTATACTTTAGGCATATTTACTGTAAGATTCCTCCCTCCAGCCTTTGAGGTGTAAAGGTGTAAGAACCTCCCCTTTTATTCTTGAAATTATTCCCCTCTCTGAAATAGAAGAAAGATCTTGTTTTACCCTGTTTTGGCGTAGAGAGAGAAAATATCTAGAGAGAGATAATCTAAAATTGAGATATCCTTGGATATAAAAATCCTCCTAGTGTCTAAAATGGATTCCCTTGAAACAGAAGTTCAAAATGAACTTTTCAATGTGCATTAAGAATTAATTGAAAATGTGTATAAGGGACCTTAGCCTAAGGGTCTACATTTTCAAAAAAAAAAGGATTATGGTTCAATTAAGGTTCCAATGGGCCAATTGAATTAATCCAAGTGTTGGGATGAGATAAATCCAAAGAATAAAAAAAAACCCAAAAATGAATAAATGCTCACATAAGATGAAGAGTTGACTGAGTACAAGGTTTATTAGTTAAAAATTATGAGATATTACTAAAAAAATGAGATATTTTAGAATAATGATGCATTTTTGACACCTTGGTAAGGAAAGGGGGACTCTTGAGGTAGGCATCTCTTTCACATGTGTGGAAGGGTTTTAATTCAAAAAAATTATGATATTTTTCTCTCTCCTCTCTTGGATCAAACCAAATAAAAAAGGGAGCCAAACTGGTCTAAATCTGGTCCAAATTGAGTCAAACTGAACCTGGAAAATTCTAGAATCCAGTTGGACTTGGTTAGTAGCCTTCCTCATCTATAAATAGACCTCAATATTTTGTAAAAAAATATTGGAGCTATACTATGCCAGTATTATATTAAAATAATCATATTTTTTATTATCCTTTAAGTTTTTCTCTCTCTTGAGAGCTTGGAGCTCTCTCTCTCTACAACAACTCTTGGAGTTTCTCTTCTCCTCTTGTTGGACCAATTGATTTTGGTCAGGGACTTCACTGCTAATAGAGAATCAAGCCAAACTTGGAGGTAAAATCAAATTTTATGGTTTTTTTCAATTTATCTCAATGACTTTCTTCTTCTCAATCTCTCTGAAGCTTGAGAAGCTTTCTAAATAATTGTTTTAATTCAAATCAAGCTTTCCCTTAAAGTCTTAATGTTTAATTAAGAGAAAGTTAATCTTTATGCTTATTTGTAATGCTTTCTTTAATTAAATCTCTCTCTCTAAAAGAATAGCCATCCTTATGGCCAAATCCCATGAAAAAGGATGCTTCTCAATGATAGTCTCTTAATTCAAAGCTAAACTCTAGGCTTGATAAGCTAGAGATTGAGAAAATGACATTTTTATGATTTTGTGTTAACAAAATAATGGTTATTTCTTTTAGATTATTTATAAGTAGTTAAAAACTCCTTTGATTGATTCTAAATGAGAAATAGATTATCCTATCAATTTGGGAAAAGAGAAATAATGGAATTTGCTTAATCTAGTGAGATAATCATAATTAAGTTTATGATTATGGTTAAAATTATGATTTAAATTCATAATTTGATTTTAAGCATAAAAGAAGAACTACTATCATATTTTCATTACAAGCTTTTATTCTTTAGAAAAAAATGAGAATTATCAGTAATAGTAGTGAATCTATGGTAAAATTTTTAGAAAATAATACATATCTTATTTTTATGCATAATTCTAAAAGAGGACTTCCTACCATATTCTAAAAGTGGACTTCCTACCATATTCTAGGATTAGACAACCTATGCAAAAAGAATGATTTTTATCATATTCATGAGAAATAATTATTTTGTAATTATGCATAATTAATTGATTATGAGAAAAGAGTAAATTTGGGTAATTTTATTTTTATGCAAAAAGAGGAATTTTTGGTACATTTAATTTTATGCAAAAAGAGGAATTCCCATGATATTTTAGATCCAAGTAATTAAATGGTAAAAGAGAAATTTTTGGCATAATTCAAATTATGAGTATTTATCAAGAGTGGAATTTTGAGCATTATTAATTTTAGTGGGAACTATGGCTAGAATTGACTTTTGTAAATCCCATGAATCTTTTACCCAAAAAGAAGAATATTGAACATATTTCACTTGAGAAATTTGAGAAAGAATATGAAAATATCCATCGAGAAAAAGTACCTTTAACAAGGCCAAGCAATTGGCAGGAACTTAGAAATGTCCCATCGGTAGAAAGCAGTACTAAAATGTGAATGCGATGTGATAAGATCTGAGTGGATGTGATGAGATGTGATGTGATGTAAATAGATGTGGATGTGGATGGGATGTGATGTGATGTAAATGGATGTGGATGTGAATGTGATGAGATGTGAAAGGATGTGATGCGATGTAAATGGATGAGAATGAGATGTGATGATATGTGAAAGGATGTGATGTGATGTAAATGGATGAGAATGAGACGTGATGTGATAGATATGCATGTGAATGAATGAATGGATGTGGATAGATGTGAATGTAAATGAACAAATGGATGTGGATGAATTTGATGACCTGCGAATGGATGTGGTGTGATATGGATAGATGTGGATGTGATGTAATGTGGATGGAATGAATGAGATGTAATGTGGATGGATGTGAACGATGTGATAAGATGAGGATGGATGTGACAAGATGTGAATGAATGTGGGATGTGAATGAGTGTGATGGATGTGAATGGATGTGGTGAGATAGGAATGTGATATAATGAGATGTGAATGGATGTGATGTGATATGTGGATCTGGTTAGATATGAATGGATGAGATATGATGTGGATAGATGAGATGTGATGTGATGTGGACTTGGGTAAATGTGAATGGATGTGAAGTGATGTAAATAGATGTGAACATGATGTGATGATATGTGGATGTGATGTGGATCTGAACGAATGTAGATGGATGTGATGTGATATGAATGGATGAGATGTGATGTGGATATGTTGTGATGTGATGTGATGAGGATAGATGTGGATAGATGTGATGAGATGTAATATGATGTGATTGGATGAGAATGGATGAAGGATGATAGGAATATATATGACTGGATGTGGAATAAGCAATGTGAATTGATGTAGAAGAATGTGGAATAACGAGAAATGATGTGGAACAATGTGGAAAGATGAGAGTTTGTTAGAAACTGTATTTATGAAACCTGTTTTTAAATGACTATTTTATGTCAAGAATGCTAGGGAAGCATTTTGACCATCTTGTGAATGAGATCATGGAGACCTAAGTGATAAAGTTGCAACAGCTGCCGGAGAGTCAATGGAGGACGTCTCGCGTAGCAAGGTCGGCCGAGGTCTTGACCAGCCTTCTCGGTTCGATTAGGTGACCTGCGAAGGAGCCTAGAGGGTGCTGACCGTACGGTGCTCACCCACGCGTGCGTCGGGGAAGAAAATGGAACAAGGTGTTAGAGTTGTTTTCTGAACTCGGGCATGGATCTAGTTGATTGGCCTTGCTGCCGGTCCTCAATGGATGAGTCCATGGCTTTTTTATATGAATCTATTGGTTGATCTTGCTGATCTTCAACGGAGAGTCCATATGGATTTTCTTAAGTGAATATATTTTCGGGCACTATGAGCTAGGAACTATTGAAAAGGCCCCTGAGTGGACAAGTGGTGAGCGTTCTGGTTACCATTGATGCCATAGGTACACCGATGAAGGAATGATTACAAATTGGAACTCAAGCTAGATATTTTGGAGAATTATGATCAGTGATACTATGGTTTCATTAAAGGATTGTTTTAAAGACAGCTGAATCTGTGAAACAGGCAATTTCATATTGGGTGTAAGTGGTGTGACTATCTTGAAGTTTGCTTGAAGCGCCGGCTAGGGGGCCTGGGAACTTGGTGCTCGAGACAAAACATAACCAAATTCCCAAATGGATCCTATCACTACAGTGGTTGGGCGGTTGGCTAACCCATGGGATTAGATGGGGCTAGGCTCTGACCTACGCAAGAAGTGCTACTTCCGCTGCTAGCACCCCCAAATTCATTGCGCAAAGGGGGAAGGGATCTTTCATTCACATCCAAAGTAAACATCATGCCATTTTTGTTACCTTTTCTGACCAAGAGACATTGATTTTTGAAGTCTTCCACAAAACATCCTTGAGGATTAAACCTCACTTGTGCAGACCTTGCTCAACCATCTGTGTATAATAGAAACCAGGTTCTTTATAATATTTGAAACATAAAGTACATCTCCTAGTACTTTATTTTGCTATCCTACATAGACAATGACACTTTACCAACATGCGCAATGGGATGTGCAGTATCATCACCTATTTCTACTACATAACCTAGTTTTTTCATTTTTTGCATGTCTCTAAACCACTCACCATGACTGGTCATGTGGTTAGAGGTGCCAGAATCGATATACCATATATCTTGAGATACTGAGACATCTCCTATTATGGAACTGAGCATGTGCTGCATCACAAACAACTGCTCACTTTTGTTCATCATCACCATGTTTACTAGATGATGCGTAGTTACCTTGCTGTAACTTTCCACTTTTAATGTTATTCTACTTTTTATAGCATTTCTTTGCTATGTGCCCTAGTTTGCCATAATAATAGCACTCTATTCTATTTTCACTCTAATTTCTTTGCCAACCACCTCAGCCTCTTTGGCTCCCCCTACCTCTAGATTGGCCTCTTCCACATGTGTACAAATCATTGGACTATTGTTGTCCAGAATTTTGTTTTGCTTGTTGGCCACACCTTCGCCTCGACCACAACCTCTACCTCTACCTCTACCTGAATTAGAGTAGAAGGCCTATTCTGATGTGTTCTTGTTTTGTGAAGAAGAGTCCTCGCGTAATACTTTTCTTCTGTGATTAGCATAGACAACAAGTCCTAAAAGTTGGGAATATTCTCTCTGATTGCAATGGAGGTCTTGAATGGCTTATACTCTTTGCCAAGTCCATTCAAACAGACACTCACCAAATCATCATCTTTGACCAATACATTCATAGATCCAAGGGATTTAAAAATTCCCTTGATCTTTAAAGCATACTCATTGATAGACACACTTTTCTTTTCCACTGTATGCAACTCTTACTTTAGCTACAATTTCCTTGCTTTGTATTAGTTTGGAACATTTGCACCAGGTTCTGCCATGCAACTAGTGGAGTGTTGGCATCCTGTATGTGTCCTATCATTGTGTCTGTGACACTGATCGAAAGCCAATACATGAATTTCCTTGCACCATAGTTCCAGTCTTTAAATGCCTTTATATCCACTGGAGTGGCATTTTCTTCAGACAACTCTAGAGGCTCTTCATTGTCTCCTTCGACATAGTCCCAAAATCCTTTACCTAAGAAGGGCATGTGGAGGAGTATGGAGAAGTGTGGGATCAAGAGGAATCCTTCTAGAAATCCTAAGTGGAATATGGAGGATGTTGACATGTGGAAAAGAGAGGGTCCCTATGGGCTCCATGTGAGAGGACTCTTGAATTTTTCAATTTTAAAAGATTCATGAGCATCTTTAGATGGGACACTTGTCAAAATGTGCCCAAAAGGACAATTGATGGTGACCCATGTCCTTATGTCACCAAGGTTGAAGGAATCTACTGGTGGCTGGAAATGTAACAGGGTGAGAGTTTCTCTATAAAAGAGGCCTCTCTCCTCCCTCTCCAAGCACCTCATTTTTTTTCTCCTTGTAGCTATGCCAATAGCCTTGTATCCATCTTCTCCTATGCTTTTTCATTTCCCTTAAGCATTAGGCTCTCCTAGTTTTGTAGTCCTCTTCAATTGGAAGTCTCTTTTGCTTCCTTTCTCTATCTTTTCCCTCTTCGCTTTTCAAAGCTTAGTGTGTCCACATGAGTAGCTTGCTTCTAGATATGCTATAAGAGGATCCTCTACTCCCTTGGGTGACCTCAACCCACCATGCATCTTGGAAGTTACTTCTCTAGTGAGGGAAATCATTGCCTCTCCCTAGAGTTGCAGGGGCGGGTATAGACAGTTTTGGTACTGTTCACTAAAACAGTCATAACTTTGTGCTCGCTTCTCTATTTTTGATGAAACTTATATCAAAATCTTTTTTTTTTCAAGCTCTATCCATATATAATTTTAGTACTCTATTCTAAGTAGCACAAAAAAAGTTATGGCTGTCTGATCAGTGTAGACTATGTTTTTGGGATAGTTTTGGCACTTCTCACTAAAACAGTCATAACTTTGTGCTCGCTTCTCTATTTTTGATGAAACTTATATCAAATTTTTTAATATAAAAGCTCTATCCATTGGTTTTTCCAATACTCTATTCTAAGCAGCACAGAAAAATTTATAGCTGTCTAATATCAGAGCAGACAGTGTATTTGGGACAGTTTTGACACTTCTCACTAGAACAGTCATAACTTTGTGCTCGCTTCTCCGATTTTTATAAAACTTATATCAAAATATTTGGTTTTTCAAGCTCTATCCATTGATATTTTTGAGACTCTTTTCTTAGTAGCATAAAAAAAGTTATAGCTGTCTGATTAGAGTAGATTATTCACTTTGGGAAGTTCTATTGGTTTTTTTCTTTTCTTGAAAATGATTCTGCCCAACCATCCGATCCGTCCAAATGAGCCATATCAATATACCCCTTTCATCACTGCAATTCACATCGTATTGAGCCAAAAGAGTTTCTTCTAGCAAAGATACCCTCACTTTTGGAGCTGATCGCTTAGCTCAAATTAATGCTTCCCTAGAGCCTTTCCTATTTCTGCTTGTGGTACAATCTCACCTTCAATGTCTATGTATTTGTTTTGATCTAAGGAGATAGAGGGTGAGAGTTTGTTCTTGTTGCTTTCTTTGACACCGAGACCGTCTCCCCTTCTTTAACTTTTGGGTTTGAGATGTGACCAAAGTTGAACCCCCAACTTTGTATCAAATCTTTTGGTGGAGACGGCGGACAAGTTTTGCTTATTTAGAAGCTTTCTATCATAACCTCACGATCCTACTTGATTAAAAGAAGGGAAGATCATCTTTAAAAGAAAAATTTTCTGGCTTCTACTTATCTTTTGGTGCAAGATGTTCAACATTCCAGTGTTCCATGGATCGGAAGGAGAAGACCGAGAGTTCAACCAAGTATGCCGCTTAACGGGTTGGTCCATGAAGAAGTGGACTGAAACTCTTCCAGACTTCTTGGAGGGCATGGCCTTAACTTGGCATGAGGCTATGCCAGAATATACCATGAGCCTATGCTAGAATATACCAAGAGTGATTGGGACAACTTGATTGGGGAAATGAAGGATATATTTGGGACATTGGAGTCGCCAAATGCTTTACTATTGCAGCTAGATAAAATTTTCCAAAAGGAAGGAGAGTTAGTTTCTACCTTCTCAGTGAGGTATGAGGCCTTGTTCATTAAGTATTAATAAGCTACTTTATATGTTGTTACTTCTTATTCATCATCTTCTACAGGGGACTATAAAAATTCTTTGGCAATGGAGCACCTTAAGATGAGCAAGTCTTTCATGGCTTTGGATCCTGGCTTGCGTGGAAAAGTTCTTAGCAAGAATCCTAGTAATTTCAAAGAGGCGCTTCGCATTGCTTTGAAAAAGGAGGCTGCCCTTCAATTTGAGGCTGCGTTCCAACCTTCTGCAAGTATTCCAACTCCACCACCTCGGGTAGAGGTAGCCTCAATATCTCAGGTAGTACAAGGTCCATCACTCGATCACAATATTGCACAACTTATGGCAGAATTTATTGATTTGAAGTTGCACTTAGTCAATGCAAGGACGCCTAAGGCTCCACATATTGAGGATAAGCCTAGGGATAAAAGCAATGTTATGTGCTATGAATGTCAAGAAAAGGGACACTATCGTCCCTGAATGTCCAAAATTGAGGAAAAGAGAGAGAATAAAAGTGTAGCACTTCTGGAAGAAATATGTTCAGAAGAAGAAACCTTGATGCCATTGATGGCAAGAAGGAACCTTGATGCCATTGATGGCAAGAAGGAATCGTAGAACTAGGAGTGATGAAGAAGAAGAAGAAGAAGAAGAGAAAGAGGAGAAACAAAAGAAGAAGAAAAAGTAATCTAGGAGGAAAATTGGACAATCGGATTTCCTCTTGGACAAGGATCTCTTAGTTATGACCTTTTAACAAACCTTAGGGAGAAAACTGCACAAATCACATTTGGGCAACTTTTGGCACTCTCTCCAAAACTTAGAAAAGGAATGGGGTAATTTAAACAACAAGAGTCCAAGAAAAAGAAGAAGAAGGATAATGGGATCCCTATGGCTCAAAAGGTAGACATAGATATGGGGGATGATGTTCCTATGATTGATGTCATTGTTGATGGGCAAACAATTTCTAATGCATACATTGATAGATGTGCATCAATAAATGTCATGAGTGAAAAAATAATGAAAGATGCTGATTTGAAGTTGTCTTCTGTTAACTCTCCCTATCGCATCAAACTTGCTGATAATACTGGGTTGAAAATGCTAGGAGTGGTAAAGAATCTGGCAGTGGATGTATGTGCTATAACTTTTCAGGTTATTCCTACAAAGCCAAATGCCAGGGCTTACCCATTGATCTTGGGAAGGCCATGGCTTTGCCATGTGAAGGTAGTTCAGAAGTGGGAGACAGGTGATCTCATTCTTCAAGGAGAAAATAAGAAGGTCCGCTATAACATCAAGAGTTGCCACAAGAAAGTGGTAGGAGATGAATCTTCAACTTTCAAGAGTTTAGAGTCAGAGTCATCTGATGATGAGGAGACGAGTGGCACTACGAGGCGTCCATCTTAGAAGGAGAGGTGGAAGGAGTTGTGTTTGGCCTTTGCCTAGGCATCGATTGGGGGGACACTAAAGGAGAGGGAACCTTGGTGGAAGAAGCTTATTAATCATGCCTGAGAAAGAGGAACTCACCAATCTTCGTCGCCAACAAAATGAGCTTCTTCTTGATGAGTCCATAACAGGTACTGAGAGGGAGAATTACTTGAAAATGTTGGATGGTTTTCCTAACCTTTTTGCAAACATCTACTCACAAGTATGCCAAGTTACCTTAGTAGAGCACAAAATTGATCTCAAACCCTAAAGCAAGCCAGTGGTGCAACAGATGAGGCGATTGGGAGTGGTGCAAGAAGAGGTTCTCAAGGAGGTAACTAGCTTACTTCAAGTTGGTTTTATTTTTCCAGTAGAAAATTGAGAGTGGATTTCTCCAGTGGTGGTCACTTCCAAGAAGGGTGGAAAATGGTGTGTTTGTGTGGATTTTCTCCCTTTAAATGCATGTACAAAGAGGGATTATTTTTCTCTACCCTTTCAAGATGAGATCTTGGACCAAGTTGCAGGCCATGAATTGTATTCAGTGTGTGATGGATACTCTGGATACTTTCAAATTCAGATTTGTGAGGAAGATCAAAGGAAGACCTCATTTGTTACCCCTTGGGGAGTGTCCCCTGGGGAGTGTATGCCTATATTGTGATGCCATTTAGCTTAACCGATGCACCATCAACTTTTCAATGGTTCATGAGAGTCAAGTATTTGCACCTTACTTGGGAAAGTTTATAAGAGTCTTTTTGGATGATTTTTGCATTTATTCAAGCCGTGTGGATCACTTAGAAAAGTTGAGGATGGCCTTGCAAAGTGTTGATTATGCAAAGGGTTGTCTCAATCCTCGAAATTGCCACTTGCACGAAAGAAGGTGGTTCTTTTGGGACATGTTATCTCGGAAGAAGGCATAGAGATGGACCGTGAGAAGGTACAAGCAATTATGGACCTTCCACCACCTTCCAATGTAAGGGAGGTAAGGAGGATTTTGGGTAAAACAAAGTATTATCAACACTTTGTTGACATGTTTTCTGAGAAGATGTATCCTATAAATTTGTTGACAAAGAAAAATGTATCCTTCCAATGGGGACTAGAGCAAAATCAAGCCTTATGTTTGCTTAAGGAATGCATGAGTCAAGGTCCAATTATGCAGCCTCCTAGGTGGGGGGTGACTTTTATGTGAATCCAAGTGTGTCATCACACATTCAGTGGGTGCTATACTCTTGCAAAAGGGTGATCAAGGATGCATGAAACCAGTATATTATGCAAGTCGACAACTCACTAATGCCGAGGAGAGATATGGTGAAATAGAGAAAGGAGGTTTGTCTTTGGTCTTTGCAGGTGAAAGAAGTTCAGGTCATACTTGTTGCCTTGCTCTTTTTTCTTCCTTACATCTCAGTCTTCTTTACAATTCCTCATTCGTAAACCCAATCCTACATTCCAGATTTGCTTGCAGCTAGGGAAGAAGAAGAAGAGGAACTAGGACAAAGGAAGAAGTATGTGATGATTTGGAGATTCCACCGACCGCTTTCACTTTGCATTTTGATGGAGCCTTTAGCCCTTCCAAGAAATGTGGCGCTGGGGGTATAGTCTTATTTGATCCAAAAGGAAAAGAGGTATGGGCCAAGGATAGGGAATTTCCAAAAGCTATATCAAATAATGTGGCTAAGTATAATGCCTTGATTTTTGGATTAGATGATTGCCTAAAGGAGGGGTTGAAAGAGGTAGAGGTTAAAGGGGATTCTCAACTAGTCATTAGGCAAATGAAAGGAAAATACAAAGCAAGGAGTTTGAATCTGCAAGATTTATATAAAAGAGCAACGGAGTTAAAAGAAGTTTTGAGTTTTGCAAATTTGTGCATATTCAAAGGAAGGATAATCAAAAGGCAGATGAATTGAGTTTGAATTTGCATATTTAAAGGAAGGATAATCAAAAGGCAGATGAATTGAGTTTGAATCTGCAAGATTTATATAAAAGAGCAATGGAGTTAAAAGAAGTTTTGAGTTTTGCAAATTTGTGCATATTCAAAGGAAGGATAAACAAAAGGCAGATGAATTGGCTACTAAAGCTTTGGTTTCTTTCAAAGAAGCTACTCTTGCATATTGATGAATATGGGTTGGCCAAAGCTCTAAGATGTTCAACAAGACTTGGATAAAGGATACTTCCCTCATGGATTGACCCCTCAGCAGAAGCAAAGACTTACAAGGAAAGCTCATCCTTACACAATCCTCAGTGTGACATTCTATACAAGTAAGGTAAGGATAAGGTTCTTAAGGAGGGTGGTGAGCTTGGAAGAATCTAAAAGGATTATGAAATTATGTCATGAATGTTCAGGTCACTTTGCTTCAGCCTAGCACTACTCGAAAGATCCTGAGCACATGTTATTATTGGCCTCGACTCAACAAAGATGTCCATGAATGGTGTTGAAGTTGTGAGGTGTGTCAGGATATGGGCACAAGCAATTGGTTCTTGGACCTTTAAATCCCATTCCAGCATATGGTCCATTTGAAAGATGGGAATTGGATTTTGTAGGCTCACTTCCTCACTCCTCACATGAGAAGTATTATATATTGGTTGCCACCCACTATGCAACTAGATGGGTAGAAGCAAAGGCCATGGTCAACAATAAGGCAACAATAAGGCATCATTTCTCCAAGAGTAACTAGATGGGTAGAAGCAAAGGCCATGGTCAACAATAAGGCAACAATTGTGGCATCATTTCTCCAAGAGTACATATGTGCCCGATTTGGGTGCCCATTGGAAATCCTTATAGATGGAGGGAGGTCTTTTAGGAATGACGTGATTGAATTTTTGGTGCACAAATAAAAAATAAATCATGTCATGTCAACCCTCTATTATCTCGTCAGTGCAATGGTTTAGTTGAAAAGAATAATGGTTTACTTTGTGGATCCTTATCTAAGCTAGTGGATGCCATGAAAAGAAAGTGGGATGTGCATGTATCAGAGGTCCTATGGGCTTATAGAACCAATCATCATAAGCTCTCTCTTGGTTTCACACCTTTTCAGCTAGTGTATGGAGTGAAGGCCATTTTGTCAATAGAATTGGAAATCAAAAGCCTTCGCACATCTTTTGCACGATCAAGTAATGAGGAAGAAACTCATGCCCAACGCCTAGTACAATTGGATACCTTGGATGAGAAGAGACTTCAAGCACTTCAACATTTAGAGGCAGCACAACAACGGTGCAAGAAGGCAAGGCATGGCGCTCTTACAAAGAAGACGAAGAAGCCAGAACTCAAGGAGGGAAGCTTGGTCATGTAGAGAAGCGGCTAGATAAGAAGCTTCTTCGATGCTGGGAGATCCCCTTTAGGATAAAGAAAAAATTCAAAAACAACACCTATCTTTTGGAAGATGCAAATGGTCAAGAGGTTCCTAGATGTGCCAAAGAATACCAGCTAAAGATATTTTACCCTTGAATACCATGGCCAACAGACCCCCAAGACAGGCTTGGGGATCTGCTGGGGGGGAGAAGATGTGACAACAAAAATTGATATATAGTTTTTAGAATAATAATAAGGTGGAAACTTGTTGGAGAATCTTGCAAGGCTGTGAGACCCCTGCCCTCTCTACGCGGCCTTCTCTCCGAGGGGTGCTAGCAGTGGAAGTAGCAGCCTCATGTGCAGGGCAGGGTTTCCCACTCGGGGCCTCACCCACGAATGTCCAGACAAGAGACTAATCCGGCGGTTCCTCTAAAACCGAGACCGAAAAAACTTCCCTCGCTTGGAAAGCACGAGCGATTCTGCCAGGAAAATCATCTAACAAAAAATTGATCTAACGAGTCAAGGCCTTAACTAGCTTTTCTATTCCGACCAAACCCGTAGGTCACATGGCTAGATCAAGGAAGGGACTTGCACTTGGTTCATAGAAATCACTGCTTTTTTTTCCCCTTAAGCGAGGCACAGCCGTCGCTGATTCTTTTCCATAGAACAAGAATCTTCATGGAACTTATTCTAACTAACGTAACTTGAACGTATCTAGCTGTATCGTAGGAATCCACCAATCCAGCCTAACCCCAACCGCGGCCTATGGGTTAGCCAACTGCCCAACCACTGTATTGGTGGGATCCCTTTATATTAAAATTTGGTTGAGTTTTGTCCCGGGTACCAGGGAAAAGAGTTCCTAGGCCCCCTAGCCGACACTCATGCAAAATACAATTTAGACACACCACCTACGCACCCAATATGAAATTGCCTTTTACCAGATTCAGTTGTCTTTAAAGCAGAATTGAAATGAAACCATAGTATTTCGATCATAATCCTCCAAAATATCCAGTCCATTGTTTTACAATCAAAATATCATCCGGACTCCCTGTTCAAGAGCAGCTAGTCAACCAACAAGATCCAAATTCAAGTTCCAATTCACATAGATAATTCCTTATCAGTCCATCCATATCTTCCCTCGACATACGCATGGGTGTCCTAGTAACCGCGAGCCTGTGCATCACCTGGTCAAAACCCTCTAGGATCCTCCTTAGGTGTCCTAGCACTTCACTCAGGGACCACATTGTCAGCACTTGCCCATTATACCGGAAGCGCACCATTTTAACCATACCGAGGCTGGTCAAGACCTGGGTGGCAGGCTTTGCCCTGCGAGCGACGTCCTTTGATGACTCCCCGGCCGCCAGCTGTTGAAACGTAACTCTCCTCTAGCATTCTGGCGTAAGACAATCGTTTTCAAAAAAACAGAGTTTCTATGCAAGTAAGAATATCCTGTTGAGTTTGATTCCACAAGACTCTTTTTCTCAAAATCAGGACTTTCTTAATGAGAATCACGAATCTCGTATCTCGGTAATCCACCCATCAGTTATAACGAATTTCTAACTTATTTTTTGTCGATTTCGGGTCTTAAGGAAAACTTCTCTAAATCAGTCCATTCTTCGTACACTGAAGAAATAGGAATGGTCACAAGGTTTTGCTTAATTTCTGATTCGAGAGATGAGCAAGCATCTTACTAGCCCACCATTCTCATGTGGTCGTGGTCTAACCATGAATTACTCGGATTTAATCTTAGCTTTGATCCCTAAGGATTTTTCGTCTATTTATTTGATAAATTAACACTGATTTTCAATCATAAGGAAAAATTATGAAAATTTATTCTTTCCTAGTCACAACAGAATTATAAATATTTCTATTTAAGAATGATGGAATTTTATAAAGATAACTCTTTTTCTAATAATCCATTTGTGAATAGCGGCATACATCATTTTATTGATTTATTCACATATAAATATCTTAAAATATTCTTTTCTCCATTTTGATCCTCAACATTAATATACCATAATTTTCTACATGAAATTATTGTGAAACCTTCTTCTTTAACACTGAAATTAATTTATGCATTTTCTAATTAAAGTACCATGAAAATTTCTCTTTAAATTAAATAAAAATATCCATATTTGAAATATGCCAAAAATTCCTCTTTTAATATTTAAAATATTTGTATCTAGAATATCGTGGAAATTTCTCTTTTTGCATCTAAATTTTTATGCATGTACATATATAAAAATAAATATAACAAAAATTTCTCTTTTCTCTATTTAAATAATTATGCATAAATACTACAAAAGTATTTTTCATAAATATGATAAAAATCATTCTTTTAGCATAAAAATATCTATGCCTAGAATATGATGGGAATTCCTCTTTTCTCTATTTAAATAAATATGCATAAATACTATAAAAGTATTTTTCATAAATGTAACAAAAATCATTCTTTTAGCATAAAAATGTTTATGCCTAGAATACGATGGGAATTCCTCTTTTTATGGTAGTTCAAGTAGGGATGTTAACCTATGAAGTGGTCAACAGTCCCCACACATAAATATGAAATACAATTCCTATTATGAAGATTGACGATTGCTTGATTACATGATTATGATATATCATTGTAGATGTCTTCACTGATGTCATTTGTCAACTCTCAACAATGGCACATAAAATTAAATTCATTTAAATTTTTTTTATCATAGTTTTGCTGCATTTTTTGACAATTCTCAAAATTCTACTTTTAAATAAATACCCATAATTATGAAATGTAATAGGAACTCCTCTTTTAAACTAAAATTTTATCATGCATACATAGCATAATTATGATCATGATTATAAGTATAATTATGATTAAATCTCTTGATTATTCTTAAATATCCATTTATCATTTCCAAAAATGTTAGCATAACTCTCTTCCAACTTAAAATGAATTAATATGATTTTTCTTAATCATAAATAAGCTTAAGAAAATTAATTATCATTTTAAACTAATTTTATTTAAGATAATGAGTTTATCATTAATAACCATCCTTCTAACAAGGATCTAACCACCATAAAGATGATTAATCTTTCCAAAAAGAGAGATTTACTAATAAAAACACTATAATTAAGCATAAAGATTAGTATTAGACCATTTAAACATTATGAATCATTAGAAAGCTTGATTTCAAGAAAAAACCATTTAATTGAAAGCTTCCCAAGCATTAGAGGGGTTGGGAAGGAGATAACCATTGAGAAAGATAGAAAAACCATTGGATTAAGGCTTACCTTTGAATTTCACTGCTTGATTCTTTAAAGAAAGAAGTGAAGCCCACAAAGCAAGCTTTGGCCACCAAGTTGGGGAGGGTAATCTCCAGGAGAGGATGGAGAATTGTGAATCTCCACCAAAGCCTCCAAAGTAGAGACAAAATAGAGGGATAATAGAATTATACTAAAATGAAGATAATACTAGCAAAGATGAAAATAGAAAGGAATGAGGGTCTATTTATAGGTGAGAGAGGCCACTAACCAAGTCGGACAAGTTTTGGACTGGTTTGGCTCACTTTTTGATCCAGTTTGAAGGAGGAGAGAGGAGAGATAAAATACCCCAAATTTTTTGAATAAAAAATACAAGGTAATGAGATGAAAAAAAGGTGCCTACTTCATGAGCCCTTTTCTTCCTTACTGAGGTGTCAAAAATTAGATTTTTTTAACTAATAAACCCTAATTTTTAACTAATAAACCCAGTACTTGGTCAACTCTTCATCTTATGTGAGCATGTACTCATTTTTGGGGTATTTTCTTCTTTCTCCCAAGTGGCATCTGTCAGGCTAAAATCTGAGAGGTCTTTCTGGTCAGTGTACATATGGATGCGTGGCGTGTGTAAGAATTTGGCCGTGGAATGCCTGGCCAGGTATTTAGTGTGGACAGATTTGGTTTGAGCTGTTGGCAGGCTTGTCCGGTGAAGTCAGATGCAGGTAGTTTCAGCTGCTCGATGGCCTTGAAGTGTGTATGCGTCCCCGAGTATGAGTGGTCACCTGGTTGTGTTTGAAGGTGTGATAGCATCGCGGTAATTAAAGATGGCATTTGAAGAGGTGCATGAGCAAATAGAGGTAATGGGGCCAATGTAGCCATTAGTATTGGTGTGAAAAGGTTGGGGTGGCCGTCTCTTAAATAAATAAATATTTAATATTAAATGGCTAAAAAAGAAAACATGGCGTGGAACGCTATTGTGCTGCCAGCGCATATTCGAGAAGGTGGTGAAGTCGGCGTGTGCTGCAGAAAAGCGAAAGCGGCCGAGTTGTTTCAGTGGGGGGCTCTAGGGCGAAGCTGCACACGCTGGTGATGCGCAACAAGGTGGTAGCTGCAGGTGAGCGTGGAGCGCAGCTGTGGAACGCAGCTGGTCAAGGACTGACGGGTGGCGATGATTGTGGGGCCTTCCCAATGTGAGAGAGCTGGCGCAGCTGCTGATGGCCATCGTATTGACGGGGAGCCTCCCTGGTGTGAAGGCGCATAGGCTGGCGCTAAGGGTACGTGGGCTGGCGACTGCAGAAAGAGATGAAGTGGGCGCAGAAGTGCAGTGAGGACTGGAGGTGAAGAAGTGGACGTGGCTACGGGCGGCCTCCAGTGTTAAGAGGCGAGTGCAGCAGGCGGGAAGCTGAGGCACGCAGAGTTGAGGGCTTTGTAGAAGGGGGACACGGAGGCGTCCCTTGTGTGAAGAGCAGGTGCTATTGGCGTGGCTTTTTGCCCGGAAGGGGACAGCGCAAGCGAGAGGGAGCTGTTGTCATGGATAAAGGGGAGCAGATAAGCTGCTAGTGAAAAGGTGGCTGGTGTGGGCCGCCTAGAAGACAGGACCGTGGACAGAGTAGGGTGCCGAGAGCGGACAGAGATAAAGTGTTGCTGCTTGGTGGTGGGCCGGTAGCAAGGCAGATAAGCTGCCTGGGTTTGTGCGAGGCTGACAGAGGATCAGCACAGAGACAGAGGAGAGAGAGAGAGTGTGAAGTGAAGCTGCTGCTGACGACACATGCAGAAGTGATGGGTCGCAGAGGACTCGAGGGTTAGCTGGTGTGGGCGCCTTCTGGAGTGAGAGTGGCCGGGTTCATTCTGGTGTGGTTGGTACAGCAGGCAGGCGAGTGGGTTATGTGGTGATCAGGGATGTGGTGTATCCTCGGCTGACAGGCCTGAGTGTTTTGTTTCTGGTTGTGTGAGTAAGGCTTCTGTGTCGGGAGAAGCTTGTATGAAATGTTTTGATCTGGGAATATAAAGCTGGGTGTTTGTCTTGTTGTATGGTGTCCCTGTTATGGGCTGTCTGTCTGGCGTGGGTTGGGTGGTGAGTGAGAGAATTGTTCCAGCCGGTGGCTGGTGGTGCCCCCGTTCGTGTGTGTTATTCCAAGTTTGCGAGGTGGAAGGGCTATAGAGGCAGGCTTTTCTTTCTTTTTTTCACCTCACAGCATCCTCTAAAGGGTAGAACTTCCACTTGACCAAAAATTCTTTGAGGACTATGTTCCTGAGAACATTCTCCCGAACATCAAGGATTTCTTCAGGTTGGAGTACCATCTAGCGTTGAGTCGAAGAAGTTAACTATTTATCATGCAGCACATGACTCGGGCTGAGTATATACTTTTTAAGTAAACTAACATGGAATACATTATGTACTTTGAGATGGGAAGGCAGAAGAAGTTCATAAGCTAGATCTCCTATTTTCTTAGTGTGACGGTGTATGGCCCACAGTATCCTGGAGACAGCTTTTTGTACTTCCCTAGAGATAAATAACTTCTCTTGGATCGTACACAAATGAAGACCATATCTGCTTCTTCACACACTCTCTCTAATCTCTTCTTGTCAGCATACTACCTTTGTCTATCCTGGGCAACCTTGATATCTTTGCGGATTGCCTGCATTTGCTGCTCCATATCATCAAGCATCTGTCTCTGGACATCTCGACCTTGATCAATGGGTCGGACCAAGTTAATGGTGTGAGGCAATCTTGTCCATACTACAGAGCTTTGAATGGGCTCATCCCGATACTTCAGTGAGATAAGAGGCATTGTAAGAAAACTCCACTAGATGTAAGTAGCTTAGCCACTTTTTGGGTTCCCTGCCACCACAGCATGACCGAAGAATATCTTCAATTACTTGGTTTACTCTTTTAGTCTGACCATCTATCTCTGGATGATAACCTGTATGAAGATCCAAGGAAGTTCCTACTACTTCGAAGAATGCAGCCCAGAACCTTGATGTGAACTTAGAATCTCTGTCGCTCACTATTCTTCTAGGTAAGCCATGCAGCCTGAAAATCTCCTTAAGGAAGACTCTAGCAACATCCACTGCAGAGAGTAGGTTTCTTTTACTGGAATCAGATGGGCAACCTTGGTTAATCTGTCAACTACCACAAAAATGGAGTTGTAACGTGATTGCACTGACAGTAATCTAGTAACAAAATCCATACTGATACATTCCCACTTCATTTGTGGAATGTCCAAGGGATGTAGCTTACCTAGCATTTTAACCCTTTCTACCTTGACTTTTTGACATGTTAAGCACTAACGTACATGATTGAGTACATCCCTTTTGAGTCTTGGCCAGAAGAAGCTCTTCTTTATAGACATGTTAAGCTCTAACGTACATGATTGAGTACATCCCTTTTGAGTCTTGGCCAGAAGAAGCTCTTCTTTATAGACATGTAGGTCTTTGTGAACCCTGGATGTCCAGCTATTAGGCTATCATGGGCTTCCCTCAAAATTTTTCCCTTTGCTTCCTCATCATTAGGAATGCATAGCTGATTGTTGTAATACATGCATCCTTCGTCCAATTTGTACGCAATAACTCGACTCATTTCTTGAGGATTCTTGCTTTCCTACATCAGTAGGGTAGCAATGGGGGCAAAGAATCTATCCTGCATGATTTTCTCTCTTGCTTCACTAATCAATGGATTTGACACCAATGTTATTGCAAGCAAGGAGGCTTTCCTACTGAGCGTATCGACTGTCACATTTTCTTTCCCTGGCTGGTACTTTATCTCAAAGTCAAATTCTTGCAGGGTCTGCATCCATTCTCTTTGACGCATGTTGAGATCCCTTTGGGTGAAGATCCACTTCGATGATCTGTCACATCAAGGTGAATCTCTGTCCCAAGAGATAATGTCTCCACAACTTCAGAGCATAAACTACTGAGAGTAACGCCAAGTCATGGACATCATAATTTCTCTCATGCATTCCGAGCTTTCTAGATTCATAGGCTACTGCATGACCTTCCTACATAGAAGGTATGGCAATCATTACTTCGATCACTCATATTTTGAGTGGCATTGTTAAAGTAAACACAGCCATGTAGGTGCAGCTATCAGCTGTGGGCTCATCTATGGTAGTGTTTGTGCTTGATCTTGACAGGCTCCTCCACGAGCTGAAGTAGTGAAGAATCTTCAGAATGGGATCATCATAGAGTAGAAAGTGCTTGATTTATAATTAACTCAAAATAGCAACTTCTCAAGGATAAAAAAAATAACAATTAAATGTAACCATAATGAATTTCCTAAGCTATACTTGCAATGGATATGCCAAAATGCTTCCCTCCTTTAAATAAATCAAGATGTCCTCATCTCGACATAGACTCTGGGTAATCTTTTAAGAGCGTTAATGTAGTACAGCTACATGGAGGGTGGCTTGCTCTTCTTCTTCCATTTTTAAGGTTGGTTTACCAATCATAGCACAAGTGTGAGCAACTGGTCCACGGCCTTTGCTATGTCCATCACCACCACCACTTCATCCAAGCTTGGTGGTTAGGGGCTCCACCGTCCTGGTTTTCTTGGCCACCTTGTGGAATAGAATGAGGATTAAACAAGGTCTTATAAGTTTGGGGCATTCAACTCCAAAGTGGCCAGTTTCATTACATTAAAAACACCTTTGTTGGTTCCCATAGTGCTCCATGGTAGAAATAGCATTAGTGAGGGTGACAAAGCTCTTGGGGCACTGATTTAGGAGTGTTATTATGAGGGTTTGGCTAGAAATTCTTTTGGAAGAATTCCTTTTGGTTAGACTCAAGATGGGATCTCTTCTTGACTTGACCACTCTTTACTTCTTTTACCAATGGCTTGGCTTAGGTAAGAGTGTCTTGCAAAGTGGTTGGTCTCATTGCTTCAAGGTGAGAGTCTAGGGGCTCATCCAACCCTTGGCAAAAATGGGCCACCTGTTGGGTGGTTGTCATAGGTGGAGCATACTTGCGAAGTGTGAAAATTTTTGAGTAGTACTCTTCTAGAGTCAAGCTAAGTTGTTTGAGGCTAAAGAATTCATTCATCATAAATGGAATCATGAGATGGGGGAAGATAGTTGTCCTTCACAGCTTTCTTAATGTCACCTCAAGTTTGGGAAGCTTCAATGACTCCCTTGTCTCGACACCATTGTTTCCACCAAATTTTAGCATCTTTACTAAGATGAAACCTGGTAAGCATGGATTGATTTCTAGGTTATGTGCTCGTAGTAGCTAAGAAATAATCACCTATAGCTTCAATCCAAACTTCTGCATCCCTTTCAATCTTTGGGCCTGCCCCATTGAATGAGGGAGGTTGCATTTGTTTGAGCAAGAGCTTCTTCTCCTATGTATCTCCATATAATGCATTGGGAGTAAGAAGATGATGACCCTGGTATCAATGTGAGATTAAGTTTAGAATTATAACACTTAGGCTACCTAGTCTTACAAGAACACTAAATGCAAGAATTCAAAATCCTTTATTCCAAGCTTTAATATTTACAAGTAAATCAGCTATTTGCAAAGATTGAGTTATACAACTCAATTCTTGTTTATTTACATGGTAAGCTTCTAGTAGTAAACATGTTATTTACATGGTAAGCTTCTAGTAGTAAACATGTGAGGCATTAACAGTGAAAAAGTAAGGAGGATCTATCATGGTCTCTAAAACTTGATAAGTCTCTGGCAAGGGAGGCAAACCATGAGTTGAGCTTTGGCTTGCAACTACTCTATCAGGAGGCAAAACCTTGGTCACTTTGTCGTCGTGGACCCATCGATTATATAGTATACGAGTTCCATTAATGGTTACATGGGTATCATTTTGAGGAGTGCCAAAGAACCAAAATAAGCGAACCATTCGCAACATCTCAATATAATGGATTTTCCCTAGGTCGATGGAAATATTTCCAATCGGATCTATCCGAATGAAGAAATAAGATGATCCATAGCTCTAGTATTCATCCCTACTCCATCCCCTCTCAATGTGAGTCTAATGAGGAAGGGCTAGCTTATCTATGGTGTGAATCATGGCATCACGGAACTTAAAGTTTGGGGAGTGACAAGTGGCCATGAGCATATATTGGAACACCAAGAATCAAGAATAGGGATCCATCTCATCCTACATCTAGCCATAGGTATATTAGTCTAATAAGAAAGCCTAGCAATCAAAGAATAAAACAACATACAATTTCCTTAACCTAAACCATGCTCTGATACCACGTGTAAGGTCCCCATCCTAGCAAGGCCAAGGGGATCCTTTTTTTCATACGTGGCTAAGTCCCCTGGTCTGATGACACCTCAATCTATCCAAAATACAAGGATATGAGCAAATGGAGGGACCTAACACTATCTCATAGGGGAGACGTAGTCATTCAAACAAGAATCTATTCCTCTGATCGAGCGACACTCAATGTGTGCATGATCCCAGAATGGAACAAGTCCGTACTTGTTCATAGAAGCTAATGCCTTTTTCCTCTTTTTCTTATGAGGCATGGTTGTTGGCTCATTCCCCTAAAACAAAACTAGTTCGGGCCCTATTCTTACTATGGATCATATTAAATAAATCTGTTGGAAAGTTACCTAACTCATGGAATCCACCCATCCATAGGATGATGCCATCGAGGCATCCATCCACCCACTCACCCAATAATTTTTGCTATCTAATTAGGTCCTAGCACACTATTAAATATATAAAAATAGGTTCTTTGATTAAAGAAGTTCCACAATGTTCCTTAAAACATCCTTTGAAAACAATAATATCTACATCAAACAGCTCTTACAATAACATGTTCACAAAAGAGACCTTGAAATAGGTCAATAAACAAATCCAAGCTTCCATACTTTAATTAGAAGTGGAATGACATTTAATTGAGATTACTTACCAAAGTAGCTAGTGGAGGTAGTTGTGTCTTCGTATGCCTATAACCTTGATAGGTGGTCATCTTTATCTCCTCTCATTCAGGAGTGGGGCGACCATAGTATCTAAAGACGGGATTTCTCCTGACCCCGCTAAAATCCAAGCAGTTGTGGAGTGGTCAGGGCCCAAAACAGTGAAAGAAGTCTTGGGACTAACCGGATGGTATAGAATCTTTATACCCAAGTATGCTCAAATAGCATCCCCCCTTTGACTAACCTTCTCAAGAAGAACACCCTATTTCAATGGACTGCTATGTGTCAGAGTGCTTTTGATAAGTTGAAGACAGCTTTAGTAACCAATCCTGTCCTTAAATTACCAGATTTTTCTAAACCCTTTGAGGTAGTTTTACAGATGCCAGTGGTTTTGCCCTAGGAGGTGCTAACTGAATTCAAATTTGAAATCTTAAGCACGACAATACCCGGGTTGGGCTTTTTCTAGGATTGAAACGAGTAACCAAAGTGGTCTAAATTGATCCACGCAGTTTTGAAATTTGGTGGCTTCAAATCAAAATCACCAGAGCATTTCGGGCATCTAAACGATGAAGGGAAAGTGTCCACAGGGTCTTGAGGTAGTCCCGAACAATTTCCCAAAAAAATCCCGATGGCTTATCAAACATCCCTGAATGTGTGCACGGTGGGCCTGCCATGACCCCCGCCGCCTAAGTGACATATGACACCTACGAACGCCTTCCTTGAACACCAAAGAGCTCATTTCTTGCCAAATTATGCACACCCTAGATCCATGGGCACCGCCCACCAACCTGCTGGCACTCCCTCTGTGCGCATGCACGCCCTACCGACACCTGTATAAATCCCCTCCCCTTCCCCTTTGGGTGGTAAGTACTCACGTAGAGGCTAGGCTTTAGCTCTAATAAATACATGCTCTACACTCTTGTCCCCCCCCCACGGGTGAATAGACTTAAAGCCACCCTCTTAGAGCCTCTCCGAGCCAAGGCTAGATGTACCCAAGCCTCACTCTCTCCTGTGAGCTCTCTAGCTAAGGACACCCTCTCCAAAATCCCCCCATGTGAATAGACTTAAAGGTGAGCTTAAGCCTTCTCTCTTTAGGATTTTAGACAAGCTTTTAGAAGCCCAAATGATGTCCGTTTCTAGATCCGTTATAATCCTCTCTCTCTCTCTCTCTCTCTCTCTCTCTCTCTCTCTCTCTCTCTCTCTCTCTCTCTCTCTCTCTCTCCGTGATCGCTAGCATTTCATATCTACCCCACGCTCTTTCTATTCTCTGCTAATAAGGGCCTTACTATGGCATCGAAACACCACTGAATTGAAGAATCGCACATCATTCGAGGCGAAAATGAGGAAGCACACATCCATGCAAGAGACTTTGATCCTTCCATAGCAAATCCTCATGCAAATGACCACCAGGTTGGCCATATTTTTAATTCTCTTAAATATGAGCAAATTCTTCCTTTAGGTCATAAAGTTAAGACTCTTAGGCTTAGCAAGATTATGTCTCCATTGGTTAAACCTATAATGACTATGACTAGCATTGTAGAAGCATCGCACCTCTCTTTTAAGTTAATTAGCTAAAAGGATTAAGACTCTAAAATGGATAATTGCCACTTTCGTCCTCGTATATGCCCTTAAGTATCCTTAAGGAAGGCTAGTAATACTCTATTGTTCTTTTTTCTTGTTGACAAGGATTGTAGCTAAGAAGATTGTCGTTGTTTTCTTATTGCTTATTGAAAAGAAAAGCTTTTTTTCTTGGTTTGAATGGATATGTTTACTGGTTTCATTGCTCATTTGC
The DNA here is from genome assembly GCF_041138505.1 of Cibotium barometz. NCBI lineage: Eukaryota > Viridiplantae > Streptophyta > Polypodiopsida > Cyatheales > Cibotiaceae > Cibotium > Cibotium barometz. The sequence continues at coordinate 11,944,194 of NC_141097.1, read as the reverse complement.
ACGTACATATTCTCCCCTACTTAGCTAACTTTGCTTTTGCTTGCGTAGTCAGCAAAGCGGAGGTAGCAAGCTTGGGAGAGGCAGCCCAGGGCAATCCCCTCCTATGCCACTGGGAATTAGATTTCTACCCCGTGAGGGTGGACATGTGATTATGGTGCTACCTAGTTCTGTGCGCCCATGCTAGTGTGGTGAATTAGCCCACCTCATGAGTAGACGTCCCCTATGAGGAACAGGAGGGTTTGGTACAAGCGGAAAGCCCCAGGGGGTGATAAGTTGGCTTTGGCCCTCGCCAATTGGTCTCGACGACGACGAGGGGCTGTGGTCCATAAGGTATGCCTAGCTGGTTTAGAATGGAAGACTGAATTCATCATCAATGGTTTTGGTTTTGGTTTGAATATGTCCATGGACATGGATATGGAAGCCTTGATTTGGTTATTCACCTGGTTTCACGGTCTCTTTTGTGAACATTTTGCTGTAAGAACTATTTGATTGAAATATTATTGTTTTCAAAGGCTATTTTAAGGAACATTGTGGAACTTCTTAAATTAAAGAACCTATTTTTATATGTTTCACAGTGTGGTTGGACCTAATTAGATAACAAAAATAAATGGGTGAGTAGGTGGAAGTGGGTGGATGGATGTCTTGATGGAACCATCCTATGGACGGGTGGACCCGATGGGTCGGGTAACTTTCCAACAGATTTATTTAGTATGATCTATAGTAAGAATAGGGCCCAAATAAAGTTCCATTTTGGGGGAACGAGCCAACAACTGTGCCTCATAAGAAAAAGAGGAAAAAGACATTGCCTTCTATGAACCAAGTGCAGACTTGTTCCATCCTCGATCACGCACATTGAGTGTCGCTCAATCAGAGGCTTAGATTCTTGTTTGAATGACTACATTTCCCTTGCAAGATAGAGTTAGGTCCCTCCGCTTTCTCATATCCTCATATTTTTGAGATAGTGAGGTGTCGTCAATCGGAGACCAAGGGACTTAGCCACTTATCAAAAGGATCCCCTTGGCCTAGCTAGGGCGGGGACCTTACATTAGTGATGCTTCTATTTTTTGCTCCGATTGGTGAATATAGAAGATGATTCTACTTTTTGCTGAGATTGGTTGAATATAGAAGATAAGCTTTTCAGAGAATATATGCACACCAAGACATCAATCGTTAGCCATTTTGACTATGGCAAAAACACTTCTTCAGTGCATGTATGTGTGAGTGGAAAGAAAAGAACATACACAAGGTATGGTGGGAAGGCGGCATATCTTCCCTTAAAACTATAATCATAGAGGAATGTGTCATTCCCCTTAGATGAGCCTTTCAATGTTGAAAGTGGAGGATAGTGCATTGGTACTCATCTATATAGCATGTGAAAATGTATGGTGGAAACTTGTTTTAAAATCGAACATTTCCATTAGAGATTATAAATGTACATGAGTGACTTTTATGTTTTGTCAATGAACTATGTAAAAACCAAGAAAGATGTCCAAGATCTTGGGATATCTTTTTTACCACTACTAATGCATGTATATAGTAGTTGTAAAACTTGATACAACCAGAGTACATTAAACCAGAGTACATTAGTATCTTTTGATGGATAGTTTTTTTCCCTCTATGTTGCCTTACATCATTTGCAAGTTGCATATAAAATAGCTATTTTACACTATAAAGCTAGAAAAATAATTTGTACATTGTTTTTATTAACAATACAGGTTTTAAATTATTTATACATATAGTTGCAAACTGTTTGTTTTGTATTGATAGTATAAGCTATTAATTATTTACACATGCAATTCCAAATTGTTTATAACAAGCCTCAACACTAACCTTAAAAAATGTTCACATAACTATAGCACCTATTCAAGGGTTACAACCATTGATTAATTTGGTTTTTTAATTAATTATTGCTTAAAATAATATGACACATTCCCCTTTGATCTTCTTCATAAAATATAAGAGGAGGGAAGAATGCTTTACACTATCAAAAAACAGGGTCACCAGAATGTAAATCCTAGCCATTAAATCAAGTTATTTTTCTAAGGATTGTGATAACTTAGCAATTCATGATTTCTTTCCCTCCAAGACTATGTGTCCAATTTGAAATGATTCACATGACACACACATTGGAATATTTTCCAACATTGTATATTGTCTCAAAAGCTTGATTTGACATGTGTTTTTTAAATGGCTCCCCACCATGACCATGACGGCCATGAATGGTCATGGGAAATCATTTTCGCTTAAGAAAAGGGCTCACTGTGTATCCCCATGACCACGACGATACAAATGGTCATGGGAAATATTTTCCCCTAAAGAAAATTGGTTCCGCTAATAAGGCTCCTTATTTTATTTGGGGGAAAAGATCCCCCATGACCATTCCCTAGTCCGTCATCTTATGAGTCTTTAGATTTGATAATAATAATTTCTTTTAGGGTGCCCTTTTGCAACAAGGGGCATAAGAGGACTTAGAGGCTCCCTTTTGGGTGAAAGCAAGAATTGGTGTCAAAAAAGCAGTGTCCACAAAACAAGGGTGATTGATGGCACATAAAGCATTAGCATTTTTATAGCCTTAGAGCCAAAATTGATTTTTAAATGAAAGGGAAAGATTTAATTTCAAATAAACCTTTGGGAACGTGGGTTGTTACGCTCCCCCACTTCTCTTTGCTACAACCATCATGGACCCCTTCTCGCTCTCTCTGTCTCTATATGTCTCTCTCTCTCTCTCTCTCTCTCTCTCTCTCTCTCTCTCTCTCTCCCTCTCTCTCTCTCTCTCTCTCACACACACACACACACACACACACACACACACACACACACACACACACACACACACACATGATCTTCTGTATTTAGAATTCATGGATCATCATGCAGTTGTACATGTAGCTTATGTATATCTAATGTAGAGATAGAAAACTATGGGGCTTGTAAGCATGTCTTCATAGGTATGACAACATTGTGGGAATCTTATGTTTGTCCCAAAGAAGAGAAATCAAAGTATGATTGACTAAAATGCCTTATGGGTGAATGTATGGCATGTGGGCCAGACAAAAAACTTCTTATGTGCCCTCTTAAAGAAACAAGCACACAAAGAGTCATCCATCTTGAAGTGTTTGAGGATGTTGTTATGATCATTAAAAAGAAGGGGACATCAATTCTAAAAGACAAGAACAGTGTGGTTAAATATGGGAGTAGAAAAGAGAATAATGGTGATGTTGTTAGCAGTAGAAAAGAGGATAATGGTGATGTTGTTGGCAGTAGCCAAGAAGGGAAAGGACAGTAGCAAAAAAGGGAAGTAATTACATCAAAAAGAGCAAGGTTGGTAGCGGCAAGAAAGGAAAGGATAGTAGCACCCACAAGGGAAAGGAAAGAATGAACAAGCAAGGAAAGGATGGCCACAACAAAGAAGGACATGACCACATAAATAACAAGGGAAAGGTGGTTTGCAATGAATAGGATAATGAATCCGCAAAGAGGCATCAATAGATGAGCTTTTGAATATGCTAAAGAACCACACTACACAATTCATCAAGCATAATTTTATATATGGATGGCAAGCATATCAATTCAAATAATTCTTGAAGAATTTCCTGGAAGATGTTATTGTCTATATTAGATTTATTTTGTTGAAAAATACACATTCAAAGAGTAGAACGAGATGCAATCAATGCATTGGTATAATGAGCAATGTAACATCTTGGTACACATTACTTATCGCCCGTGCAACCAAAACTACTATTGAAGGCTAGAGTGGAGATGGCAAACCTTGATGAAAGTGATGCACTTTTACATTTGAGATGATAAAAATCATGGCACACTCTTCGTGTAACATTGTTTTTTGCTGCATGCAAAGTGTTTGAAAGAACAAGGCTTGACATTCAATAAGCATTGGGCATGGTCAGATGGGTGTGCAGCACAGCTCATGGCAAAGAGACCATCTTATTTTGTTACAAGGTACTATGGTATCACTAATGGAGAGATGACTTCGAATTACTTTGGCTTTGGTCATGGAAAAGGTGAACATGATGGGGTAGGGGAAGTTGTGAAAAGGACTATTACACATGATCAACTTAAGACAAATGGGGCAAGGTTAAACAATGCAGCTGATGTAGTGGCTTTCTTTAAGGATACACTTAGTGGCACAACACTCACAACAAATAGACTTCGAAAGAAGGAAGTTTTACAATTATTTTGTGAGAGAAAATTGGGTGATATTTGACCAGTCTAGACTTTGCAATAGTTCAAGGCTCTAGATCATTGCATAGCATATGCAGTTTCAGTAAAGTTGATAGTACTCACTTAAGAACAAGATCACTATTTTGATTTTGTGATGCTTGTGTGAAAGGTGCTTTCAAGATTTGTGTGAGCAAGATGTATGTGAAGAAGTGGAGAGACATAGTTTTGAAGCAAACCATGTGTGCATGAGAGAGTGCATCTCAAATTGCTACAAATGAATCCATTTTTACAGGTTCTAAATGTGATAACTCTCTAAGCAAGAAGCTTGTACTAAGTGATAACATTGTTGTACTTGCAAAAATTGAGAACAATGAAGGAATCGATTTCTATGGTCTTTAATGTTGCACCCCTATAAAAATGGCATAGTGAAAGGGATGGATGGAAGACAGTGTGTCCTCGCCCCATTCTCACAGTTTCTACTATGTTACAAGGTGGTATTATAAGAACCTAGATGATCAACATTATTGTCTACTTGATGATAAACCGGTTGCCATGGTACTGTCTCATTATTGTCTACTTGATGATAAACTGTTGCCATAGTACTATCTCATTTAGTAAAATCCATTAAGTTTCTAATGGACAAGATGGACAAGGAGTCTAGAAAATACTACTTGTCCTCTAGGCTTCATGATGCTATTCTCAATAGTATGCCATATGAGATTGCCGATGTTGAATGACACATCGGGTTACTTATAACCAAACATTTTTTATGCTTTATTCAATCCTTAAAAATCTATTATGTGTTTGCTCTCTTGCACTTCATTATTTTTCCCATAATGTTTTCAAATATAGAGTACATCTTCTCAAGCTTTCAACTGTCTTACACATTAGTTTAACTAGGTTTAGGGGTTGTTGCAATGCTATCAGCAAGCATGTTTGTCTATGTATAAAGCATAAATCCTACAAAGAATCTGAATGTAAAGCACTTTCACTCTGCATCATATAGTATACTTACTCATTCCTAGAACACTCCAATGGAGAACAACCATGTACACACTCATTCTATTGAAAAGTCCAATCATGAAAGCATTAAGATAAAGTACCATCTGCACATTGATCTAGATAGTGTGTATGCGCCCATTCAAAAACGTAGAAGTGGACAACTATTGCTCTCATTAGATGTTAAAGATCATATGAGGTTGTCGGGGAAGCAACACATATACCTTTGGTGTGATGGCTCCATCTATCCTATTGACCCCTGTACTACTTCACATCCTCCCTTTTCAAATCCCACATCTCTCTTACATTTTGCAGGTGATGGCGCCACAGGCTTACTATAGGATATTGCAAGCCAATTTCTTACATACAAGAAAGAAAAGGCATTATTTCACAACACTTAGCAAATGAGCTTCTTGGCTTGTATGGTGAATGCAAGACACATAAAGTTAGATTGGAAGAACAAGAATGTCAAATCAATAAACTAAGAAGTGACCTCCGCAAATATAGAGAAAAAGACACAATCATTGGAAAGCGCATACGGAAAAGAAAGCTCAAAAACGTCAAAAACTTGAGGCTCGGTACTGGAGGCCTGAAGAAGAGAATCCAAGCCATGAGGTAAGATTGCACTGAATGCATTCCCATTCACATGTCTTTTGTGTTAGTAATTAATATTATTTTATTTGTTGGGCTTCTTTGGGATTTACATGTTCTCTACGTTAGTAATGAGTAGTGCTATATTTGTAGGGTTGTCATACATCATGACAAAGAGAATATTTGTAGGGTTGTCATACATCATGACAAAGAGAATATTAATCCCAATCTCAATCCAGCAAAGCAACTAAAACCATTTGTGACATCAATAATGGCAAGAGAAATGATAAAAGAGAAGAAGTTCAAGGTGGTTCAACGAGATATAGTTGATGAATTTGTAACCAACAATATAGATTCAGCTCAATATGCTATGGATTCAAGTAGAGTCAGTCGTAAGGGTTATAGTGCCATCTAGAAGTGAGTGTCATCCCTCCTTGAGGCCAAAGGCATTAAAGCAAAGCTACTTCCAACACCTACAAAAGTTTGGAGACATAGGGAGGAATTAAACACAGAACACCTTCACTATGTTGGTCACTCATACCACATTGTAGGAGAGTTTAAGGGAGAAGGTGGCAGCATATTCTACAATGAACACAACAATATATTCATGGACTTGGAGCTCTTGAAAAAGAGAATGGTGGAGTTCTATGATATTACATTTGAGGAGGTAGGAGTTGTACTTCAGTTTGTCATCAAGCTTGATGAGTGCGAGATTATCAAGGAGAAAAAGACGGAAAGGGTCACAATAACACTTATGATTAGGGGTCTTTGTAATTGCAGTAGGGATGATTCAAAGTATTTTAGTGTGCAGTCCGAGACAAACATCTGGTGGCTAGGTTCATTTGAGGTCAAGAAAGAGGACCATGAATCCTTGTTTTAAGTATTTCATCAGACACATATCCCCAATCTCATCAAAGAACATATGAATGTGCAAACATGATGCTCCATGTAGAGAAAAGGGGGGAATTTCAAGTCCAATGGCATCTTGCGGGGTGATTTGAAGACTCTCAAGTGATTATTTAATTGTAGCAAAGGGGCCAATGCAAAGTCTCCATGCCTTTACTGCATGGACTCCGCAAGGGTGATGGACTCTAAGTGGTGGAGACAACCACCCAACAGATAAATTTTGGATGAGAACTTTAAACCAGTGTTTGAGATTCCTCTTTTCCAATGTGCATATATGCACGCTTCATCCTTTGTGTCATATCATAGAGAAACTAGTATATCTCCACATTGGTTTTGCTTGAAAGATCAAGAATGTAACAGAGAGGAAAGAAGCCATCAGTGCATTGGAGAAGGTGCTATCAGAAATTGGACTACATGGAGGTAATGTCCAGATTTTGAAGGACACTAAAAAGTCATCAAATGAAAAAGAAATTCCAATAAAGCCCTCCATTTGTTAAAACCCTAAGATCTCTCTAGATAATTTTTATGCATAAACATGCATAAATTAGGCAGCATAAACTCATCCACCTGAGCCCAAGGGATGCACACATGAAATATAATGAAATACATCATACCTTTACCTTGATGTCCCATACCATCAAGAGGTATAACTCCAATCCAATAGCATGTAGCTATAGTGTGAAATGGTAGGTGAGTAGATATGATCCTCTACACAAGAGAACATAACATAACCTAGTCTCAAGATAACATCAAGAGACCATAGCCTAAGCCTCAAGATAACATAGCCTTGGCCTCCAAGTCTCCCTTGAGAGTGTGCCCCATGCCCCTATTATATAGGAGGGCCCTCAAGTAACTCTTGACTATCCATTTCCCATGTGTGACCCTTGGATGCCTGATCCTAACCTTCACCCTTAAGGTTAGTCCTAACGCATGCTCCACTAGAGCTTGTTACCATGCTCCCATGCTCACAAGCCTAATATAGGTTAGTCTCCTAGTATATGCACACATAATGTGCATATAACACAATTGGAAGTGTTAAGGCAAGAAGATTTCTTTCCAAGCCAATGCATAATCAGCAACACAAACTTACAAAGTTAGGAAAGCAATATACAACAACCTACACAAGTCGAATCGAATACCAACAATGGAAAAAGCTTCATAATGCAGTGAAAGACCATGAAGGTGCTTCAAGGAATGTCAAAGCAGATGTTTAGCATTCAATTGATACTCTGTTCCAAATGTGTGAGAAAGTCAACTACTCCCAGCAAGACAAAAAGAGCTTTCAAGACAAAAAGAGCTTTCAAGACAACTTACAAGCGTTCAAAAAAGTATTCAGAGCTGCTTGGACTGACACCAACATTACACACCACATGGTATGTTTCTAGCTTACTCTTGTTTCCTAGCCATCGATACTAACTTGCATTGTATGTTTTCTTATGTAGCATATTCTCTACAACCACATGCGTTACTTTATCAACAAGTACAGAGATCCTAGCATTTGGAACACACAAGGACTCGAGAAATCACACTATATGACCCGAAATGCATATTTGAGGCACACACAACATGGTGGTGGAAAAAGTAAGGCAAACAACCTACAAGAAGTGTTCCAATGGTTCTATAAAAGGATACTGTAATAACTACATAAAAAAGAAACCTTGAGGTCATCCAAACTGATGCAGACACTTAGACATATGGAAAGAAAGAGATTGAAGCGTTCCGAAGCATTTAAAAACTCAGATGCCATAGAAGCACAAAACAAATGGAGAGAACAAAAGATTTTTATTAATCATCGTTGGACAGATAGATGTAGCACATAAGTCTTTTACAATGTATCTTTCCATTCTAATGACTTTGGCAATTCCAGTGAATCTGGCTTTTGTTTATACGTTAGAAAACGGTGTTTGCCATACTCTTCTAGTTCCTCTGGGTTCTCTATGCCTAGAGACAATGCTACTGTAGCATATGTATGAAAGTAACCCCTTTGGTTGTCAGAATAACTAGGGTAGCATCCAAAAATGTCTAAGGCAGTAGACTTCTCTATCAAAATAATCTTCTCATAACTCTTAGGAATAATCATTGCACCTAGGAACAGGGACAATGTCTTGAATACAAAATTTGTATCTTTCCCTTCCTGGCTCATGGCATTGTGGTAGACTATAACCTTTGCCTTAGACAATCTGCTTAGATAGTGAGAGAGAGCTGCATCTCAGCCACAATACTCCCTTTTATGCCGCTGCAAATGTACTCTGCAAAACAAAATAATTAAGGAAACATAAGTCTACATATCAAACATAAGTCTA